>NC_143579.1:140496908-140807533 GCF_048544385.1 Mastigoproctus giganteus | reverse complement strand
TAAATGTGCAAACTTATGCACAGGCTGTTAGAGCTGCCAAAAAACAAATATCAGACTCAACTTAAAGAGATAATAACAACGACAAAAAAGACAATCCCCAAAAAGGATGCAAATGTAATAATATTAAAGGCTACAGAGAAATCATCATTAAAAAGTAGTGAAGTCAAAGAAACAGTACCGACTAAACTGAAACCTTTCCCGAAGAAAGTGAAAGTTAACAGCCTTAAGGAAACCAGAAACAATGGTGTTATAATTGAGGCAGCCAGTAAAGATTATATAGAAACTAAAAATGGACATCCTGAAATCTAAAAACTAGGATTACAAACCAAAGGGTAGAAAGCCAAATATCATTATCTTTGACATGCCTAAGACCACCCCCATGAGAGGTTATGATGGACTTTTATTATAAAAATTTCAGTGAGCAATTAACTTTAGATGAAATGGCTAAGGAATTACAAATCAAACATGGAACAAAAAAAAAAACAAAAAAACAAAAAAAAAAGCCGATTAAACGCCATTGTGGAACTTTCTCCAAGGACAAAACATCAGCAGAGAATCTATGCTGGCTGAATCAGCCATAGATTCAGCGAATATTTCCCAGTTGCAAAATGTTACCACTGCCACAGATTTGGTCATGCAGCCAGGCAATGCCAGCAAAAAGACCTGATCTGTGGCCACTGCGCAGTCACTTAGCATGACTATAAAAACTAACAGTAGAACCACACAATCTAAATGTTCTACATGTAAGTTGGTCAAAATACACTTTAACCATAGTCTTAGGGACAATAATTTTCCCAGCTATCAAAAAATGGTAAAACAGCCTAAATTGAGAACCAATTATAGGTATTAATTTAAATCAGACTTGTGACAGGGCTCTAAAGTTCATCCAATTAAATGCTCACAGAGCACGTACAGTTGTGGATGGATCAAATCAAGCTTAAAGCATAGGAAAATATAGATATTCTGTTATTCCAAGAGCCATTTCATCTTTAGTTCTCTGCAGTTCCAATGTATGATATTAGACATTATTTAGGGTTAGTTGTTGCATGTTGGTTTGACTGCATTTCTGGCATTTAAAACAGCGAATAGGATTCAGAATTCAAGGGTGAATTCGGCAGTTTAAATAGCAAGCTTTTACCGTGGATGGCAATTCTGGAGTGCTAAATGTTAAAATGACAGATCTAGTAGGAATGAGATTTATCTTTTTTGGATATCTTCTGGTCATTCTTGGTTTGTCACCGATTACTTTTTGACTGCTAATTTCCTGAACTAATTCTTCCTCAGAGACTAAGTAGCTCCAACTCTGTGATAACACCTATGAATTTAAGGTATTGTGGGGAGAAAAAGATACTCGCAGCCTACCAAATGTCGTTGTTTTTAGTAGCCATTCAGAATATTTCGAGGAAGCTGTTTCGATCAAGAGGTCTCCGGATTGCAGTCGTTTTACCATTTTTGGTAATCCGATGATAGATTCCAAATATCTTTGAATTACAAATGGTAATAACTTGCCCACAGGCTGGGTAGACAGGGAGTGTATGACCAGAAAGTTTGGCAAGTCATGGCACTGTGCTTCCCTACGAAGCCTTTTAGATTGGTTCAAGTAATTTTCATTGGATGTGTATGGTCTTGAGCTTGGGAAAAAAAAAAAAAAAAAAACCCACCAAACTATTATCTTTAGGCTACCCGAATAACTAAATTCATCTGCCGAGGTTTGTGCCTTATTGGCTGTTAATTGCGTGTGTTCTATGGCTGATTTGTCTGTTTCGCTGGACGAAAAAACGCAGTTTCTGGGTGAGAAACCTTGCTATCTATGCCTGAGACCGACTAACACAGCCACAAGTGAAAAAAGCCCATAAAAGTTCCTCCCGTCATCGACGGGATTCGAACCTGGGACTTTTCCACTCGGTGTGGGGAGGACTGTAACGTACCACTGTGCTACACCCGCGAAGACGTCTTCAGCTTGAAGGCTCTAAAAGTGGATAGTAATTTAAATCCATGATTACTCCTTTCACCTATGAACGATAAAATTTCCCTCAGGTTACCGACCACGCCACAGGGAGACAGAAGCGGTGCCACATAGTGACCAAACGGCTGGAGAAGTAATTATGTGAGTGAAAAAAAATTAATATGCTAAGAAAAGAAAGGTGATTTTTCTTTCTGGTTTCTAACTCAAAATCTGTTAAGCAAGTTTTGTTATGTGGTACAGGACCACTTAAAATGAACTGAAGATCCGAAAAGCAGTAGAAATTAAATAGAACGAAATCACTCAGAAAGATCACTATGTCGTTCAAAAAAAATCGCTTGGAAACTATCGCTGGGCACTCGGGACCATGCAGAGTGGTGTCATTCAATTGTATTTATAAGATAAAACTACGTATATTGAAGAAGTTTTAAGAGATCAATAACGCAAAGTATTCGCTATGTAATACGATTCAATTTTTTGTTTGTCACATGTCCAACTAAGACAACAAAAGCAAAGGTTTTTTTTTTTTGTGGCAGTGGTTCAAGGACGCGCTACTACTAAATACGGTATAATGTTCTTGTATTCTCTCTACCTTGTGAACTCTTTTGATTTTATGTGGTTGTCCCAGAGTATAAGCAGAAAACTTATTTATTTAAATAAATAAAATAATTACTTTATGTATAAATCATTCAGATCAAATAACTATGTTCAACTCATACCCGATCCGTGAAAATTGTCAGTGGTCCAGATGGAGACCGCAGTCTGTTATTTTGTGACCCCTGCACTACATAGTACCATTAATACACAAAATATCTTTCAAGCTGAACAGTCACCGTTCAGCTTGCATTACTAGATTCGAACTGTGAAGAGTGCTAATTGATAGCCATATGAAAAACGGCTTACAAAAAGAAAACTGCATATCTTGGCAACTAGATATTATGAAGTTGAAACCTAATAGAGGTATATAAGCCCCTCGGTAAAATGAACAAAAGAGGCAAATTTTCATTTGGAGAAACAACAACCAGAGTATTCAAATATAAAATTCTGGGGAGTAACAGAGGGCTGGAGCTCATGAAGTTTATTTTCAGTCAGCAATTCGTAGATCACTGTAATAACTTCGCTGTCACAGTGGCCGAGTCGGAGAGTTTGGTAAAGTTCAGTACGGAATTGAATCGCCACTCTTTGGCGATGAAGAAGGCATGAATTACAGAAAAATTATTTATTTGTATATGTTTTGGGGCGAGATGCAGAAAAAGACCCCTTCCTTGAATCATTTATGCGCGTATGCGCATATATACTTACAAATCTTCATTTTGACCCTCAAATAAGAAAAGTAAAAAAAATTAATTCTTGCATAAATAATCTGCTGTTTATAATCTGTTAGCTTGGTTCGAAAAATAATATTTGATAATGAAAATCTGGTTGACTGTTAGTTAGAAGATGACTATCAAGTATCAGACGCTGTGTAAATAATAAGAATTGTCCTGGACGACTATCTTGAAGGGTCCTAACGAATTTAACATCGCCTCATTAACCATGCCTCAGTAGCCGAGTGGTCAGGAGCTGCAGTGCAGTAGCACACGCTCTTTGAGTAGAGGCAATTTTTGAAACGAAGATACGTTTCTCCGATGTGCATCTTCATCGAACAGATGTATCTTCCTTATTCATTCGGGATCTTTCAGTATACACACTGTGCAATTACGATTGACAATTTAATCTTCCAATCAAACGTTTTACAAAATCTAATTGATTCACTTTCACATTTTTATATTAAACAAACATTATGGGTCACATTTATACATTATATTTAGAAATCATGAAGTACTTACTAATGGTGGATAGAAACATGATAATGAATCCAGTGAACATAGGAATCGTGTATCCAATTCTGAAAGAAACATCATTTCCGGTTATTTATTCATATATTCCAACACATGAAAAGACAACGTTTAAAAAATATTGGAATTATACTAGTTTCAAACATTTATGCAATATTCAAAAAATGGAATATGCTGATAGAATATTTGAAAAATTTCGACTAAAACTGCGCAAGTAGATCATCTCTACTGAGCACTAGATGCTGACAAACAGAAAATAAAATGACAATGGCCGGGTTGTGGTAAGTTAGCATTAGCAGCCACGCAGCCATTACGAGGTTATGAGTTCGATCCAATATAGTGCCACCAAAACTGTAAAACTATTGTGAACTGCTGAGTTAGAAAATCCTGGTAGCCCATAATACATACAGCCACGAGCAGTAGGTAGCACATTTGGTATAATCACCGTCCTCCCTACACCGGGTTAGAATCAGGTCAGTGACTCGGGGAATTTTTATGGGCCTTTTTTACAAGGTATCTGAGTTAGTCGGTCTCAGGCGAGGGTAGCATAGTTTTTCTTCCGGAAATTCAATATAGCCTGTGTTGCTGATGTGTATAAAACCTTACAACAATCAATCAATCAGTCAGTCAATCAATTACACAGTCACACAAACATAGTTGTAAACTCTTCTAGCTTAAGCCTTCCGTGTCAAAACTAACAGTGGGAAATCAGGTTAGAGACTATCCTCAAAAATATAGAGTAATCAATGAAGTACAACCAAAAGCAAAAATAATAAGAAATGAACAACTGTTGTTAGAAAGGTTATAAATTTATGTAATGAGTGGAGTTTATTTGCTTTTGTCAAATTATTGGTTGAGTTGGCATTATATATTTAATAATATATTGTCAATATGGTGATGATATAGAAAACTATGTACAATATTAGAGAGCTTGTATTGGCGTCCTGCAACATTGTAATTGCCTTAGATTGCAGTGCCTCTTTATGGGGTGGGGAGCACTAATGATAGAGGAGTAATTCTGGAAGGGTTTCTATCTGCTTCTGGATTGGTGTTGTTAACGTGCCAGGATATCCTCCTACTTATTCTACAATACATGCCAGTCCAAATACATGTGATTTTATGTAGTATATCAATAATATTAAGAATTGGAAAAGTGGTTGAAGATCTGACCACCGGTGAACACAATGGCATCATTTTTCAGATTTGGAACATGAAAGAAATGAATGGTGTTCGTTGTTATCTGATTGGGGCAGTTAAGAGGAATTAACTGATGCAATGTTTATGAGATAAGTTGATAGTAGATTGGGATAGCTTTAATGCTTCAATTTGTTGAGGAATTACAAGACATTCCTCAACAAATAAAGGCATGTGATAGTTGTATGGCAAAAATCTCGTCCAGTGTTTTGGTTAAATCTCAATTTAACAATGTTAAGGAAAGAGGTTATTGCCTCAAGAAGTTTGTTACAGCGAAATAAGGGAACAGGTAATTTTAGTTCGTGAATGAATAAAGAAAAACGTAAAGTTTATAACTTAAAGAATGTATTTAGATAGCTGTTTCAGAGGAGGTTTGTCTTTCGTATGAATCACCAACATGGTGTTTGCATGGCAAGTAGCATACAATATCATCAGCATACGACAGGAAAGCTGGAATTTGATCCATTAGTGGAACGAATATTGCTGCAAATAGCAAGGCTGAGAGAGAACCACCTTGTGGAATCCCTACTTCGACGCTTTTAGTGACTGTAATGCCATTGTCTTTGAAGTGAAGCATTCTCCTAGATAGAAAATTATTGAGGATCTCGAGCATATTTCCGGATATACAGTAGAATCTCTCAAGTAAGGCAAGAAGGGGTGTTATTTGGACTTAGTCGAAAGCAGATTTCATATCCAGAAAAATGGTGTGAAGATCTTCGTTGTCATTCCGGCGTGAAGTATTTTCTGTGATAGTGATTGTAGGCAGGTTACAGTAGATCTATTAGGCATGGCATAATGGGTATGTTCTGGCCTATGCGCAAAGATTGCGAGTGCTACATCATTACAGATGCACTTCTCGAGGCATTTCAGGAAGGCAGAGGCAATTGATATTGACCTGATGTCAGCCGGTCTTTTCACACGAGGCTTCTTCGAAACTGCCACGACTCTATGATAACCAGCTTGAAGGCTCCTATGAAAATTTGAGTACTTTGTAGAGTTGAGTGAGCTCTTCGCTGATGAAATAAGAAGCAATTTTTAGACTAAATAACATCCGATCCTGCAAATGATATAAAACACGAAAAGGTTAGAATTTGGAGAGAGCTAACAGGAATACGGCAATAAAGATGGGATGAGAGTCAACATGGCCTAACCACAAAGAGATATATTCAACAAGCTGATTACTTAGCATCTCCAGGTATAAATTTATGGTTCACGCCAAAAATGTATACCTCCTATTTGTTAACGGGGCATGGATCCTTGAGGTCTAAGCTTTTTGAGCGTGGTTTAGAGCCGGACCAATTTTGTTCTTGTCGCGGCTTTAAGACCTGGGAACATGTTCTCCTGCATTGCCCAGAGTATGTACAATTCAGGCACACACACTATTGAGTCTGGTTCCGGAATTATCGGAAGAGAATGTCAGTGTTCTTATGGATAATGCTGGCAATTTCAGAGCCTTGCAAGACTACGCTTCTAATTTATTTAAAAAGATCATTCATTTTTTTAAAAATTATTTATTTTATTATTTTTTTTTTTGCTGGCACCCATCGGTATTGCACTACCTCCGCAAAAGGACATACAGATGATAACAACAGCACTCACTACTCCTAACACCAAATACCAACACTTTTTCAGGCTCACTATATACAGAGTTTCTGTACAATCATAGAGGACAAGGTGGAGATGGGCATGTGCCTAGGAGCCACCCCGATACCAGAACACACGATGGATATATTGAGAATGTATATAAAATTGTATATATATAAATTAATTTTATATTTATCTTGGAATTGTACATACTTTGTGTGTGTGTGTAAATAAATGAAAAAAAAAAAAAAAAATGAAGACAATTAACACGTACAGATTAAAACTGATGGGAAAACTATCAAGTTCGCCAGGCAATTAAAATACATGGATGTCATACTACACAACTTATCCTTCCAACTACATCTCAAATTCCTAAGCCAAAAAATCAGAAACTACCCTGCCATGGTAGCTAGGGTCACAAGGCAAGACTGGGGTCTCAAAAAGCATACCCTAGCCTGGCCTTATACCACAAGACAATTTCCTCACAATAATTACATACGCCTCAGCAATCTGGCACGACAAAACTGCCTTGGTCGTAAATAAGAGAACCCTGGATGGAATTCAAGCCACCATCCTACTCACTACCACCCGCGCCTGCAGAATGGTGAGTAACCTAGCGCTGCAGGTGATAGCAGCAGTACTTCCACTTGACCTTGAAATCGAAAGAATAGGACTCCTCTACTACTTATCTAAGGAAATAACCGCCACTTTCCTGGAATATACAATAGACCCAGCAAACAACCACAAGGTAGAAAAGATCCAGCTTCAATCTCACCTGCTGCAAGTATGACAGGGCAGTTGGGCAGAAACAACCAAAGGAGCCATCACCAACAAGTTCTTGCCGCAACTTGAAAAAGAAAAAAAAAAAAAACTTATCTAAAATCGCCTACTTTCCGGGGTTGCAAACAACGTACTGTACTTGCTAACTGGACACGGCCCCTTTAACACAAAGTTAATCGATTTCGTCCTCGTAGAGGACCCATACTGTATGTGTGGGGAGATCGAAACCTGGGAACACCTCAGTATGCCTGTCCGCAGTGCGAGGATCTCAGGTGCATCCTAAGATATAAGACACCTCCCCAAAGGGCTAAAGTTTCACCTACTGGATTCAGAAGAGGAATACAGAGCCCTAACCAACTTCGCTGAAGAACACTTCTCAAGAAGGAGAACGCTAAATGCAATACATCAGGAGTGAAAGACGACCAGCCAGATAACAAATCAATACATCCTTTCGGACACACCCCGCAATGATAATTATACGGAAGATACTAGCTGTCTCGCCTAGAAATAGTGACGGTGCACTTCCTACAACGAGACGAACAAACACTGGAACCAAGAAACCCTACCTATGTACCAACAAATGTGAGACCTACGTGAAACTGACAAACGTACTAACCGAAGACAGGATACCAAAGACGAAGACATCCAACTTAGACGGGACACTGTCCCACGAGTGGCCTTGCTACCGGACATGATCATATGACACTACGACTACTGCAGCCTCGCTGCCATATAGCCAAATGGAGATCTATACCAGCTCCTTACCTGGTAAATTTTTGCCTCTCCCCGGTAGGGGGGAAAGGATACGGTCTACCTGTCTCCTCCCCCTGCCACCCCATATCTATGGGTCTGCATTTCTGCCCATGCACGATAGGAGGGATTATATGCTGAAAGTCTTGGGGATTAATTCAAGGCTTGAAGGACTCTGCAAGGCTTTTGGGGAGAAATTTCTATCAGCTTGCCCTAGTTTGGGGAGGGGGAGCAAGAGTAATATAGATACGCGTTTATCTGATAATATTGGTCAAATTAACGCTTGCAGTTACCTCAAGAGTTTTTGTTTGTTACCGCAACAGAGCATAGTAACAAGATGTTCTGAGGGTAGAAACGTTTCTAATGAGCGGATAGCAAATGCCAGGGAAGCGAACTTAAATAACTTTAAGGGGTGTGTCAGGGTAAATAAAAATAAATTTTCTGTTTATACTCTGGGACGACTAAACGGTCAGAGAAGTTTACAAGATGCACAGAATACAAGAAACAGCACCGTATTCAGCAGTCACGGGCTTGAATCCCGGTCACTCAAGGCACGTGTACTTATGCACCCGCGCGCCTGACCACTAGGGTACGGCGGCCTTCGGTATTTAACTATACAAGGACACTAAGTCGTAATTGTTTATACAATAATGTCAGAAGTGTCATCAATAAGATGAGTGAATTCAAACTGCTGTTTAGGACAAGTAACGCTGACATAACAGAGCATACAAAATCGTGCTGCCACCAGGAGATCGGGGATGATGAGTTTCGGTACGGTATGTATAATGCACTCAGGAAGGATAGAGAACATACAAGGGGTGGCGGGGTCATGCTTCTTTTCAAAAGCAGCCTGAGCGCGACAAAAGCTTTCCCGGAGTCAGACGTTTCGCATAATAGAATCTGTATGGTGTGAGGTAGTTGGAAGCAAAGGTATAATGAGAGTGGTAGTAATCTACAGGTCAGGTGATTGTGAAGATTATAATCAGAGCTTCTACATGCAAATGGAATGGCAAGTAAGCGTGAATGTCTTATTAAGGGGGATTTTAATTTGCCTGTAATTGATTGGAGAGAATGGGAAGAAACTCCACATGGAAGAAAAAATAAATAAATCAACTAGACCAGACCCGGGCAAACTATGGCCCGCGGGTCGCATGCGGCCCGCCAGCCTTAATTGTATTTTCGAAAAAAAAAGTTTACTTATTTTATGCTTTTGAGACGCCTTTTTGAAAAATAAATTTGTATATGTAATAGATTATAGAATTTGTCGACTTGTAAATTGTTTTATCATCTCTGTATTGTTCAAATTCGGATGGAATTTGAAATTGTGCGCGAACCGGAGCGAGCCAACGGGCGCTTTTATAACGGTATAATTTGCGATTATAAACTAACCGCGCGAAACTAAGGTAACAGACAACCGGTGACGACGACAACGGCTTCGCTGCTGTGGCGGAGTAATAGGATAGGACTGCTGACCGGCCGCAGTTCCAATCTGTTTTCTCTGACGGTCATCCAGCAGTTAGTTTTTTTGCGTTATCTTCGGTTATCATCTTGGTGCCAGTAGCGATAAAAATAATATTCACGCCCTTTTAAAAATGAATAAAAACGAAATATTCAACGAGAGCATCGTGTCTTCAATGAAGAGTGGAACACAAAATATTTTTTGCTAATATTATTAACGAGACTATTTGTCTCATCTGCCTTGAGTGTCTCAGTGCTGAAAGAGTACAATATTAATACAGTATTCCGAATATGGTGTCAATTTAACTCCAGAAGCGAGAAAGAAAACTGCTGATGGATTGATTCAAAATTTATCTAGACAACAAAGTGTGTTTACGCGGGTAACTAAGGAACAAGGAAGCTACTGTAGAGGCAAGTTTTGTTATTTCTCATATAATTGCAAAAAGCAACGAGCCTTTTACTGATGGAGACGATATTAAAAAATGTATGACTGAAGCTTGTGGAATTATATGTCCTGACATTAAACACAAATTTAAGAACATAAGTTTATCTCGGCGAACCGTAGTAAGAAGAATTGAATGTATCGATACAAATTTCAATGAGCAATTATTATCAGTATTAGAATCCATAACATGATACTCGATAACTCTCGACGAAAGTAACGCCCAAAAGAATACTGCGCAGTTATTAATTTTCATACGTGGATGTACCTCTAATTTTGAAATTATTGAAGAGCTTCTTTCAATGGAATCTCTTAAAAACCCAACCAACGGGAGCTGATATATTTGAAAAAGTTGAAAAATGCTTAAGATAATTTACAATGGAACAAAATGGTAACGGAGCACCAAGTTTGACAGGTAAAAAATGTTGGACCGTTAAAGAAAATTCAGGATAAAATTTGTGAAAATTATCCTGATTATAATTTAATTACAGTTCATTGTATTATACATCGACAAGTATTATGTAAAAATGTTTTAAAAGTTGAACATGTCACATCTTGTATTTTTAAACTTAGTAAATTTAATACGATCGAGGGGCCTGAAACAGACAATTCGTTAATTTTCTTCAAGGTATTGAATCCGAGTACTGTACACAGATATTCCTTATCAGCGCCAAATTCGATGGCTTAGCTTAGAAAAAGCTTTGGCGAGTATGGGATCTTAAAGATGACATTTTATTTTTAAAACTGAAAAATATTACAGACTTTCCCGAATTAACTGATAATAACTGGATTTGTGATTTTGCGTTTACCCTGGACATCGTGACACACTTAAATACTTTCAACACCGTGTTACAAGGGAAAAATTTATACGCCCATGATATGGTAAATAGTTTGAATGGATTTAAATTAAAACTCTAGTTGTTCCTTCGACATTTATTAATTAACAATGTAGACCACTTTCCAACCATGAAGTTGCTGAAGATTCCAGAAAATAAATTTAAAAAATATTGTGAAATTATCAACGCTTTGAATGATGACTTTTCACGAAGATTTGGCGACTTCCGAAAAATTGAGACAAGTTTGGCAATAGTACGCGACCCATTTTCACTAGAAATTGATAGTGCACCGAGTGAACTACAGCTTCAGATTATAGATCTGAAGTGTGATACCGATTTAAGGGAATTGCACCGTCGTGAGGAAATCTGTAAATTTCACAACACTCTTAATTCGGACAAATTCGACGAACTTAAAGATTTTGCCCAAAAGATGGTTATTTTTGGATCAACCTGCATATGTGAGCAAACATTTTCCATCATGAATCTAAATAAAAATTCTTTACGATCAAGCATGACCGATGATAATTTACAAGCAGTTTTAAGAATCTAAACTACAAAATTAACACACGAAATTTAAAATGGTAAAAGATGTAAAACAGTTCCATTCATCTCATTAAATTCTTGGTTGTTAGAGAATAATATTTTGTTATATTTCTTCATGATAACAAATAATATATATCTAAAAATAGTATTTTACTTGCGGCCCGCCTTCTTTATGAATTCCTAATTTGAGCCTTCAGCCAAAAGGTTTGTCCAGGTCTGAACTAGACGATTGTTATTTGTATCAACATGTCAGGAAAAGTACTAGGGAAAAGAATACTCTAAACCTCATCATCGCCCATGAACTAGATGACATAATAGGGCTGACAGTACAGGAACGAGTAGCAGGAAGTGAGTTCTACGATGGACGATGAAGAGAGGTAGCAGCAGTTCAAGGCAAAGGAATGGGTTAACTTCATCAGCAAAGAAAATTACGACGGCTTAAGATGCTATATGGCCTCTATTAAACTGGGTAAATATCTCACGAATACAATTGAATTATGGTGTACTTTTAAAATATTAATCACTTGAATGCTCATATACCAATAAAAAAAAAATAAAAAAATAAAATACTCCAAGAGGAGGATTCCAAGTTAGATGAATAATGAAGTTTCTAGATTACTTGAGCAGAAAAAGACTGCATGGAAAAGTTAGAGCAATAAAAAGTATTGACGCCTATAACGGCTACAAATTTATCTGTAATAGTGCCACAGAAAAGGTTAGGCTGGCAAAGGCAGTTTATGAGAAATCGCTGGCAAAGAGAAAAAGAGGAGGGGGGATAAGGAATTCTTCACATATATAAATGCAAAGAACAGAAGGACAAATCAGACTGGACCCATATGTAATGGACGTGGGATAGTATTAGATATCCCAGCTGAAGTTGCAGATGAACTCAACAGTTACTTTGCATCGATATTTACAGAAGAAAAGCCTTTTACGTCAATGAGAAATTCTGGGAGTGAAGTTAAAAAAAAAATGTAATTAATGACGTTGAAATTTCACATGTTTATTTAATGAAGAGAGAGAGAGAGAGAGAGAGAGAGAAAAAAAAAAAAAAAAAAAATTTCCAACCTACAGACCGGTAAGGCTCCTGGGGTTGATGACATATACCCTATAATCTTAAGGAAGGCAGCAAGTGAGTGCATTGAACCATTGGGGCTAATTATGAGAGCATCACTCGACTCGGGAGTGATTCCGTTGGATTGAAAAAGTGCCAATGTGTCTCCAATACATAAGGGCGGTTCTAAGAGGGAAGCGGGAAATTACCGGCCGGTTAGTATAACTTCAGTAGTACGGAAAATCATGGAGACAATGATCGACGGTGGAATTCAGGATCATTTAGATATAAATGGAATTCTGAAGGATACTCAGTATGGTTTGCAAAGGGAAAATCATGTTTAACTATCTGGTTAGTTATTTTTAAAGAGTCACTCAAGAACCGGACTTAGGAAATAATTTCGACATTGTTTATTTGGATTTCAGCAAAGACTGTCTCACATAAGCGGTTACTTTATAAACTGAAACAAGTTGGAATCACAGGGAAAATCCTTAGATGGATAGCTAGATGGCTTCAGGGCAGGAGACAGAGGGTTGTAATAAATGGTTATTCCTCAGATTGTGTTGACGTAAGAAGTGGGGTTTCCCAAGGATCAGTATTAGGACCACTGTTGTTTCTGATTTTCATAAATGACATCGATGAAGGAATACCCCAGCTGAAGGGTGTGATGTCTAAATTTGCAGATGTAAAGATCTGCAGAGTAGTTAATGATCACCGCCAAGCAGAGCTTCTTCAGAATGACCAAGACAAACTTCAGGAATGGTCAGAAAAATGGCAGCTATGCTTTAATCCAGCAAATTATTGCACCTGGGGAACAGTAACCCCAAAATAACTTATACACTTGGAGTTGAACTAAAGCCGGTAGTGCAGAAAGAGGACTTTGGTTTTACGATACGGTCAGACGTGAAGTTCTCCCAGCATTGTGGACTGGTTGAAAGGAAGGCCCATTATGCCCTATCGATGATTTATCGAACAATTGCGAGTAGAGATAAGGATGACAATTCCATTATATAAGACTATTGTTAGACTACCCTTGGAATACTGTGTTCAAGTATGGAGACCGCACCTAAAGAAAGGCATTGTTCTTCTTGAAAGGGTCCAAAAAAGAGTAACTCGCCTGGTGAGATCGGCAAAAAGCCATCCATATGAGGAAAGACTTCCAATATGTGGATTGCAGAGCTTGGAAAACTAGGCACCTTAGAGGAGACTTGATTGAGGTATTTAAGGTTCTCAGAGGCATAAGCAAAATGAATAAGAACGAAATTTTCACGGTTATAAATGATTCTAAAACAATGGCATAATTCCAAGTTACGGGGGTAGATGTTTATATTAGATTGCAGGAAGTTTTATTATTTTAGCCAGCGAGTTATAAATTACTGGGTTAAGGTAACTAACATGGGTGGTAGAGGCTGACAGTTTGGAAAAATTCAAAGGTCAGCTGGATAATTACCTACGCTCAGTAGAACAACTGTACACAACACTACTCATGTACAATATCCATACACTTTTAAATCTCTGGCCTTTACAGTGAACTGTATCAAACGACAATGTAAACTACGCGGAGATTGGGGAAACTCCTGGTGCCGTTTGACCCCAAACGCACTTTACACTTTACCTACGGGAGGAGGGAAACGCATAAGTTGTCTGTTTCCTTTTCTCTTATTATTATTTTTATTTTATTTTATTAAAATTTTTTGGCTGGTGCAGCATAAGCCATAGGCTTCCTTGCACCATGTGACCATTGCTAATACTAAATACTATACGTCACCTGGTGAGGCATGGGCATGCTTTACTCAAGACCTTTGGTTGCCTTCCCTACGACCCCATACTTCTCTTTTTTTCCCCAGTCTTCGGTCTTCCCCCCTACTCGGACTGATAGCCAGCGTAAACCCCACACAACTAATTCAAAATTAACGATGTCTAAATTGAAACCGCAACCACATCAACCTCTCCTGGCTTTTTCTAAACTTAAATGTCCTGTGTCCTTTTTTTTTTAGGTCCTAGATACTGAAATCTCATGAAACTAGGTGGCAGGGCCTACCTGATTAAAATAAAAGTTGTCCTGGTGTATGCCTGGTCTGCCTCCACGGGGCTTAGTGTGGGCAACAGTGGGCCCCAACAGGAGCCAAACGGTCAGATGAATAAGTGTACACAACACTACACATATACACTGGTGTGCAAAACTTAAGGACCAACGCTATTTCTAAAGGTTAAGACCACAAAATCAAACGACCTGCCATCTCAAAGAATCATCTACACGACTTGCTATCCTGAGTACTGAATATGTGGCTATCCCACTGAGCACACCAAAAAACGGGAGTGGAATGATGTGGTCGCAACAACCCATGTTTTTATAGACGTGAATTTGAATAATGTGTAGCTCTGTAAGGTGGTAGATCGATTCTATTGGATACACGAAATTTGCAAGCAAGGATGTCTATTTTATCAAATATTCGCCTTCGGTTACACTGTTCACTATAAAATATTCATGAAAAACGTTTTATTCTGTTAATGTTGTCGAGCAGTATAGTTGAAAACTCAAAATGAAATGTGGTGTATACCGATGAGCCAAAACATTATGACCAGCGAGTCGTTATGCAAATCAAAGCAACTGCAGGTGAACTACGGCGCGTGCGCGGGTCGGGACACGGTATAAAAACATCTGATACTAAGCTGGGTTAATCAGTGTTACTCTTGTTCTTCAGATGGGAAAGGTAGCGGTCTTAAGCGAGTTTGACAAAGACCAAATTTTAATGGCCAGACGACTGGGTCAGAGCATATCCAAAACGGCACGGCTGGTGGGATGCTTATGGTCAGCCGGGATTAGTACCTACCGAAAGTAGTCCGAGGAGGGAAAACCCACGAACCATCAGCGAGGTGTTGCGTAGCCGCAGGCCGTTCAGAGTGCTAACCACGGTCCACCGGTGACAGCGCCTACAATGGGCATGCGAGCATCGAAACTGGACCTTGAGTGATTTAAAGAAGGCCGTCTGGTCCGATGAATCACCTTTCCTGTTGCACCATGTGGACGGCCGGGTACGTGTGCGTCGTTTACTTGGGGAAGTGATGGCGCCTGGATGCACCGTGGGACGAAAACAAGCCGATGGAGGCGATGTCACGCTTTGGGCGATGTTCTGCTGGGATACTCTGGGTCCAGTCATCCATGTGCCCGGCACTCTGACTTCTACCGCCTACTCAGCCACTGAAACTGGATACCAGCCTAAATTTAACATTAAATGTAGCCAGCGAACCGAAACTAGAGAAAATATTAACTGTGTATCTCCAGTAATCCTGGCACACACGGTGGCAAAACTCAACAAAAGGGCAAATAACGCGAAAATTCCTCCCAACTATCTCTGCCGTATACCCGAAATACCCAAGTTGGCTCTCCCCAGGATTGCTGGCCACGTATCTCGTAACTGGCCATGGCGCCATCAGATTCAAATTGATGACCTTTGGACTGACCAACACTTCCCTCTCTCATTGTGGCTTAGTGGAAACGTAGGAGCATTTAATGAACCACTGCAAGCTTTATGAAGACCTCCGATGCAGACTAATTACGGAATTACATTATGTACCAGAGAATCAAAAGGAACACTTACTAGAGGAGGAGCACAGCTACAAAGCACTGGCAAACTTTGCACAAGATCTTTTTGACAGAAGGCATACTCTTCTGCCCCCACAGCCACAATAGCGATTCTCAGGCCAACAATATATGACTTTACAAACAACCATATAAGGTGCATGGACAGTCACCATCAAGATAATCCACAAAGGGACTGCGTCCCAGGAAGAAACAACAAACGTAAGTAATGACGGATTGGACCAAAGACCTGCAAACCTGACTAATGGACCTGTCCTAGGGACAAGTGACAACTACGGACAGGATCATACACACGGGCTCAACAAAGTCGGATCCAACAAATGGACCCAGGATCCCACAACTAATGACCATGATTAAAGAAAAAACAATTCATACCTAATGTGACTTGGGTATACTCCACGTCACCCAACTAGTTCTCCTCTGGCTTACAATCAACCTATCTATTCACAGGCCATGTGACCATTAATGCAAAGTTATCACTCCTTGGGATCCAAGACGACTCCACCTGTGTTGCAGAGGATTAGACAGCTAGAAACACCTCATGCATGACTGCCAGCTCTATGACGACCTACGCAACACCCTAATCACTAAGATCAGATATCTACCAAGAGGCCTTGAACAGCACCTCCTGGACACCAAAGATGAGTAGCTAGCGTTTTGCCCAGAAATTGTTTGCAAGACGGAGAGCCAACTACGCCATCACCCACAACTGACAACACTCCCAGGATAAATTCCATCCTGACTAAAGTAATTGGATCAGGATAAATCTAAGCCCCAAGGCACATATCTTGACAGTAACTACAGAGAAAAGCCTGGAACTAATCAGGTGAAATGAAAAGGAAATCCCAGTGTCCTAACACAGACGAGACCGACTGAGTACAAATGTTAATTCACGAAGCAGGCGAACAGCCTTCTACTATAAACATAACAAAAGAACACATAAAACACTCGGGGATTGCCCGCACGGACGAGACACGACTAAAAAGAAACTGGACCATAGGTACTGTGACAATAAAGAAGGAAGAACAAGAAGCGAACTTAATAATGAACACCCACGAGGTACACGACAACAACCAGTGCCGTAGGAACGCCTTGGCATTGGGATAGGTGCCAAGGGCGCGACAGGAGAAGGGCGCCACATCAGTACAGTTCCAAGCTATTTCGACACCCGAGGCTAGCTGACGAAATGACACCCCTCGATGATGTCGCATCAAGATGACAGCAAGGAAGAGTGAAAATTAATTTTCGCACGGCGATTCAAGCCTGCATGCATCCATACATCTGAGCAAGGTCTGGGTGGGTAGCACAGTGGTATCGTCACCGTCCTCCCCACATCGGGTGGAAAATGCTCGGGTTCGAATCCCGTCGATGAGGCGAGGAACCTTAATGGGCTTTTTTCACTCCGTGGCTGAGTTAGTCGGTCTAGGGGGTAGATAGCAAGATTTCCCCCCCCCCCCAGAAAGTGAGTTTTTCGTCCAGCAAAACAGAAAAATCGACCATAGAACACACGCAATTAACAGACAAGATACACAGCACGGCAGATGAATTTCATTATTCGGGTAGCCTAAATATAATAAACTTAAATTTTTTTACATCTGAGTACATACTGCATAGTATCATAGATGTGTTACTATGATACTATGCAGTATCATAGTTGTTGTCCAGAATGTAACTTTGAAGGGACCAATCAGGCGATCGCTTCATCAGAGCATGCTCGAATGCACAGTTGTTCGCAATTCACGCATTGTGTACAAACTGAATAAGTTATAAGTTAAGTGGGTTTGTGATTGCTATATAAACAGGTAATCGTGGATATTGTGATTTATAATTTAAATAAAACAATAAAGGCCAAATTAGTTTTAGACATGCCACCAAAGAAAAACGTGAACATCAGTACTGCGTAGAAAGACTGCATAATGAGGAAATTAGAAGAAAAAACATTCCGTTAATTTACAAAACTGGCTTAGAATAAGCCACTCCAAACCTGGAAGTGACAAAGAAAACGAACATGATTCGAATGAAGATGAAACAAATGATGATGCCACTGAAATGGAACTCCAAGAAAAAGCTCAAACAGTTGGTTATTTTAAAAGAATTACAAAGTGTGGACAATAACTCACAACAGTTGGCAGAAATAATATTAAAATGAATCATGTAAGTCTGAATTTTAATGATCCGACCACATGGAACTTTAATACCCTTAAAAACAAATCTGTTGTGGTGCAACACCGTCCTGAACATAGTCTTAAATACGTACCCTATCACTAATGGCCAATGTTTCAATAATTCTTGGAAATACAAAAATGAAGGTATTGAAAAAAAAAAAGAAATAGTTATTTTATTGCGAAAATATACAGATGCAATATACATATTGTTTTCCGTGCCTCTTATTTGTATCTGACACAAATAATGTTCCATTTTGCAGCTCAGATGGATTTAAGGATTGCAAACATCTAAATCCAAACGTTCTTTTTCATGAGAATTCATTACAACAACAAACAATTTCACAAAATGGAAATTATTATAAAAGGATCGACTAATTGACCACGCTGCACAAGCAGCACTAAGAAGCGAAATTTCGAAATGGCGTCATATATTGGCATGTATATTGTTCTGTGCTGAAAATAATTTGGCATTTTCGTGGACATGCTGTAATATCCGATATCGAAGAAAAAAATTGTGGCGTATTTTTAAACTTGATTAAATTTGTCAGCCAATTTGACGTTGTTATGAAAAATGCTCTGGAATCGCATATTAAACACCACATTAATTATTTATCTCCAGAAATTCAAGAATGAATTTATTAATTTGTTAGCAACAAAAGTACGAAGTGAATAACTTAAAATAACTAATGCAACAAGGCATAATATATTAAGAGTAAGAGTTTTATATCTATATAATATCGGTGTGGATACACCATACACTCTTACGTGGATACACTCTTAAGAAAAAAACTACGATAGTAATGTGGGATGCATCATTTCTTCTGTATCTCATTGTGCTCGACGATATGCCTATAGCTTTGAAACGGTGCCGTTTCGTTTCCACGAAACAACAGATGACCGCTTGTCGTGATAAAGGAAAACCACTCTTCTAAATCTCTAACAAGGTGCTTACAATAGAAGGTTGACCAGAGCCTATTGTCCGAATGTTTAATACACCTTGGTCTGCCCACTGGGTATGGATATACAGAAAGTAGTTGACCAGCTCGACTTCTCGGTGGGACAGGTAGACGGATAGGTTTTACGGGTTCCACTGAGTTGCAGATGGCAATCTCTTTATCTCTTAATTAGGGCGTAACAACAGCGCTATTTCTTGCTTGAAGGCCATGGGTGCGAACGATGTGTACCCAGTTAAGTCTCGTAATGCAGTCGTTATATGGAAAATTTTCGTTTCCATAAAACGCAGAAATAAAAAAATTCGGTAAAGAATAAAAAATTCTGTTCAGCGAATTCTAAAAAAATTCGGTAAAAAGAAAAGTTCTCTAAATTGAAAATCGCTATAAAGAAATTTGCTAAATAGAGGTCCGACTGTACTTATTATTTATTATGATTTTGCCAATTATCGAAAAAAGGCGCGTAGCCACGAATTTGCCAAGGGTGCCGAAATCCTAGCTACACCTCTGCCTACAACCACAAGCAGAACCTCAGGACATCTACGTAGCTGGAACCAAGTGATCCGTGCTCCTGTTCCAGGACAAATACCGGACCGACATCTCAGACGGAGTTGACGTGTGTGACACGCAGCCCAACTGCTGACGCCACATGGCGTTCTGAACTTAGCCAGACTCTTTAAATCCTGGTGTGGGAAGCCCTGAAACTGAAGAATAGCGATGGTGTACTTATAAACAGCAGAAAAGGCATAATTCAAATAGCAGAAGACTACTATAGAGAATTATACAAGGAGCAGGGTAATGATGCCAGCAGTGGGGAAGATGGATTGAAAGTAGCAACACATACGACATACCCGATATTCTTCCTGATGAAGTAGAACATGCATTGAAGAAAATGAAGAATCAGAAAGCCCCGGGGAAAGATGAAGTTACTGTACAGTTGTTAAAATTGGGAGGAAGAGACATAACACAAAAACTGGCAAGGCTCTTCACAAAGTGCATTAGAAAAGGTGCGACGCCTAAGCAGTGGAATAATGCAATCATAGTTTTGCTGCATAAGAAAGGAGATAAATTGGAAATTACAGACCAATTAGCTTGTTATCCCACATCTACAAGTTGTTCACAAGGGTCATTACTAACAGATTAGAAAGAATACTTGATGAGAATCAACCGAAAGAGCAAGCTGGCTTTAGGACAGGATTCTCAACTATGGATCACCTTCACGTAATATCACAGTTAATGGAGAAACCAAATGAATATAAAACACCATTATGCCTGGCATTTGTGGATTGTGAAAAGGCATCATACAGCAATGTTTCGGGCACTAGAAAGACAAGGCATAGATACCCCATATATTATGATTTTGAAGAAAATATATGAGAGTGCTACCACCTTTATTAGACTAGACAAAGAGTAGGAAATTTAAAATTGAGAAAGGAGTTCGACAAGGAGACACAATATCTCCGAAGCTGTTTGCTGCTGCCCTTGAGGAAGCTTTCAGAAGATTAGACTGGTCGCAGAAAGGAGTCAATGTGAACGGAGAGTACCTAAGCCATTTACGATTTGCAGATGACATTGTGGTCATAAGCCACGATCCCAAAGAATTAGAGGAAAATCTTAATCAGTTATGCACAGTTAGTAAGGATTTTGGACTAAAGATGAATATGGCTAAAACAAAAGTAATGATGAACAAGTATGCCACGGAAAGGGAAATAATGATTGAAGGAGCAGTAATTGAAAAGGTGGAGTCATGCTTATCTGGGACAAGTTATTAGCTGTAATAATGATAAATGGCTGGAAGTCAAGAGAAGAATAAATTTTGGATGGATAGCATTCAGGAAATATAGTCACATACTGAAGAGCAATATCACACTTTGTCTGAAATGTAGAATAATGAATCAATGTATACTCCCCACCATTACTTATGGAAGTGAAACTTGGGCACTCACCAAAAGAATGGAAGAGAAGCTGAGAACTACACAGCGAAGAATGGAACGAATTATATTGGGAATCAGACTGTTAGATAAGAAGAGAAACACATGGATTAGGCAGCAAACTCAAGTAAAGGACATTCTTATCAAAATTAAAGAACTAAAATGGTCTTGGGCAGGACACATAGCTCGAAGACATGACAGATGGATTAAGAAAATAACAGAATGGTACCCACGAGGAGCTAGAAGAAAACCTGGAAGACAAAGGCGGAGATGGATAGATGAAATTCATGAGTTTGCGGGTAGTAAATAGATGGCCAGTGCTCAAAACAAGGAACTGGAAAGCTTCTGGAGAGGCCTTCATCCTGCAGTGGATTGAAAATGGCTGATGATGATGATGTGGGGAGGCCCTCAACCCCTCCTTTCCTTCTGGTGAGGCATGTGCCTGCCTCACTGATCTACTGGGGTCGCCTACTCTATTGTCTCCCCTACTTTTGCCTTATTCCCTCCAGTCTATAGTCTCCTCCCTTTCTATCTTTACGCAAACGTATGCCCCCACACCAAAACCATATACAACTCCAAATTAACTACGTCCACTTTCGGTCTTTTTTACATCTAAGCGATATTTTCCCACCCAGTGTGTGTGGGTGTGTGTATATATATATATATATATATATATATATATATATATAGAGTTTTTTTTAGGTTCTAGCCGCTGAAATCTCAGGAAATTAGTCGGTTGGACCTGTAAGAGTAAAATTAGTCTACTAGGTTCCTGGTCTGCCTACACGGGGCGTAAGTGGGCAACGTTGGGCGTCAGCAGGGGTCTAGCGACTAAACGACCAGATGAACAACGGTACACGACATAACACCAATTCAATACCAACACACTTTTAAATCTCTGGCTTTCCCAACAAACTGGC
Source organism: Mastigoproctus giganteus (assembly GCF_048544385.1). NCBI lineage: Eukaryota > Metazoa > Arthropoda > Arachnida > Uropygi > Thelyphonidae > Mastigoproctus > Mastigoproctus giganteus. The sequence continues at coordinate 140,785,521 of NC_143579.1, read as the reverse complement.
ACACCCACAATGTAAGCAACGCGGAGATGGGGGAAACCCTTGGTGCCGCTAGATTTCAACACACTTTACACTTTACCTAGCATCATTGCTGACCAGGTACACTCTTTCATGGCAACGGTCTTCCCCTCTGGCGATGCCGTCTTTCAGCAGGATAATGCGCCAGGCTACACCGCCCGGATTGTTCGAGACTGGTTGGCAGAACATGAGGAAAACTTCCAGGTATTGCTCTGGCCTCCAAATTCTCCAGACATCAATCCCATCGAGCATCTGTGGTTTTTGTTGATCAGCAACTCTGATCTGCGGCGTCTCAACCACAGACCTTACAGGAGTTAAAGCATCTGCTGGTTACGTGTTGATACCAGATACCACAAGACATATTTATAAGTCTTGTAGAGTCCATGCCTCGCCGGGTACGAGCTGTTTTGGCTGCACGTGGAGGACCAACATCATATTAGGTAGGTGGTCAATGTTTTGGCTCATCGGTGTATGCAGGACAAATGGATGCGTCGTAAAATTGAGTTAATAGGTGGGATTCTTATCCTGTGGCGTTTATACGCTATTTCAAGAAATAATATATACACATACTCGGACATATATAATCGGACTTCGGAGAATTGGATTTCAGGATTAAAGTATACGAACATATTGCGTTAGGGGGGGGGGGACGCTGATATACAGTGGCTCCGGCTGGTATATATAGGTGATCCGAAATGAAAAAAAAATATTTGAAGGCTTCCTCTAACAGCTTAGTTGGTTAAGAAAGATTTCCTAGGCTAGCTAAAAAGTTGAATCGCACAAGAATTTTGCGGGAAAACACCATTTAGGACAGAGGAACACGCTTCCCGATCGGTATGGTGCAGATTATTATATATGGCGATGAATCTAGAAGATTATAGTTCCTTCAACACACATTTCATGGTATGTGAATTGATGGTAATATATGGATCAGAATTCATATGGATACAGCTCATGTGCTGTCTGCAAAGATGAACAGTTGTCATAAGATGTACAGTTCATTGTGCGTCCAATTGGACTGTGTTAAGAAGGCTTAATTCAAATGGACTATGCAAGGAAGCCAGTGTTTTTCCTCCCATTAATCCCAAACCACCGCAGAGCTCGTCGAAACCGGTGCCAGGAACATGTGACTTGGAGCCCTGAAAAATGAGTTACAGTTCTGTTCTCTATCAGTCCCGCTTTAGCCTACAAACAGATTCTAGACGTTATGTCATCTGGAGACAAGGAATGCAGTAACAGGTGCTGATCGGTTACGATGCAGTTCCTTGTGCTGCAGTTTGGAAGATATAATACAACTAGTTTATAATGCAGCTCCTTGCGTTGCACCATGGTGGATAAAATGCTACAAACCTAATTTATTGATTTGTATTCATTGATTGCTGGGTTCTATAATGGACTAATATGGACTGGAATCTGGATTCTAATATGCACTGGAACCAACTTATGTATAAAACTCAGTAATCAATGAATACAGATCAATTAAACAGGATTGTAGTATTTTATCCACCAAGAATAAAATTTAACAAATTAGACTATAGAAGTATAACATAACATGGAACGGTCTTGCTGGGATAGTAATGTACATGGACACGTGGTGGACTTGCCATAGTCTGGCTTGGGACCGCCGTAACTTTAGAAATAAAAAAAAAAAAAATCCTTCAAAGTGATCTCGGCTGGAGTACATCCATGGAGCTGTACTGTGTCTTCCTCTTCACAGCCCTCATTGCACCACTAGTTATATAGGACACCTTGGAGTGCTCCGATTGTTTTAAAATTTTCGCACTGATCAAAGCCAATAGAGACCCCTCAACAAGTCGTGCAAGTACTCAATGTTTCACTCTCATCAATGTACACCTATCTAAAATTTTTGCCTGTCATCAATCTACAGAAGTCAGATAACATGATCTTCTCACCTAAAGATCATCCAGTCTATTGGGAGGATCCCTCCATCCCACTTGTTCAAAGTCACGCTGATTTAGGGGTTGTGTTCGATCCAAAACTTCGTTTCAGTCGTCATGTAAAAATGCTGCTGACAAGAGCTGCTGCTTTTTTTTTTTTTTTTTTTTTTTTTTGTTAGTTGGCGCAGCGGCTTCTGTGGCCATAATGCACCGCTCAAAGTTTTTGCATTTTACTCTGATCCAAGCCCGAGGCGGGATTCGAATCTGCCACCTTTGGGTTGCCAGGCAGGCACTTTACCCACCTGGCTAGCCCGGTCGGCCACAAGAGGTGCATTCTAGATGACGGTGGCTGTGTAAACAGTACTTGTATCAGATCTGCTAGATCTATCATATTCAGGTATATTCAAACCATTGTTTATAATGCAGAGCACTCCCTCCATCATTAAGCCAGTGTATGCCTCTGAGTATTGGCTCCCATATGGACTTTTCACAGGCTCAAGTTACCGCTCCAGTTACCACAACCATGGCCAACAATATTAATATTCCTAGGATCCCATGGCTTATCGAAGAGAACTTTAAATATTAAACTTCAATTAAATTATAAGTATTTTACTTATTTAATTTATGTAGCGTATTTTGTTTTAAGGATTTTCCGATATTTCTTGTTAACCCCTAGCAAAGTGCCGTGATGAGATATTGTAACTAGCAATGTGTGTTTATATAATTTCCTACGAGTTACAACAAAGATGCTTCTTTTACATGTGGTTGTTATTTTTATTATGATTTTAAGATTGCCGACTGCGTTTTACTGAGAGTTTTGGGGCCATGTCATGGTCGTCAGAGGCTTGATGAACCTCTGGTGTTTAGTAGTATGTGAACTTGTTAAATAGTACTAGGAATATGGTCCTTGGAGGAGAAGACATTTAATCATCTCTCTCCTACTTCGTTAAAGCTGGCACTAGATGCCACCACTTACCAACTGACTCAGCCAGAGAGAGAGAGAGAGAGTCATTTAATTCAAATTACATTCAGTAATAAACCCTTTCCATAGTTAGCACTGCCGCCAGAAGACTGTATAACATCACATGATGAAACACTCAGTCACACACACACACCACCCATACAGTGGGAGAGAAAAAAAAAAAAAATGGATGAATCTGTCGGTGTTTCTACTAGTGAATTATACACATTTGTGAGACAATGGAAAATTCCACGAAAATATAAAGTAAACATTTCTAGTTATCTTGTAAAAATTCAGATGACAGCTTTTTGGGCATCTAATGAAGCAAGTACGAGCTCGTAAGGCAAGAGGTTCAATCATTTAAGAATTAGATTTGCAGAAACCATCCCACGCTGGATCACGCAAATAACACCCTCTCATAAATACTGATAATTTTTATGTTCTTCGAATATTAGATATAACAGAACCTCTTTCTTAATCAAAGATGGGTTCGTTACGCGAATGTAGTCTGAAAATCTATCTTCCACAAGGTTTAGCCAGAAACGCATGGTCGGTCTCGAACGAGCATAATATATAATATATATATTATGTATATATATACATAATATTTATATATATATATAATTTTTCAATTATAATTGAAAAAGAAACATTCTATCAGATATTTTTGGAAAAAAAAAAATCTCTAATCACCAAGACTGATTTTTGTTAGTATAAGTAACGTAACGTTGATAACGAAGAGGTATTGATTTCGACGAGAAAAAAAAAAAAAAACAAGGAATCCTTTAACATCGACCATTCTATCGTCTTAAGGCAAATCTGTGTTGTTTAAAAATCTGTGCTCAGTAAAGTGCATCAGCATTGATAATGGCAAATTATGCAAGAAAGCAGCTTATCTATCATCAGCCAAAAAAAAAAGAAAAAATGAACGAACACGTCCCATTTTTTTTTTTTTTTTTTTTAATGAGAACCCCAAACACGAGAGGTATTATAACCTATAGTACTTAGTACCGTGCTTGGGTTGGAGGTTGAGAAGACGAAAGAAGATATTTGTTGATATTGGACTTGAACTTCTGTAGATTGTAATTTTCAGGAAATATGTATGAAGGAAGGTTGTTCCAGAAAACGGCAGTTGAATGAATAAATGAGGAAGATGAAAAGTTGGTTCTGTGGGTTTGAAGTTGGACAGTAAATGGATGTTGGCTGGTGGCGGCACGTGTTCGGACTGTTTTGAAAGAGAGAGCGGGAATTATAGAAGCCAATTCAGAAGAACAGTGCCCATGGAAGTATCTGTAGAAGAGGCATGCAGCAGAAACAGTGCGTCTATGAGAAAGCGAGTGGAGAGACTCTGTTAGAGATGAGTCATTAATTAACCTAACTGCCCTCTTCTGAATGGAATCAAGAAGCCTGAGAGAGGTTTTGGGGGCACCACCCCAGATGTGGGAACAATATTCCATGGCAGGGCGGATTTGCGATTTATACAGAGTGAGCAGCTGTTTGGGAGAAAAGTAACGCCGAGAGCGAAAGAGAAAACCAAGTTTTTTAGATGCAGAGGAAGCAATATTTGTAATGTGCTTGTGCCAAGAGAGATTAGAAGTCAGGGTAATCCCCAAAAGAGATATCATTTTGCCTAGAAATCGGAATGTCACTAAAGATAAGCATAGGAGCAGAAGAATCCTTTTTGCGAGATATAAGACAAGATTGAGTTTTAGAAGGGTTGAAATCAACTAAGTTGTCTTTGCCCCACTGGAGAATTACCTGAAGATCGGCATTTAGGGAATTGGCAGCAGATTTTCGAGAACTTGAAGCTGATTGAGCTGGACAAGGTTTCTCAAAATGGAAAGTTGAATGCAATGTGCTATCATCGGCAAAACTATGGATAGGATTTCCAGTCAAAGGAAGAAGGTCATTGATATACAAGAGGAAAAGAGTGGGGGAAAGAACTGAACCTTGGGGAACACCGGCATTAGTGGAGAAGTTAGAAGACAGAGAGCCATCTACCATCACCCTCAGTGAGCGATCAGAGAGAAAACTGGATAACCAATTGCTAAAAACAGTTGGCAAACCATAAGATGGAAGCTTGTTTAGAAGACCTTTATGCCAAACACGATCAAAAGCCTTTGAGATGTCAAGAGCAACTACTTGTGTTTCACCGAACCTTTCCATTGAATTAGTCCATAAATGGGTAACATAAGCCAGAATATCACCAGTGGATCGACACTGACGGAATCCATACTGGCGATCGTTGATCAGACGGAAGGTTTCTAGGTAGTTTAAGAGTTGGCGGTTAATTGATTTCTCCATTACTTTAGAAAGAGTAGAAGTAATTGCAATGGGACGATAATTGGATGGGAGGGATTTGTCACCCTTTTTAGGAACTGGCTGGATATGAGCAAATTTCCAAGCAGAAGGAAAAACACCTTTGGAATAAGAAAGTGAAAAAAGGCGGCAAAGAATAGGAGTAAGTTCAGGAGCAGAGGTTTTGAGAACAAGTGGAGAAATAACATCAGGACCTGGAGCTTTCTTAGCATCAAGATTCATCAAAATCCTTCTGATATCCTTTTGACGGAAGACCACAGGAGGCATTGAATGGAGCGTGTTAGGAATGGTGGGAGGTGTTTTACCAAGATCATTAATACATGAGCTCAAAGAAAAATGGGATGCTAGCAGGTCAGCTTTATCCTTGGCTGAAGTGACAACAGAACCATCTGGTTTGGACAGAGGTGGGAGCAGAGATGGGCAAAAGTTGCGGCCAATAGCTTTGGCAAGAGACCAGAATGCTCGGCTACCATTAGGGCAAGAAGCAAGTTTTCTACTCTTAGCCTGTTCAAACTCTAGTTTGGACTGATTAATAACTGCTTTACAATTGTTGCGAGCTTTGGTGTAGGCAGAAAATGAAACTGAAGAATTAGAAACAAGCCAATTACGATATGCAACGTTCTTCTCTTGGACAGCCTTAGCACATTTATTGGAAAACCAAGGTTTAGATAAAGGACGAGATTTTAAAGTGGAGTGTGGGATAAAGTATTCCATTCCTGCAAGAATAATTTCACTGACACGATCTGAGCAAACGTTGACATCAGAAGTTTTGAAACAGTAATCAGACCAAGGAAAAGAAGAAAAGAAGTCTCGCAGGTCATCCCATTTTGCATTCTTGTAATGCCAAACAATACGAGGTTGGGAATAGCCATGAGATAAAGGTTCCATTGGAGAAGAGGCAATCACCAAGTTGTGATCTGAAGTGCCTAAAGGACCTCTCACTTCAAATCACCAAGTTGTGATCTGAAGTGCCTAAAGGACCTCTCACTTCAACCTTGTACTTAGAAGGGTTGTTTGTGAGAAAAAGATCAAGCGTATTGGCTGTATGATTAGGATTGTCCGGTATTCTTGTAGGTAAATGAACAATCTGTGCTAGGTCATTAGTAATTGCAAAAGCCTCAGCATCTCGACCTGCTGGGTCGGTGTGACTAGAAAACGGAAGCCAGCTGGAGTTGTGAACGTTAAAATCACCAAGGAAAATTACCTCACTGTTTGGAAAGTTGGACTGGAGAAAGTCAAGTTGCAAAGAGAGGAAGTCAAAGAGCTCCAAGTGATTAGTGGAGTTGGGAGAACGGTAGAGACAACAGATGAATTTGACAGAATGAGGTAGAGAGATTTTAAGCCAGAGAAGATCAAAGAGAGGAGATTCCAAATTGCCAAGTCTCTGACAGGGAATATCAGAACGGACATATGCACAGGTACCTCCTTTGAGGCGAAAGGAATCATACAGCAAATAATTTGGACATCTGAGATGAGCAGTAGTTGAATCAACTGATAACTGAGATTCAGTCAGAAAAAGTACATGGGGTTTGGAAGACTGCAAGTGGAAATGGACATCGTTGAGATTAGAATTGAGACCACGTATATTTGTGAAATGAATTAGGAAGTCCTTGGGAGGTTTAGATCTTTTCGCAGATAAGCTTGCTCTATTATTTTGACAATTCATGGTGTATTCAATAGTAAGAAAAAGTGGGTGGGACATGCTGTATGAAGTAATGAAATTTTTGGATATGGCGTACATGTGGTAAGAATATACCCAGATCCTTGACATAACGTGGCCTCGACAATGCTCCCCGCATACACACTACTCGGACTCCCTCCAGTCACTATCTGGCAGAGTAGAGGTAGCAAGATTATACACTAGCTGATCCGGAAGCTTCCTAGAGAGTTACCAATAGGTTCGGTCCGGTGTACTAACTAGCGGCCGGCCTGCGAAAACCGTTTTAGAGCTGTACCCTCGAAATGTAAGGAATATTGGATCTCGCCACGACATTCATCATAACCTCAAAAATCATCAATCATACTGCATGATGGAAGAGATAGGGAAGGGTTGGCCGGAACTTAGCTCTAGAGACTAAACATGGGTTCCACCACTTCAAGCCTCCAATAAGCAAAGTGGTGGTATTTCACCGGTTGATGAGTCATCTACCACCTAGTAATATCCATATCAGTGTCCCTCCCTTCTAACCGTTTGTCCAATTCTTACCCCAATTTATTCAAAGTACCCACCTCTACAACCCTAGATGGGAGTTTATTCTAAAATGTACAATCCACTGGCTGAAAACAAATTTTCGCACACGTACCTTGCAACCATCCTCCTTCAATTTGAATTTACGCCCGCCCCCATGTATGTAGTTTGCGCAAAGGTTGCAGAGGGCAACCGTCCTGTGCAGGCTGTTGCTTGTTTTAAAAGATTTTAATGGGCAAAAATCAAATAATTTTATATTCTACTGATAGTAACCTTGAGGTAATCTTGAGATAGTAATCCTCGTATAAAAGTATCTTAACATTCAGAGAAGCAGATTTCTTTATTACTTGTAAAAGAGTATTTTGACTATATAGTAAGCCCTGCTGGGTTCTTCAGCAAATCAAATTATTATGAGAGATGTGCCAAAGTTTTTAGCAGTCCAAATGCATTTCAAGTTTTACCGTGATTTGAAAGAAACTTTCAAATCACGGTAAAATAATCTTGTTATTCTTGGACACGTAATCCAACATGTCCAAGAATAACAGGTTCTTTTCTAAAATCTAATGAATGTTGTCGTTATTATTTTGGTCCTGGATATCTTCGGGACCAAAATAATACGAAGAGTACTGAAGAACAAGCGTGATGCTTTTTTGCTGTGAACAATTTTCAGTTACATACGAACGTAGAACCTCACATTAATGAAAAAAAAGTTTGTTCTCTTTATGGTTACATTCATCCTGTCCTACGCTTTTTTTTTTTTTTTACTTTCTCAGAAGAATCACGTCCTTCTCCAATCACTCCTTATGGACTATTACGACTAATAATTGTATTATGATGAGAAACAGATCTGAGAGGAACACTATCCTCTTGGTTATTTCGTAGTAGGCGCGCATGATATACGTATTCATTTCGATCCTCCACCTTGCATTTTATATGGTTGGCGTTTTCTTCCTTCCTGGGTGGCTACTAATGCAGTTGCGCAAGAAGCACTTCCAGTTGGTGAGGCCGGATGGTCTTGCCCTTCTCTTGTGGTAACCATACGAGGGACTGCGACACTTGCTCCACCGTCTTCCTCAGGTGACAGTTTTTCACCTGAGGAAGGCCCCCCCCCCTCTGCCTGAACGCGAGTAACTTTATCCTGCGCCACACAATGCAGTATGATTATCATTTCTCTTCGACATCATCCATCTATGGAGGTGGAACAGTTTAGCTTCGGCTTACATCCAGTAGCAGCTTTAGTTCTTGGGAGTGACACCAGATGGTGCCACTATCTGCCTTAGCCCAACTCCCACCTTAGGAAGGTAGGTCTGCTGGAGCAACTTTCGCAACGTTTAATTTTATTAGTCTATATAATATTGGTGTAAACACACCATAGACAAATCTTAAACAAAAAAAAAAAAACCTACGTTGGTAGTCTGAAGGGCATCATTTTATCTATATCTCATATTGTGCTCTTCTTTCATAAAGAAGTTGCCATGTATTACACTACCTCGAATAAGTAACGCTTTACTAAAAGAGAAGACTATTGTTACTTATTCTGATTGGGCACCACCACCCAGACGGCACAGCTTCAAGATTTGTTTCTATATGTGTGGGATAATTACTATCCACTTGTCGCTATTAGACTTAGAAAAGCAGAGTAGAGGGAAAGATAGGAGTGGAAGAAAAGAAACAGGGTAGAAGAATGAAAGAGACAGTAACTCCTTCAACTCACACCACTCAAACTCCTCAAATAGGCAACGCTTCCGCAGTAGAGAAGACTGTTGTTACCTATTCTCGGAAACTCCATGAATATCAGGCTCCCCCTAGTGACCGTTTCAAGCCTTGTTCGCCTTTCATCGGTAGGTGGCAGGTATCCTGGTATTGCAGACATGACAATCCAGTTGAAGATAATCCCACAATACGAGAGATGCCAGAAGGTGTACGTGATAATACTTAAGTAAAATTAAACGCGACAAAGCATCATATCTGTAAAAGTATAATAATCTATATAATATTGGTGTAAACACACCATAGAGTTGTCTATGGTGTGTTTACACCAATATTATACTCTTAAAGATATGATGCTTTGTTGAATTTAATTTTACTTAAATATTATTATTAGTGGAAAATAAAGAAAGAAAACAAGCTAACAGACAAAAAATAAAATCTTCCCATAACGCCAGTCCTTCTCTAATAATTTGTCCAGTTCTTTCTTGAATTTATTCAAACTAACCACGTCCACAAAACTAGAAGGAAGTCTGTTCCAGCAATCAGCTACCCACTGGCTCAGGACAAATTTTGGCACACCTACGCTGCAGTAATTGCCATCTGTGTGGCAGGCTGACTGTGGTCAGCTATATTGTGAGAGAGATAAATAACTATAGAATTTGTTGATTTCTCTTCACTTTTCTGAACAAGACTCGTGGAGTTAGGTGATACCCCTGGAGCCGCATGACAGTAAAACTATACACTGTATATCCAAGAGGCCACCCAGCAGGTATCAGAAGTAATTTTACTTATGAAAAATTACTATTTTGGGATAATCAATGCTTTGCCTTCACGAAATTTATTCCATCGGTACCACCTCTGAAGTTTGATGGGAGACTTCTGTTCCATTTTGTCATTCTTGTATAAAACATCAGTACTAAACTAATGCAACTAAAAATGTATAAGAGACAAGAAAGGACAGAAGCAGAAGTTTCATTGTCACGAATGTTTTATCTAAAATTTATGAAGCTATGCGTAAAAATTAACTATTCGCAGTCGTGGTAGCACAGTTGCTGGGATCGCTGTCCTCCCCGCACCAGATGGAAAAGTCCTGAGTTTGAGTCCCTTCAATGACGATAGGAATTTTTATAGGCCTTTCTTCACAACATGGCTGAGTTAGTCGGTCTCAGCATGGTTTTACTCCCCGAAACTCGAGTTTTTCGTCCAGAAAACCGACCACAAAACACAATATACACGGAGCAATATGGCTTTATTGCAACGTTTTGTCACGACAGGACCAAGAATTGTGTTTAGCTGATGAATCAAGCATTATAAAAATGTAGAGGTATATCTCTATCTGAACACACTTGGGCACTGTTAAATTCTGATGTCATAAAACAGGTGTTGGTTGAGAAGACAATAGTTAACATTCTACTCAGAGGAAAATAAATTATTTATATTATCTCTCTATATATTAAAAAAAAAGTTTTCCTCCTAGTGATATTTATTCGAGTCAATGGGAGAAGTGGGCGAGGCAATTACGTCGCTATAAATGCAATTAATTATTTGACAACTGCCTCCATAACGTTTACTAACCTCGTGCATGTGCTTCACTCTCTATGATGTTCCATTGTAACGTTTTGTATATTAATGAATATTATATATATATATATATATATATATATATATATATATATATATATATATTGTAAATAGTTTAATATTTCGTAGATATTTCAGTTAAATAGTATGAAGCAGAGCTATAATGCGCAATACGTTCTATGTTGATATCAATATTTGTAAAATAATAAGAACTTACTCTAATGAAAGTTTATCGATTTTTTCGTTTTAATTTCTGGAGAGTATCATACGGAAGTGTTCTACGTACTATATTGAGGTAAACTTCTTATTATTTTACAAATATTTCAGTTAAATATTTTACTGCTCTTTCGGGTGCAACAATATTCCTCATGCATTATGGAACCGAAGCAAAGGCCTTTGGCTAAAATCTATTATTTGGGTACCACTTTGTCTCTGCGCAGAACGGAGTGATTATACAGTCGATTTGTGATTGGGTAGTTATTGTCAATGCGTTTTGTTTGATTTAAACAGCGGCAAGTGGGTAGGGGGGGGATTGACACCCTAGGCATGTAAACTTAGGAGGAAAGGGGCGGGGCTAAACAGTGAGTGCATTTGCCAATCACTGCCTTCTTCCTGACTTTTAGTCGAAGTATGGAATGATACCCAAGATCTGAATTTTAACAGGCCTTTTTCCATAGGTCACCTATGCAAACGCAGATAAATAATTATATAGTGATATTTATTCGACCTTAAGGCCGCGCACTGCAAATGCACAGGTAAATAATTATCTAATCATCGATATCTAATCAGGTAATTTCCTGATTAGGTATCGATCAGTGCGTTTCGACAGGTGTCTTTTACGTAGAAAAGATTTTACTTACCGTAGTAAGTAGTGGCATGACGTATCATGCCACTACGCAATATGTAGATATTACGTAGAAAAGCGTGCCCACCAACCAAAAGGTTGGTGAGCAAAGCGAGCTGGGGGCGGAGCCCTCTAGTATATATTATTTATGTCCATGAATTACGTGTGTTCTCTCGTTGATTTGCTTATTTTGCTGGACGAAACTCGCCACTCTTCGGGAGGTGGGGGAAACTTTGCTGTCTACGCCTCAGACCGACAAACAATCACAGAATGAGAAAAGCCCATAAAAGTTCCTCGCGTTATTGATAGGATTCGAACCCGAAGCTTTTTCACGTGGTTTGGGGAGAAAAGGGACTATAACCACTGTGTCAATTGTGCAGACTCACTCAAAGAACAGATTATATGAAACAAGCACATCTCTAAACTCTTAAATAGAGACACAGAAAATTCAGATAATTTCGGCATTCCTACACCAACCGAGCAGTTAGTCACACTTCCTTTTATCACATATCCATTTAGATGAAAGTAAAATTAAAACATCCTTTCACAGGAATTACATGCGACCGACAGTGTAATGTGACGGAGCAAGTTGCTGGACCTGTGGAAGGGATAGCAAGTGAAATCAAAAACTGAACTGGTGCTAGAAACAGAAGAAACGCTGGAGGACTGCAGGAAATTCAAGTGGGCTTTTTCATGACTCCGGAACTATCATATGTGCTCTTTCCATCACTACTGATGGAAAGAGCACGTATGCATGAAACCACAAAAGGCCCTGGAAGCATCCTATTGTGTACCGACACTGCAGGAGGAGATATAATGGTGCAGAACATATTTTGGTTCCCTCATCCCACTGCAGTGCACCAGAAATATTGTGTTTACCCTTATGGACAGAGGTTACTTTCAAGGTGATAATACAGAGTCGTTCTCAACGCAAAAATATGTGAAAGAATGCTCTGAGGAAGACATTTACTGCAAGCATCTGTACTGGCTGTCCTAGTCTCTGGATTTCGGTTCCTTTGAGCATTGTGGAAAGAACTGAAACGATGTGTTTGTCAGCACAGTGACCAAGTCACTCCAGGAACTGAAGACAACTTTACTACATGAATGGTCCAGTGTTCTTCACGTCACTTTTCATCTTATTGACTCCAAGCCATGTCGTGTGGGAGCAGTGAATAAGATCAACGGTGATCTAAGATAATATTGGCTCATGGTCCTAATAAATTGACAGAGTGTATGTTACAAAATAGGGATTTTCTCATATTTTGGAAAACAATGTAGTTTTTAACATTTTTTGTAATTAGGTTTAATTTAAAATGTACAAATATTGAGATTGAACCCACATTGATTCAAAATTAATCTGCTGTGGAATGGACTGGATGGTAAAGGTTACCCGACTCAAGTAGCACAATGATAACCATCGTTGTACTGCTCAATACCGATTTATTGAGCAGTACAACGTTTATTGAGAAAATACCGGTTTATAATTCCGTTAAGACGATGGAAATTATGTTGTTTTTTTCTTCATGCTGTATCGCATTAGTTGGTTTCAGCTGAGTATTGCACGGTTTTTTTTTTTTTTATCCTTCTCTTCCAGCAACCAGACAAACTTATCGCATAATATATTGATAATTCATAGCCAAAGTCGCACTGGAATAACAAAAAGTAAATATCTGTACCTCTATAAATTTTTGTCTAAAAGTTATTTAGTTGCGCCACTCCCTCGTGGATAGCACAGTTGGTAGAGTCACGTCTTCCCACACCGGATGGAAAAGACCAAGTTCGAGTCCTGCCGATTACGTGACGAATTTATGGCCCTTTTTCATAACTTGGTTGAGTTAGTCGGTCCAGGCGAGAGGAGCATGGTTTTTCTCCCAGAAACTGGTTTTTCGTGCGGCAAACAGAAAATCAACCACAGAACACATGCAATTTACAGACATGGAGCAATACTGCCTTAGTTGTTGATGCTACTGAAACTGTACCATAACAACAGCCTCTTCTTGTTCAAAAAATAAAATAAAATAAATAAAAAACTGTATATATGTATTTTATTATTTATTATTTTTCGTTTTACTACAGGAATCATTTGTCATTTTAGAAGAGGCAAACTCACCTTCCTCTTATCGAAAAAAAAAATCTAAGCTGCTTAACGAGTCTCTGTGGCTTGAAAAAAACTTTCTACAAAGTAACTCGTGTCAATTCTCTTCATTCACACTTAAGTGTAAATCAATACGCCATCTGCTGGCAACAATAGCAGAGCCGCTGAAAAATGAAATGCCAATTCTCGAGCTGATACCATATCGATTCTCTCGGGTGTCATCTGAATCAAACACGTGAATTCAGTTGATGCGCGTGTCTTCTTCGCATTCGTCAAGTGTTTCGGTGAGATAACCAGGATTGCGCTCAGCGGGTGTTCAACAAACACCGCCAGCCGAAAACTAACGAGGCCTAAAAGTACAATTTGAAAATTATTTCGAGGTTATTATTATTATCATCCTTTATTTGCAAAAAGTAAAATAAATTAAACACGAAATAAAATATAATGTAGATAACGAAAAGGCGCACTTAAGAGAATTTTTTTACAGGAAATTTATTCAAATAAGATTATGGAAGTAGGAGAGAATTTTGCCGTCATTGTGTACATTTTGTTGATATAAACACGATATAAAGACTAATATTTTTGTTGTAATTCAGTAGGTTATTAGTATTAAGCCATGTGGTACAAGGAAGCCACAGGCTTTACACACGCAAATAAAATACAAACTAAGCGCTTCCCGCCTCACGTAGGTAACCGTCCAGTTGACCTTTGAATTTCTTCAAACCGTCAGCCTCAGCCACCGGAGGAGGCAAATTGTTCCGGTTATCAACTCCCTGGCTAAAAGAAAACTTTCACTCTAGTCTAAATCTCTTCCCCTATAAATAATTAATACTTTATAATAATAAGTATTTTAGTATATATAAGTTTTTTTATGCTTTATAACGTACTGTGATTTTATAACGCGATTTCATAAATTAACGTAACTTTTAACACAAATCTGTGTATCGTAGCTTTATAGCATGATATTTACGTACCGCTGTAGTAACGGTAATGCAGTAGCGATAATACTGTACTTCGGTATCTCTCAGAATTATCGGGAGATTATTAGGGTATTAGTTTTTAATTACAAAAAAAAATCGTGCATCAGACTGGAGCAGCACAGCAAAGAACTTATAGCAACGGAATGTTTTGGATATTATGATTTGTTTTGTTTTCTGTGTTCGCAATATTAACTTTAGTTGGACATGGAGTCATGGGAAATGTTTGTGTGCTCCAGATGCAAGCAATGTGAGAAGATTAAACGAAAATTCAGCGTTTTGCTTGGTGAATTTGAGAGCTTGAAGGAAAGGTTGATCAAAGTTATTAATAATGGAGACCAATCAAACAATAGCCAACGAAACGGAAACTATGCTATACTATGTAAATGGTTAGATGGAATAGGACCGGGCTATATCTGCCAGAAGCAAACATTCAAGATGTTGTACAGCAAAATCAGCTTTTAACTCGATTTACATTTTTCCAATACTGTCGAACCTGTGGAGTAAAACAGCATCGCAATTCAAGAAAAGGATAGTTTCGTTATTTTCTTTTATTCATTCGCTCAATTTTTCTAGACATTTATTTTAATGTTTATTTATTTATTTTTTTTTCCAAGATCAGGATTATTGAGCCGTGCAGTAAAATTGTAGAATTTCTCCACAGCTGGAGAAGTAATTTGGCAACAGATTGGGTTACATATTTTATCACTTATCATCCATAGCAGTACAACGGGCTTGCCACTTGTTACTCGGTTCAAGAGGTCTGCATTCGAATCCCGTCCCAGAGCGGAAGGATTCAGGCTTTTTTTTTTTTTTTTTTAACTCAAGTTAACCGATTTCAAGCCCATACTTCCTTCGCCTGAGATCGGTTAACTTGAATTATCGCACAACACGCAAATCGGCCCATGAATATATTTTTTATTCATTTATTTATCAGAGACACACATTGGGACAATGCGTTTGTGATCGCGCCCAAAGCATTTAATTTAGCAAAAAACGAGCCGTGTCCAGTAATAAAGAATACGGATTGAACCAGGTAAGCATACCTCTGCCAGCCTTGTTGACATATTGAAGAAACTTTTTTTTGTTATCAGTCCTTTGAAGCTGCTATCCCATCGTTCCTGCCCATAATCGTACCAAGGAAACCCGTATGAGTTTCATTTCCTCCTTGTAGTCATAGTAACATTGGACTGCAATGGATATTCTCTCATATATTCATCCTTTCCAATGGAAAGGATGAATTTGTTGGTTGGTTCGTTGGATTGGCTTTTATTGGCGCATTAGCAACTAAGGGAAAACCAGGTCATATAAAACAAAACAATTAAGCTTTCGGTAACCTAAAATTAGGTCACAATGTCAAAATATGTCAACACAGGCATACAAAGGGATAAAATATATAACAATAAAAGAAATAATAATATGTAAATTTTAAATGCTACTAAAAAAGTGATTTTAAATAGCTAAAAACAGCAGAGACATTCTGATTGGCGGAAAGAATCTGACTGAATGTACAAGGCTCAGACAGATGACTAAAAGCGGTAAGATATAAATCACGTTCATGTCTAAAACGTGGATACTCAGTTAAACTATGACGAATGGTTAAAAAGGTGTCACAATTTTCACGCATAGGAGAGTCATCTACCCTCAGTAGGAATGCATGAGTAAGATGATTATGTCCCACGCGAAAGTGAGCTAAAACAACTTCCACTACAGCGCACACTAGATGCCAGTGTCGGATTACAGGCATTATCTGATACAGTTTATTCGTAACCTGTCCATAGTAAGATTGTTACCATTGGGAGAGCAATGTAGAGTATTAACTGCCTGTAGTCTGCATAGGTTCAAGGCTAGCGTGCAACTCAGCTATGTATATGCCGCATTCGTGGCGAAACTTCTCGGATATAGTATTATCAGGGAAGAGGGCAGCAGATCCGAAAAATGACTGAATTGATCCATCAGTGAACACAGGTGGACAGCGTATCCGGCTCGGTGAACAGCAGAGGTTAAGTAAATCGGTTCATAAGGCATGTAAACTATTAGCGAAACCTCAATACCTGTCCCCTGACTGACGTTTAACAACTTGTCAATGTTAAAAGAAAAAAAAAAAGTCGCGAGTTAAGAGTTAAAATTGAAAGTGTCCGCAATTTTGCCCAGACAAGACAGGAAGGAGTATATGATGACAGCCTTGTCACTGAAATCGACCCTGGAGAGACTCTGCAAGGCTCGTGGGGTAGAGTTTTTCGCAGCGTAGTCTGCGCTTGTTAACAGGAGAGACTGCTTCTACAAGGATGGGATACACTTAAATAGAAAAGGTGCAAGAATATAAGCTCATGCTATCGAGGTACTGTTAGGTAGGTCAGAAAACTGTTATCTTCGAGGATTTACAGACTAATAGATTAACAGTAGCCACTGGCAGAGGTGAAAACGATTTTGGCACTGCTTCTATTAGAATTAGCAGCAGCCTGGAAAGCAAGTTGCTGGAGATTAACTGCTGGGAGTCATCATGAAACAAGTAAATATATGAGCTGTATTGGCGTAATTAAGAGTAAGAGCAGGTGCATATATACTTGCATTACACCAATGCTAGGAGTATAGCAAATAGATTTGATGTGCTGGTCAAAACAAAGGCGGATATTGTTGGGATATCAGAGACGTTGTGTCACGCAGATATAAGAAATGAACTGGAATTTGGGGAGTACAATGTGTACAGAAAAGATAGGCAGGATAGGAAGGATTATGCTGTTAGTTAAGAAACTAAATCTAAGGAAGTGCATCCAGTTGACATTGGTGGACAGTGCAATGTTGAGTCATTTTGGTGTGACATAAACGCTGGGAAAGGGAAAACAAGGGGTAGTATTGTGTTATAGGCCTAATGAGTACGATGACCAACTATACAGAGAAATATAGTGGGCCAGTAAATCAGAATGTCTTAAATTGTGGGAATTTAACTTACCAGATAGTGATTAGAACTTGAGTTGGTCACTTGCACACTAGCAAGACCTGTGGATTTATTTGATGATTGTTTTCTGCAGCAGCATATTCGAGAGGCAACCAGAAGGAGTAATACTGTTGAACTGATTATCATCAGTAATTATTCATGCATTAAGAATGTGCAGATAAAGAAACCACTAGGTGGTAGTGATGACAGTGTACTGTGAGGGATTTACTTAAATGAGTAAATACTATCATTGGGTAAAGGAAAGGGTTTTTGCTTTCGTAGAGGTGACTACAGTGGTCACAGACAGTTTTTAAATTCTGTAGTGGGACCAACAGCAAATTCTAGATGGGAAATATTCAAGAAATTAATCTTGGAAGTTACTAGATTTTTCATACCATACTGTTCAAGGTTTAGGTCCAAATGGATGTCACATGAAGTAATGAGACTCGTCGCAGAGAAGAAAATGTATGGGATGAATATATATGTTCAGGCGACAAAGACTATGATAGATGTAAGCTAGTCTATAATCAAGTCAAAAAGGAGGTTGGGCAGGCGAAGGCAGATAACTAGAAAATCTTTTAGCAAAGGATGCAAAGAAAAACAGCAGACTGCATTCTTATATAAACTTTAGAAGGAAGGAGAAGAATCAGTTTTCTCCAATTGATATCGAAATTTCGACTGTTGATGATCCTGCTCAGGTAGGCGACAAACTGAATGAGTATTTTGCATCGACATTCACACATGAAGAATTCTGCAGGGAAGTGGAGAACAAAAGCTTAAACTCCTGGGAGTCAAATGATTTTATAATAACTGAGAGAAAAGTGGAGGAGAACTTGAAGTTAAATATAACAAAGTGGGGTGGGGTGGGGAGCTATCCAGTTATATTAAAGGAGGCGGCAAAGGAAGTAAGCAAACCCTTAGCCATAATTATGAGAGCATCCTTGGACTCAGGGTATGTCCCCACTGACTGGAGATGTGCAAATGTATCCCCTATTCACAAGGGGGGGGGGGTCAAAGGGTGACAAGAGTAATTACAGGCCTGTTAGTTTAACTTATATTCTGGGAAAATAATGTAGTCACTGGTTAAAGAAGCTTTGCAGAATCATCTAGACAAGATTGAAGCAATAATTCAGACACAGCATGGGTTTTTAAGGGTGAGTCTTGTCTGTCCTATTTTATTGGGTACTGTGATGTGATCACAAAGCAACTGGATGCAAAAAAGTAATTTTGATATCGTATACTTGGATTTTAGGAAAGCTTTTGATACTGTTGCACATGGAAGACTGCTGCACAAATTGGAACAGTATGGTATTAAGGGCAAGTTGCTACTATGGACAAAATGACGGTTGAGTGGGAGAAGACAAAATGGTAATCAATGGACACTTCGTGGACTAATGTTATTAGAAGAATCCCCCAGGATTCGGTATTGAGCCTATACTTGTTTTGTATATTTATCAATGATATTGATGAAGGTATATGAGGCTTAATATCGAAGTTTGCAGATGATACAAAGGCTGGCAGGTGTTGTTAATGACAGTACGCTACTGCAACAGGATCTAGAAAAGTTCGGCAGTGAGCTAAGAAGTGACAACTGAAGTTTTTTGGTTATGCTAAAGCTAAAACTTTTCAGCACACGAAACGTCTATGATAGTTTTTAAAGGTTCTTTATCTGATAACAGACTTCCCTTAATTAAACTTAATGGTTCCAGTATTCGTTATGTCACTAAAACCAAATATCTTGGATTAGTTATCAATAAACGTCTGACGTTCTGTTCTCATTTATCCTTTTTTTACTCGATAAGAGAAAAAAGAGTAAACTATGCACAATACAACGCAGTTTTCTTTTAATTTTTATAGAAAATTGTAGAACTGTCTCGACTCCTGCCTTACAGGTATTGTCTAGTTACGTATCGCTTGAATTTTATTCTTAGGTTTGCGATGATTTTGCTATTTTTCCGTCAAAGTCAAGAGAAATATTCCTCTCTACGGCAATCAAATTAATCCATCTAATGATCCGAAAAGAGAAACAATCAGCGTCTTCAATATCCTTATGCCTAAGTGGCAGCGACGTTGGACTGACTCCCCTAAGAGTCGAGTCACTAAATGTTTTATCAGTGATGTTCATTTTATCAATTAAGGTAATACTTTGAAATGGTTTTCGCAAAATTTATATTCGTATTTCCTTCTTACGGGGAATGGTTCTCTAAATGCGAAATTGGCTGAATTTAATTTTTCTGATTCCGATCTTTGTTTCTATGGAGAAGTCGACTTCTGAGCACATTATATTTATGATGATTTTCGTCAACACTTTTTTCTATCACCGGCATAATCTTACGAAATCAGGAACCCATGTTTCTTTTAAACAAGGCTAATTGTATTGCCTTTCAAAACTTTGTCTTCCACTTTTCGTCGTCGGAACTCACTTATAGGATGCCAGTAGTGATTCTGATTTCCCATAAGGAAAGTCTTAGTTTTATTATTATTTAATTTTTATTTATTTTTTGTTATTTTATTTATTATTTTTTAAATTTTTTAATTTACTTTTTAATTATTGTTTATTCATTGTTTTCCTCGGTGCCCTGGTTTGGGCCACTTAAGGTGCGGTATTTACTCCTGGTACAGCACTACCCCAGCGGGTGTGGGTTTTCGCCCTTTAGGTGGACAAAGATTTTAGTGCCTGAGGTCCAACCATGTTTTGTGCTTAGTTGTGGCCTACCTCCTCGTTGGTGTAGACGGGCACGGAGCAAGCCTTCCAGGTGATCGCTTGCCTGGTGGCAAAGTGACCAGAAACCATAACTCTGTAAAAGGCACATTTCTGCCTTTTACAGAGTTATAGGGCGTACCTGAACATCAGGTGCCGTCCTATAACTCAGGGAGAACCTAAAGCCATTATTCACTGCTCGTGAACTCGGGTGGCCAATGCATGTTGCAGTCTCTCGATTATCCTCATGTTGCAGGATTGAGAGAATGTGCTAAAATCGTCAGCATATAGGTCACAGTTTACAGTTGCAGGGAGTTGATCGGTGATGGAATTCGCATTGGTGGAAAATAGTGCAACACTTAAAACTAATCCTTGAGGTACTCCCTCTTCTTGACTAAAGAGGCCAAGAGAGGTTAGATTCTACACGAATTTGTAAAGAACGATATGATAAAAAAAAGTTTCTGATAAAAGCTGGAAGATGACCCCCAAGCCAGATGCTCTAAAGGTCTTTTAAAATTCCAAATCTAAGTTGTATCATACTCTTTTTCCAAATCGAAAAACACGTACATCAGGTGTTCTCGTTTTAAAAAGACATCTCGAATAGATGTTTCAAGCCTAATTAAATGATCTAAAGCGGCTCTATTTCTTCGGAAGCCGCACTGCACTCTGGAGAGGAGCCCATTTGCCTCCAAATACCATATAGGCGAGCGTTTACCATTCTCTCCAGGATTTTGCACAGACTGCTAGTCAGAGTGACAGGACCGTAGTTTGTTGGGATTTTGCATCCTTAATAATTTAGAAGCACGCTCCGATTGGTATTTAAACAAGAAAACGCATATATTACATTACAAAGCAATATTCCTTCCTATTGTATCGCATGCTTCTGGTGTCTGGACTACAAAATTGCCAATGTCAAAATTCAGGCAAAATTACTCTCGTTACAAAGAATTATGATTCTCACAAAGAAAAAATCTGCTGCACAGTTTCCACGAACGCTTCACAAGTCACTGGCAGAGCAATGCCTCTCAAGCTCTATGTAGCCTTGTGGCATATTCTTTCAACTAATATAACTTCATAATAACTTCAACATTCGGAATTGAAAGTTACTCAGTTAATAAACTAAAATACGAAAAACGCTAAATTTGGGAAAAACAGCAGAATATCTGGCAATCTCGCTGGAAATCTTCTGACAATTTTCGTTACCAGAAAATTCATATTTTATTTGCCACGTCACCTACAAATATTAAATGTTTAAGGGCCAAATTATTCCAACCTGGCATCGAGGATAGTCTTAAGTCAATGCGGCTCTGAAGAATATTGTTCACACGTCCACTATCACTGTCCCATTTTATGATGCGCAAAGAAGTCTTCTTTTGAATTCTATTCCATCCTTGTGTGAAGGATATGGACATATCCTACTTAAAAATGTAACAAATTTTCCAGACTTGAAACTGTTTTCTTGAGGTCTTCAATAGAAAGCAATTATTAGCAACTAGGAAATGAAAATATGTTTTCCAGACCTGCTTATTAGCACATTGGAAACGATGGACTTGTGTTTGAACTTTTCTTAGCACATGTTTAGACTTTGACTAGTTGATCACCACCTTTCTGGAAGAGAACTCTAATCAAGGTTGATTATGTGTTATCATTACTCACCACGTGATCTTCAAAAAATGTGTAATTATCCCGTATATATCTCCAGAAACAATATAATTTGTATATATGTAGACAGACCTTCTTACAGAAGCTCTGAATATGTATATATAAGGTATGAATTTTTGATGTGAAAACATCTATGGCGGCATTGGAGTAAAATCGATTGGTAACGAAATTTCCTTACGAAAATGACACAATTGACGTCACTTCCTAAATGGCGCTAACGATGCTAACTCAGTCACTAACGTTGATTCGGCAGAGTAAGTTCATATAAGATACGGAAATGTCACTTGCTAAATAACGCTAACCTCAGTCACTAACGTTGATTTTTAGAGTAAGCAGCGAGTAGTAATGTTATGCAAGAATAAAAGCCACGGAAGAAGCCTCTCGTGTCGAAAAGGAACAAGTTCAAAAAGAGAGAACGAAAAAAATGCAGCGAAATAAATAAGTTTCGATTAGACCGTTTAAGTATTTAAACGGTTTTGATTCAAGATCACAACAATAAAATAATCAGTTTGCAAATGGATTTCACTAACTACTGAATTGTAAAAATACCAAATCCAATTTCAGTTAACCTATAAGAGCATTTCGAAGATGGGCTAAAACTCCAGCTGAGCGAAATCGAGAAAACTATACAAGAGTAAAAGCTAAAAACCACCGAAGAAGCCTCCCATGTCGACAAAAGAACGAGTTCAAAAACAGGGAACGGAAAAAAAAAAAAAAAAAAAAAATGCAGATTTTAATACTGTGATTCTCAAAATTTTGATCAACATTAACCTTCTACATCGACTTCTCATCAAGAAGCTGAACCCTCGAGATTACGAAATTATATTTCAGAACTTCCTGAAGATTTCGATGCAGAAGATTTGAGTTCAAATGAATTACCTGAGGATTTTCAATTGATTCTTGAACCGGTTAGACAGAGTATACTGCAACAACCAGCTTGGATCGCATTATCCAAAATGAAACAAAATTATATTGTAGCTCAATCGCTTGTTGTCGACCCTCCACAGGTGTCAACAGTACCCGAGCATGAAATCATTTACAAGAACGTCGAACATGACCGTCAACTCCTATAAAGAATTTGAACGACAATTTCTGAAAAATACATTTGAAGCTGTTTGTGATATCTGTGATCGATTATGGTATGAAAATTATGAAAAATTGTACACTACAGGAAGTTTATCTGTTACGTCTCTTATAATTAATCAACTGCAGAAGTAACGACTATGAAGGTTTGTAATACTTGTCGAGCATCTCTCAAAAATGATTCCATTTCCAACGTTTTCGAAGAGCAACGGTTTCGTTTATCCTGCTATTTCACCTCATCTGCTTCGATTGGATTTAGTGACCGATCAATTCATTTCTCCCCGTATACCATTCATGCAAATTAGAAGACTGAGACAATTGTTTCGGCCACTGCGAAATTTTGGGCCAAATTATAAATGTTCCTGTAAATGTTAATTCGATGGTCAATCATTTGCTAGGAGTATAGATGATTATTGCGTTAACGTTCATATCAAACGTAAAAAAAAATACACAAATCGTCCAACAAGGATGTTTTCACATAAAATAAAACATCTTTAGTGCGTACAGAGTACACACGCTGCCTTTTTTTTCGACTCTTTCTCTCTTTTTGCCAACGACTGCTGTCACCACAGAAACCATGAACACTGCTTCTGTAATCTATATAACAGCAGGACCGGATTTACACTTGTTGTGGCCCTAAGCTATAACATGTATGAGACCCTTCTCTCTTACAGTTCTCCTGTGACAATATTAAAAAAGGATTTTAAGATGGAGCGAGGCCCTAAGCTGTAGTTTGTTTAGCTTATATGTAAATCCGGCACTGTATAACAGTAAGATGTTGAGAATATCAGTAAGAAGCACGCACGGTGTTCTCTACGGCTATTTGCATATGACACGCGTTTGTGCAGGCTGGGTTCCAAGACTACTTCACAGCTGAGCAACACTAAGTTCGCATAGAAGTTAGTCAGGAGTTGCAACTGATGGTTACTGAATACGGCGAGGTTCTGCACAAGGTGATTACGGTGGTGGAGACATGGCTTCATGATTTTGACCCAGAGAGTAAGCAACAAAGCTCTGTTTGGAAGTCTGTCATCGCCAACATCGAAAAAATAAGTTATGGCTTCTGCAGTAAAGGTTATGGTAATGGCTTTTTTGACATTCAAGGAATGGTTTACCAGCATGTTGTGCTACGTCATACGACTGTTAGGGGACCTTACTACAGAACTGTACTGAACACTTTAAGGGATCGCATTCGCTGTAAACGACCACAACTGCACGCAAGTGGGTGGATGCTGCATCATGACAATGCGAGATCTCGCATTGTCATGATGCAGCATCAGATGTCTTACTGCCATCAAGTACTTAGCCAGCATTAATGTCAAATGTTTCTTATCCGCCCTCCAACCCTGCGATTTTTGATGTGAAAAATCCTTGCGGGCACCAACAAAAATTTCAACCGAGTAAATCTGATTGGTCACGAAAAATGCGTCAGAGAAGTATTACGTCATCCGCGGCTTCCCCCAGAGATGCTTCCCTGCTGTGCCGATAACTTGACGCGGCGGTAATATGAATGGAGCGCGAGACGCATTTTTCGTGACCGGTACGATATCTCGAGTCCTAGTGAACTCAAGATATCGTACAGATATAATCATAAATACTCGAACGAGAGGTTTGAGGCACACAGTGAAGATATCACCCATCCTGACTGGCCTTCAACTGGGCTGAGGTCAGGCAAATTTGAACACCTGCGGGATGTTTCGGAACGGGAAGCGAGGTGTATGGACACTCAATCGTCATACATATATCCTGCACTGTGAAAAAAGCCTTGCAGGCAGCATATCCCTATGAACACCTTCTGACATCTCCTAAGCGAATAGCGGCTGTTATCCGTGCGAACGGTAGCACAACACGGTACTAGGTAGGTTGTAATAATTCAGCGATGACTGAGTATATATATGCGTGAATTATACTGCTCAACGTACTAAGAAAAGTTCTCCAAAAGAATTCTTAATTACGACTTACGTATTTCAAAAATTACAGATTTAAAAAAAAAAAAAAGCTCCACGAAGCTGTAACTTTTTAAATAGCTAGGCAAATGCAAAAATTGACCAGTCTACCTCGATAGAATGCTAGAAACTATTTATGCATTTGCTACACTTTAGAACGCTACTATTTACTATTACACCTACTATTCGTTAAGTTTCACTAAGTTTACTAAACTACTATTGGCATATGAAAATTTCTCTAAAGAACCACTCTTGTACCACGTGGGTTTTTCAATTAGCTTATTTAGCCTATTGAATAAGTGTACTATACAATTAGGTAACGTTTCGAGAACCTCCATGAGTTCCAGCAAGGTTTTCGAAACGTTTTACTTAACTGTATACTACATTTAGTCAACTAACTAAAAAACCCACGTGGCATAAGATCAGTTATTTCGAGGGGAAATTTTCATGAAAAATAACCAAGCAAAGTCCTTTCCTAATTATACCATTCAATTAGTTTACTAAACTACTATTCGTTAGCCGCACATTGCGATAACTCCTTTAGATGGTGGTTCCTGGTCCTGTAATAATCTTAAGACATCAAGGATGGCACCTAGATCACTTTTTGTCTCCTTAAATCTCAGTTGTTAATCTCTGGTTACTGGTGTAGAGATACCAGAATTTAAGTTTGACAGTATACATATAAAAAGAGTTCTCTTCTCGTCTCATTTACGTGTCAGGCGGTCGGTGGATTAAGAAAATTTGAAATCGGAATTTTCCTTTGACAAAACTGGTACAGATGGCCTAAATTTTCGGTTTAGCTGACTCGGGACGTCAGCGATAGATATTCATCTTAGTAGAGTATTGCAGCATCTCCTCCCCTTTTTCTATTCTGTTTTTACCAACTGATAAGCGCAGGAAAAAGCCAAGCGTTTTACCATTCTTAAAATCACGTTTCAATAAGGCAGACTGTCGTAGTCCTCTCTCTAATAACTAGATATTATTACAGGCCAATCCCTCCGTATATTAACAAATCCTTTTCAAAGCCTGGAAGCCCTGTCGATCAGATTACTCCTCTAAAACGCAGTGCCAGTACAGTGAACACAACACAGTAAAACACACAACTTGCAATTCTACCGATCAAACAGACGTACTTGATATCTTCCTAGTCGTTCAGGAGCAATGCTGTCTTCTTAAGCTGCATCCTTTGCGTTGCAGCTTAGGAAGAAGTATATTGGAAGGTAACATATTGCACACAGAGTTCGGTTCCGTATATCAATGTCCGCCGCAATGAACTTCTAGGTTTAAAAAATAAAGCGTAGCCACTATAAGGTTTTTCAGTCCTCTGGGAGAATTTTAATCCCTAATAGTTTTATTTAACTAAATAGAATTTATTTTACATAAAATTACTTATCATTCCTCTGGACTGGGTATTGAATATTTTGAATATTCCGAGCTGGAATTGACTGTTCAGTTCAATATACTTTTACTGACCATAGCTGCTGTTCTGAATTATGACTTATTTCGAAATGACTATGATGCGAGTCACTTTTCTGTAATTATTCGAATGATTCGAGCCACTTTCTCGAATTACTCGACTAGATCGAGTCACTTTCTGTAATGAATCGAGTCATTACAGAAAAATCAACCAAAGGATTAATTTTAGCTATCGCCAGTTGGAACAATGAATGGCTTCAACGCAACAGGAATTTTTCCTTAGAATCTTCTATTAGTGTTCGACAATTTTTTCAATATATTTCTGGTGCTAATGGTTTTAATCGAAATCCCTTTATGGAGAGTTATACGCCTTTAAGTTATCATATTATCTTGGAATCAATAACGAATTACCGGGGATTAGGAGGCGCAGTTACTTCAGCCTCCTAAAAGACGTGGATGTCGGGACCAACGCGATTACTGTTAGAAGCACTGGCAAACTTATTTCAGAACCTGTAAAAAATATCTGCGCCGGCCACCAAGCCACCTAAATCTGGTATTACTTGCATTCTTATTTCCATCTATGAAATATCCACGAACATCATAGAAATATCTTTTAGGAATTTATGCTTTTCAAAATTTCTAAAATCAAAAAGAAAACAATCAGCGACTGTTTTACTGATGAAGTTAACGTGCAAGTGAAAACATCTCATGTGGCAGATTTTAATTAGTGTGTCGAATGTGAAGAGAATTATTTTATGCTATTAGAGATGATTATTTGAAGCTGCAAGAAATTGTTGGATAAATTTATGGAGAACAATCCAATTTTTGAGGGCGTGAGGAGAGCAAAGTTACATTAGAAATAAAAAGTAACGCATTTCATATCGTAAATGGATTATTAATTTATTTTAACATTTTCAAAAATTATCTCGTACTTGTGTAATATTAAGTAAATATTTCCTATACAGTTATCCATCCCCTTAGTGTCCCATAACGCTGGGGATTGACACTCTTTTGAAGTGCTTTCATTTTGTGTGTGCTTAAATATAACTTAAAATGTACTGAAAGAATTGGGGCAACTATACTGGAATTATACTATTTGATGAATGTTCTGATATCCACCAAAAAACCTTAAAACTCCAGATGGTGGGCGCTATGGCTCATTTGAAGACTGCTGCTGCACGTGTTTGTGTTGTATGTAGATTTACAAAGGAAAATTAGCCTTAAGGCAATAACTGATTTAGCGTACTTACTTGTTAGTGAGAGGTCCAATAAAGGGATTCGTTATGGCTTGCACTATCGGTTTCGAAGCAAACATTACTCCGACTTCAACGTTTTCATTTACTAGCTCTTTGTGGCGTAATTTTCTTGCTTCTTTGGAGAGAGTTGTTGTTTCTGGTTCTTCTTCTTCGGTGCTATTGTCTGTAGGCGGAGGGACAGTGCTAGTTATAAAGGACTCATTGTCTTTTTCCAGCTGTTTTAGATGAGATGGAGACAATGCAGATAGGTCTATTTTCTCTTTGTTTAAAAGTTGCTGGCACATTTGTATAACATTCACTTCTGTACCCTTCGTGAAAGAAGTGTATGTAGTTGGCTGCTCTGTTGTAGAAGCCGAAAGAGATCCGTTGAGCTCCTTGAGATTGCTTTCGTGGTGAAGTTGATAGAGGAATGCCGGTATGATGGGGACTACAAAATAACAAATAAGTGTACTTATATATTTATACAACTGAATCGATAACTCAGAAAAATATATTTTATACCAAGTTTATTAATTAACATCAACCTAGATATACACTGCTAGATTTGCATTGGAAAGAAAAACTGAGAAAGCTGTCCACTTCCTATGCATGTAACAGATAAAAGCTAATAATATTCTGAAAAAAAAAAAAAAAGTAGGTATACTGTTTGTGCACTACAAAATCTGCAGTGCACAGTACCTGCCAACTTTATAATGTAAAAAATTTATACTGCAAAAATTAAATAGTTAGGGAAGGACGTTACGTGGTTGTTTTATTAATTGTTATATAGTATGAAAGTATGAATCAGAGCTGTAATGATCAATACGTTCTACGTTGATATTAATATTTGTAAAATAATAAGAGGAGTTTTCCTCAATATAGTACGTAGAACACTTCCGTATGATACTCTCCAGAAATAAAAACGAAAAACTTCTTCTAACTTTGTCATTAGAGTAAAAAATAATTAAAACAAGTTTAACACAATTAAAATCAATTTAACACAATTAAAAATATTGAAAAGAATAACGAAAATATTCAAAACGATTTTCCTTCCTTAGGAAGGAAGCCGTTGTAATGGCAGTTGCTACTGTTATTATTAATAATAATAATTATTATATCAGTTCCCGGCCGTAAGCCCATATCCGTATAAATGGGTGTTCATGGGCTGATTTGCATCTGATGCAGGCTGAAAATTCCGTAACAAGGGGGGGGGGGG
This sequence comes from Mastigoproctus giganteus, assembly GCF_048544385.1. NCBI lineage: Eukaryota > Metazoa > Arthropoda > Arachnida > Uropygi > Thelyphonidae > Mastigoproctus > Mastigoproctus giganteus. The sequence goes on along the minus strand of NC_143579.1, from coordinate 140,756,736 downwards.
GTAAATCTACTCCTTCTGCCTTATGATCGGCAAACTACAGCCTCGATTAAAGAAGAGCATAGAAATATAGTCTTCTTCAATCGAGGACTATACATTTCTATAGAAAACTTTTATAGGAATAGGACTATAGAAAATTTCTCCAGTGTTAACTTCAGAAATTTTTATAGGAAGAAAACAGGAAGGGGCATATAGAAATTCCTCCTTGTCAACCACCAGCATGCTTTTTTTTTATCGTATGATGTGAGCAATACAGGAAGGAACCAGTTTTTTCCTGCTTCCTTCGTGTATCGTAGCCGTGAGACCCAACCGGACAGTGCGGCACATCGTAATATCCAAGCCCGGGGAGGGATTCGAACTCGCTACACCTTTGGGTTGCCAGGCAGGCACTACCCACTCGGCTAGGCCGGTCGGCACCAGCATTCTACCAAAGCACGTTAAAACATAAGAACCTAGCAGGCTTCCCAGTGAACATGTACAAGGACTCAGTCCTCGCGGATTGCACAGTTAGTAGAATCGGCAACTGATGGATATACACTTGAAGTCTAGAACTCAACGTTTTATGGAGTGTATCTCATCTTAAATAAAATACACTGGCTGTGAAAGTTTATAAAAATTTCTATATTGCAAAAAACAGTAGGCAAGTAATCTTTTGCAAAAAGCAATCTCAAACTCATTAAAACAGAACCGCTTCACCTCTGCGATCGGTGCTTGCTGCTTCAGGGACTTCCGATAATACACGATCTACAGCGCATGGAAATAAATTTACACCACTTGGTCATGCCCAGAAACACCTGCACAATGAATCTTCCATGTGAACGCCAAGTAAAACCCTCCGACACTGGCTGGGCCAACGTCTCAACAAATACCAAATCATAGGAACCAGATTCTGAGGAGGCATCGCATCATCGCGATATGAATGGTGATTTATTTGGTTTCCATGTGCTTATCTTAGATGGTGACCGTAACAATCCAGTTCCAAGCATATATCTATACTCAGAACTGTATTTTATGCAGTTCTAAGTATACAGATTATGTACATAAAGGATATTAGCAAAAAAAAAAAAAAGAAAAAAGAAAGAAAACAGTGGAAGGTTTACAGGGAATATAACCTTATATACTAAATTAATATATAGTTAATATTCTTATTATTCTGGGCTGATATTATTAACAAATAAAACATTAAATTTAAATAACAACGAATGATAACTATGCAGTACAAATAACAAATTCCTCTATTTTCCCCTTCTCGCGCTTTCCTTTTATAACGATAAACAAGTTTATTAGCAGCTTAATTAACCAGAAAAAAAAATCTGATTTAATGTTAATCATACTACAGTGTATTAATGATATCCAATCCAGGTTAGAGTTGTTAATGAAGGTGGAAGTGTTGTTAAAAAATTCCTACTTCACATGATTCGGTAGGGTTTAATGACAAGAAACTCATGCATTCTCAAAGGCCAGAGAGGATATCCAAAATTAATCAGTATAGTAAATCTCTCAGATCAATTTTTTCATTGATTAATGCAGAAAGCAACGTGCAAACCAGCTATAGTTCTTATGCGATATTTATTTATTTATATACAGACTACTCATCCACAGGGGTACACAGACCATAGATAATGGTGAGAACGTTGACAGTTACAAAATCAATACAAAACAGTAATAATCAATACAAAACTAGAATTAAAATATATACACAATTTAGATTAAAAAAAAAACAGAATAAGGAGCAAATTCTTATACATGGATGGATTAAGTGTAAAATCAATGTTGTAATTATTTACTACCTGAAGGAAACGAAACGGGACTACCAAGTAAAGGTTGGGTACGAGACACAGGCAGTGAGAAATTAATTTTATAACGAGAATTAAAACGGGGTACAGTGAATTCGGTTAACTCTAGTATCGATTCTATCTCTTCTTGAACTTGAAAAGAAGTTCAAGAAGAGATAGAGAATCGATAAGAGTTTATGATACTGTAGACAAAGAGACCCAGTGAGCTGTCTGGAGTGAAGAACACTTCTGAAGCGACCACAAAGAGCTCCATAATTTTGGACGGTGAAAGGCAAGACGATTTCGATAGCATAATAATTTAATTTGAATTCTCTCAACTCTGTGAGAAAGATATTCCAGTTGTGGGTGCCAAATAATATCACAATAATCAAAAATGGAAAGTAAAAGCTGCTTGTAGAGAAGAATTATAACTTTGTCACTCTTGAAAATAGAGGAAGAAAGCTTGATTAATTCAAGAAGTTTGGAAGTCTGAGTAATCAACATGGGAAGAGGGATGAAGGTCAGATTTAAATAGGACAAGTCCTTGATCGTATCAATACCTGCAATTAGAGTTTCCAATATAATAATCAGTAAAGACGGAGGGTCTAACTGCAAATGTGAGCGAAAGCGACATAATTTACAATTTAAATAGGTTCAGAAACAAGTTATTTTTATTGAACCAGAGAGAGACGGATTCAAGATAGAACTTGAGTTTATCGCTGTCGATTAAAGAACAAATAACTTTGTTAAGTTTAATATCACTGCATAGTCCGTTAATGTTGAGTTAGCACTCAACATTAACGGACTGAAATAAGGTTGACAGATCATTAGTATAAACAATAAAGGAGAGAGGACCCAAGGGTTAGCCGTGAGGAATACTTTTCGAAACAGTAAACGGAGTTGAAGTACCATCAATTATTACAGATTGTCTACGATTTCTAAGCAGTGAATCAAGTATATCCAGTAAGGTGGGTCGTAGACCATAGGATGAAAGCTTGAACAGTAGAAGATCGAAGTGGACAGAGTCAAATGCATGCAAAATATCATGCGAAAACGGAATCAATTTGATTTCCTTTGTCCAAATTAGTTTCCTGAGAGGAAAAGCATACTGATGATTATTGATAAAAGGATGAAGGTATTTATAAAGATATTTACAAAGTAGGAGTTGAGAAATTTTCGCAATTTTATTCAGTACAGTAATAGGTCGATAGTTATTATTAGGCATAGCTTTATCACCCTGTTTTTTATAAATCAGGATTATGTAGGCCTTTTTGAACGCTGAAGGGTAACAGCCATGAAGAAGACAGTAATTGAAGAGATTAGTAAGAACTGGAGCTAAAGACGAATTGCTTTTCTTGAAGAAAATAGTAGGGATTATATCAGGGCTAGGCGCAGTGAAATGTTTAAGCTGAGAAATGACTGACTGGACATCATCAGTAGTGAGAACTAATATATTAAAACTGTCATTAGTATTATATTCAAAACAAATAACAGAACGTTACTGTTTGGGAAAACAAAGTTTCGAAAAATAGGAAACAAAAAGATTAGCATGCCAAAAGTCCCGTTGATAGAGATATTCGAATCGTTAGTTAACATAAGAATTCTAGATCTCGATAGCCGTTGGAGATAGCATCACAATAGACTCGAATTGAAATTCCAAGTGAGTTCGGCTTCAACTGAGTGAAGATAATGAGAATATTGAGATTTCGTAATTTTCTTAACATAACGTCTAAGGGAAGAAAAGGAAAAATAGCTAAAGTTAGTTTTGAGTTTTAAATATCTTTTATTGAGGTAATTTTTGCAACTAATTAAATACACAAGCTTGTTCGACATCTAGTGAAGGAAATTGCTACGATTGCGGAAGAGAATTTGACTGGAACAAACTCAAAAATTGCAGAATGGAGGATTGAGTACTGATAACCAATGTAATGATCGACTGATTCAAAATTATGGATGGGAATCCAATCAACATTGCACAGAAACCTTCAGTCAGTGTGCCTAAAGCTAAAAAACAAAAAGCTGTCAACAGGTTCAGAAATAAAAGAAAGGAAATCAATGACACTAGGGAAGTGATCTGATTGGACTAAATTATCATACTTTGAAGTTGTGAAGGATTTGATTCAGGGATAAAAATTAAATAAAGGTAAGAGTGCCGGGTGAGAAAGTTACAGATTTGAGTTAGGGGGCATTACTAAGCCAAATTCTGCAAAATTGCTTAGCCAGTGAATTTGGTGAACGATCCAAGTGAAAGGCAGTTGGGACATTAATCACCCAGAATAAGTGGTGTTGCTTTTGAAGGCTTCAAAAAGTTTGCTGCATCTATAATCTTATCTAATTGTTGAGAATGGTGGCTAAAGAAACTGGGGGAGCAAGGTAAAAAAGCATAAGAAGAAGCTTTCTTGCATGGTTAAATAAAGAGATACTTTCAATGGAAGAACGTTAAATGAACTGCAGCACTTTGACCAAGTGATGGGTAAAGATAGCAACGCCACCACCCTTCGAGTCTCAATCCAAATGATATACAGAATAGCAGAGGGGTGAAATTTCTCTGCCAGGTATGTTTGGATGTAACCACGTTTCAATGAGGGAGATTATGGAAAACGTTTATTGCAGAAGGAAGAGAAGAAAACCAGTGATATTTTATTGCAACACTTCTAAAATTGACATAAAAAAGTAACGATAATGATTACAACCTTGATATACATTGGGAAGATAACTGCTAGCTAGGATGAGTAGGGTCTGACAAGACGTACAGCGGTGCCAGAAGCTGACCTGCACTGATTAATAGCATCGGCTAGCCAAACATCAGTATCTAAAATACGTGCTTGCTCAGATGGATTACTTAAGATTATGTGTGATATGGGTGTTTTTTGGCGCATCAGCTGCTATGGCTATAGTGCGCCTATTCGTAGTTATATCAGAAAATAATAAAGAACGTAACAATTCAAATTCATTTCAGTACTGAGCGCTATTCATAAAAGATTATATACTCTAATTTGTTTCAGAAAGCAGAAAAGTTCCTTAATATTTGCCTCCTCTCCTATGATATGATGTAGTGTCAGCGGTTCATGAAGATTAGCCAGATTTTGAAGTGTTGAGGTACGATGTGGTTGATAGTGTGGACAGTCAATCAAAATATGTTTGACTGTTAGATGTTCAGAGCAGTGTGAACACTGTGGAGGATCATTGCCGGTGAGTAAATGGAGGTGAGTCAGATGGGTGTGCCCTATTCTTATCCGTGTGAGTACCACTTCTTCTCGTCGAACTTTCTGAGTGCATGAGTGCCATAATTTTGGGTCCCGTTTCAATTGAAAAAGTTTGTTATTTGTTTCTTTATGCCACAGCGCTGTCCACTGTGCATGGTATGCTGTTTGAATTATGATATTATAATCCGATGCTGGAATGAAGGCAGAGGTTAAGTCTAAGGTTGATGGATTTTTAGCAGATATATCAGCTATTTCATTTCCTTTTATGCCTGAATGTGCCGGAATCCAGCAAAACTTCACTAGTTGTTGACGGTGGTCAATTTGCGATAGCAAACTCCTGATTTTAACTAAAATATGGTGATTCTTTTGAAAGGGATTCTGCATTGCTCTAATTGAGCTGAGAGAGTCAGTGTAAACTATATATTTTGCAGATGGGTGTAGAGTCAAATTTTCTAGAGCTAATTGTATTGCATACAGTTCTGCTGAAAAGTTGGTATACTCAGGTGGAAGAGAAGCTGATATGATAGCAGAGGGAAACACTGCTGCTGCTCCAACAGTTGAAAGAGATTTGGAACCATCCGTATATACCGGCAAGAAGTCAGCACAGCTTTGAAGATGGCTAGCATGGAGTTGTTGCACATTCAGTGTCGGTAGGCGATTCTTTCCCCATTCTAGAAAATAAGTATCACAGGTTAGTTGAGGAAACGAGGTCCATGGAGGATGAGAGTAATTCTCTATCTGTTGCCTATTGTGGAGAGGAACATTCCAGTTCTGTGATATTTCAAGAAGCCGTAGGCCAGCTGGTCGGATTTTACTTGGTTTATTTCTATAGAGATTAATTAGTGGTTGATTAAAAAGGTATGGCTGAGTAGGATGCAAAGAGCAAGTCTGTATTTTGGCTGCATATTTAAGTAACAGCATTTTTCTGCGGAGATGCAGAGGGGGCTCATGAGCTTCAATGTATAGACTATGAGTTGGAGATGTCCTATACGCACCAATTGCAATCCGCAGTGCATTATGTTGAATAGGATCCAGCCAGCGTAGTACACTCTTTCGGGCAGAATCATAAACTGGAGCACCATAATCTAAACGGGATCTGATCAATGATCTATATAAGAGCAGCAGAGTTGTACGGTCTGCTCCCCAAGAATGGGCAGATAAAGCTCTTAGCATGTTGATCTTTTTGAGACAGGTAGTACGTAACAATTTAACATGCTCAAAGAAATTCAGCTTACTGTCCAGGATTAGTCCCAAGAATCTGATATTGCTGGCGATCGGAATGGTGGTATTTGATATCCGAAGTTCAGGATCCGTATGCAGTTTGCGTTGATTGCAAAAGTGGATCGCAACTGTTTTTTGTTGGGAAAGACGATATCCATTGCGCTCAGCCCACTTTTGTACTTTATTGAGAGATATCTGCAATTGCCTTTCAATAGATCTCATATTCTGTGAATGGCAAGAAAGAGAGAGATCGTCAGCGTAAAGGTACGCCTCTACAGTATTTGGAAGTTCTTTTGTGATAGAATCAATTCTGAGGGCAAACAGGGTTGCACTCAAAACTGACCCTTGTGGAACTCCTTCTTCTTGCAAGAATGTAGTAGAAAGGGAATTTTGATATCGCACCTGGAAGGATCTGCTCTTGAGGAAGTTCTTAATAAATATAGGCAGGTTGCCACGGAGACCATGATTATGGAGGTCACGAAGAATTCCATAACGCCAGGTAGTATCGAATGCCTTCTCTATATCTATGGAGACCATAACTAGGTGTTCGTTTTTAACAAAGGCATTGCGAATTTCGGATTCAGCCTTGATCATCAGATCAAAGGAGGACCTGTTTTGGCGAAAGCCATGCTGACTATTACTTAGTAGATGTTCGCTTTCAATGATCCAAGCGAGTCGACTGTGGATCATTTTTTCAAGAATTTTACCGAGGCAACTGGACAGAGATATTGGTCTGTAACTATTAGGATTGGAGGGGTCTTTTCCAGGTTTCAAAAAGGCCAGAACTGTAGCATGGTGCCAAGAAGTGGGATAAACATTTCCCAGGAAGATTCGGTTAAAAAAGGCTAGCAGCATTTGTAAGTTTTCTTCATCAAGGTGCTGTAACATAACATAATATATCCCATCTGGCCCAGCGGCACTGTTGCGTGTTGTTCTGATGGCTTGCATAAGTTCACATTTTTGGAGCGGCTGGTTATATGGAAGTAGCAGTGAAGTTCGAAAGTTGATGTGTCTCTGTTCTGCGGTGCACTTAGTTTTCTGAAATTCCGGAGAGTAGGTGGAAGCAGCTGAGACGTCAGCAAACGTTTTGCCTAAGGCATTTGCTATATCCAGAGGAGCAGAAACGTTTAGACCATTGCAGGAGAGAATTGGGGAAGGAACAGTTGGAAACTTCCCGGAAAGCTGCCTTATTTTCTTCCATATTAATCGTGGGTTCGTGGTTCTATTGATAGTGGATGCAAACCGAGTCCAAGAATCTTTCTTGGCTTGTCTTTGAATGAGACGAGCTTTTGCCTTTAGTTTCTTGTATTGAATAAGATTAACTGTAGTTGGAGTTCGCCGAAATAAATTCCATGCTTTATTTTGTTCTTTCTTCGCTTTTGTGCATTCCTCATTCCACCAACAGTTGAAATGGCGTCGAGTCTTTGAGTTTGATATTGGAATTGAGCTTTTAGCTGCAAATAAAAGGCAGGAAGTGATATAGTCGGTAACTTCATCTATGGGATGTAGTTGTATAATTTTTTTGTCCAATGTGATTGCTGACTGAAATTTGTCCCAATTAGCTTTAGAAAATTTCCATTTCCTGCAGGGTTCGTCTAATGGTGGTTGTGTAGTCATCAGATTACAAACAATTGGAAAATGGTCGCTGCCCATGGGATTATCCAGAGCGGACCATTGCATGACTGAAAACAGTATTGGGGAGCAAATCGATAGGTCAATGGCAGAAGTCTGTCCATTAGGTAACTGTATATGGGTGTGCGAACCACTGTTAAGAAGAGTGAGGTTTTCTTTATCCAGCAAAGTTTCGATCAGTCGGCCGCGTGGGTCTAATTTAGTTGATCCCCATAAAGGGTGGTGGCCATTGAAATCCCCTAGCAGGCAGATAGGGGAGGGGAGCTGTAATAAAAGTTCTTTAAGATCATTATAAGAGTAAGTATGATTTGGTGGGAGATAAACTGAGACTAGAGTTAAAGCAGTCTGACTAATCAGACGCACAGCGACAGCTTCGATTTGGGTTTGGAGAGTGATTTGCCTAGCTGGAATCCTTGTGTTAATTAAGATAGCTACACCACCTCGAGCAGAATTGGATGTGTTTCGATCTAGTCGATAGATTGAGTAGTTTTTTATAGAAATGGAAATTTGAGGAGTTAAATAGGTTTCTTGCAGGCAGAAACCAACTGGAGAGTAGCGGTTAATTAAGTAATGAATGTCGTCAATGTTGCCACGAAAGCCTCTGCAATTCCATTGTAAGATGTTAGGCATTACTTGAATTTAGAAGAAGAAGCTGTACCTGACGTGGCTGTCTTATGGCGTTCTGGCTTTGGTTTGTCTCTTTTTGGAAATGTAGGGCGACCTGTGTCCATATCTTCTTCTTCTACAAATATTTCCAGAACTGGATCTTCCTGTTTGGGTGAATACTCTGAATGCATTGATGTGTCCTGAATAATCTTTTTTGTGGATGAATTAAGATTATTTGAAGTAGTAGCAATCACTGGTGGAGGAGGAGATTTTGCTGGAATTTTAAGAGGCGTATTACTGGCTTGGTCTGAGTGCTTCAGGGTATTGGACTCTTGCTGAGAGAGGACAGCTCGAGCCCAGTCGGAGATTGATATGTTATGTGGAATGGTAACATCAGTTTGCGTGGCTATTGTCTGATATTTTTTTGCGATACTGGCATAGGTACGGTTATGTATAATGGGTGCAACTAATTTTCTTGCTTCCTGATAACTAACTTTATTTTCGACTTTATATTGCATAATTTTTTTCTCTGTTTTCCATCTCTCACATGTCTTAGAGTAGGCCGGATGGTTGCCTTTGCAGTTGGGACAGATCATTTCTTTCACTGAACAATCACTTTGAATGTGATCAGAGGATCCACAGTTGGGACAAACTGGGTTGCTTCTGCATGTCGTTTGAGAGTGGCCATACTTTTGGCATTTATAACATCTCAACGGATTTGGTATAAAAGGACGAGTGCGGCAAAGAAGATATCCTGCTTTTATTGATGAGGGCAGATTTGGGCTGTTAAAGGTGAGAATTATATTTCTGGTAGGTATCAGTATATTGTCTCTTTTGACCATAATTCTTTTTACAGCGATGACATTTTGTTCCTTAAGTTCTTCTTTAATTTCTTCCTCCGTCACATTCATCAGGTCCCAACTAGATATTACACCCTTTGATGTATTTAGGGTTGCATGTGGAGTTACGTTAACTGGAATACCAGCAAATGTTGTCATTTTTAGTAGTTTTTCAGAATGCCTGTGGTTTTGAGTTTCAACAAGTAAGTCCCCTGATTGCAGTCTCTTAACCGTCTTGGGAGACCCTGCAATACTTTCCAGATGTTTTTGGATTAGAAAAGGGGATAGCTTACTGAGAGGCTGTTCTGATAGTGAGTGCATTATTAAAAATGCTGGTAAGTCTGTCACCGAGGGATTTGTTTTCAACCTCTTTGCTTGTGACGAGTCATGTTTATTTTCGGTATCTGGTCGACAGCTTGTCGACTCTATAGTTGGAAACATATTTTTTTCCATGTTGGCTCCTCTTAGCCCCTGGCAGATGGACTTTTCTGCCAAGGTTACCGGCCCCGCCACGGGGAGGCAGGAGCAGTGCCTGGTGTGACCAAGCGAAGTTAGTAGTGATTAGTCTATTAAATATGAAAAAAGAAAGGTTACTTTCCTTTCTTGCTCTCGATCAGTACTTTTGAAAAAAGAGCTGCTATTAAATAAAAGGATTTATTAAGGAGAAGAACGTAAAAGAGAACTAGAATTCACCTTTTGAGAATCGCAGTGAAAGCACAGAGAAATCGCTTAGTCACAATCGCTTGGCACCCGGGGCCACTTAAGATTAGAAAAGAAGCATAGTTTTGAAACGGTTTCAAAACTTCTAATGTCAGTGTTTCTCAGATCGTGCAAGTGAAATTATTCTTGTAAGAATGGAATCCTTTATTCCATACTCCACTTTAAAATCTCGTCCTTTATGGAAACCTTGGTTTTCCAATAAATTTGCTAAGGCTGTTCAAGAAGAATGTTGCATATCGCAATTGGCTTGTTTCCAATTTTTCAGTTTGATTTTCTGCCTACACCAAAGCTCGCAACAATTGTAAAGCAGTTATTAATCTGTCCAAACTAGATTTTGAACAGGCTAAGTATAAAACTTGCTTCTTGCCCTAATGGTAGCCAAGCATTTTGGTCTCTTTCCAGAGTTATTGGCAATCTTTGGCCATATCTGCTCCCACCTCTGTCAAAACTAAATGGTTCTGTTGTCACTTCAGCCAAGGATAAAGCTGACCTGCTAGCATCCTCTTTTTCTTCCCACTCATGTATTAATGATCTTGGTAAAAACACCTCCCACCATTCCCAACACGTTCTATTCAATGCCCTGTGGTCTTCGGTCAAAAGGATGTCAGAAGGATTTTGATGAATCTTGATGCTATGAAAGCTCCAGGCCCCTGATGGTATTTCTCCACTTGTTCTCAAAACCTGTGCTCCTGAAATTACTCCTGTTCTTTGCCGCCTTTTTTTCATTTTCTTATTCCAAAGGTGTTTTCTTTCTGCTTGGAAATTGGCTCATATCCAGCCATTTCCTAAAAAGGGCCGACAAATCTCTCCTATCCAATTATCATCCCATTGCAATTACTTCTACTCTTTCTAAAGTAATGGAGAAAACAATTAACCGCCAACTCTTAAACTACCTAGAATCCTTCCGTCTGATCAACGATCGCCAGTATGAATTCCGTCAGTGTCGAGCCACTGGTGATATTCTAGCTTATGTTACCTATTTATGGACAAATTCAGTGGAAAAGTTCGGTGAAACACAAGCAGTTGCTCTTGACATCTTAGTCTTTCAATCGCGTTTGGCATAAAGGTCTTCTAAACAAGCTTCCATCCTATGGTTTACCAACTTTTTTTTAATTGGTTAGCCTTATCCAGTTTTCTCTCTGATCGCTCACTGAGGGTGATGGTAGATAGCTCTCTGTCTTCTAACTTCTCCACTAATGCTGGTGTCCCCAAGCTTCAGTTCTTTCCCCCACTCTTATCCTCTTGTATATTAATCACCTTCTTTCATTAACAGGAAATCCTATCCATAGTTTTGCCGACGATAGCACATTGCATTCCACTTTCCAGTTGGAGAAACCTTGCCCTACTCAATCAGCTTCAACTTCTTGAATATCCACTATCAATTCTTTAAATGCCGATCTCAAGGTAATTTTCCAGTGGGGCAAAGACAACTTAGTTGATTTCAATCCTTCTAAAACTCAGTCTTGTTTTATGTCTCGCAAAAAGAATTCTTCAGCTCCTATGCTTATCTTTGGTGATACATCGATTTCTAGGCAAGATGATATATCTCTTTTGGGTAATACCCTGACTTCTAATCTCTCTGACACCACAAGCACATTACAAATATTGCTTCCTCTGCTTCTAAAAAAATTGGTTTTCTCTTTCTCTCTCGACATTACTTTTCTTCCAAACGTTCACTTTGTACAAATCGCAAATCCGTCCTACCACGGAATATTGTTCCCACATCTGGGGCGGTGCCTCCAAAACCTCCCTGAGGCTTCTAGATTCCATTCAGAAGACGGCAGTTAGGTTAATTAATGATTTATCTCTAAACAGAGATTTTTCAACTTTGTCTCAGACGTATTGTTTCTGCTGCATGCCTTTTCAACATATACTTCCATGGGCACTGTTCTTCTGAATTGGCTTCTATAATTCCCATTCTCTCTTTCAAAACAGTCCGAATACATGCCTTCACTAGCCAACCTCCATTTATTGTCCAACTTCAAACTCACAGAACCAACTTTTCATCTTCCTCGTTTATTCATTCAACTGCCGTTTTCTGGAACAACCTTCCTTCATACCTGCTTCTTGAAAATTAGAGTCTACAGAAGTTCAAGTCTAATGTCAGCAAATATCTTTCATATTCTCCACCTCCAACCCAAGAACGGTACTGAGTACTATAGGATCTAACACCACTCGTGTTTGCGTTTTCATAATAAAAAAAAAATAGTGGTGGATAACTTCCTCGCAAAGGTGTGAAGACCTAATTCAGTGTTTATAAATCCCCAACATCTGAAGGGTCTAGGGAAGGAGCAAGCCGACTGACGAAAGACCGAGCATGGCGAAGAAAAGCTGGAAATCTTGAGTTCTTATTGGTTCCGGAACGTCGGCTGATACTGTTAACTGTTTATTAGACAAAAAATTCAAATTATTATATTGGGCCACCCGTAATTTCTTACATATACCCGTTTATGTATCATGTCTGTAAATTGCGTGTGTTCTGTGGTCGATTCATCGACGAGATTCGAACCAGGGCCTTTTTCACACGGTGTGGGGAGGTACTGTGACGATACCACTGTGCTACCCGCGCAGACTGTTTATTAGACAGACGCTGATTAAAATTGGTGGGTGTAGGCTTTACGGCACAAGGGCATCAAAGGCTTAACTAACTAATACGCCTAACTATGGTTAAATACATAGTTATATCTGCATAGATGTTATTCAAATTTATACTGCGCTGTACAGTTTTATCTGTTTGAGGAAACCAAAAATTTTGGCTACATGTGGCGTGTCTGCTAGGGGGTCAGAAATGCTGAAAGAGGTGTTTGTCGTGGAAAATGGGGTAAACAGCTTGTCGATCATTAGCATTAGCATTAGTAGAGGCATTTGATGCAAGAAAGCAAGCTTATGCAGCATCAGCCAAAAAAAAAAAAAAAAAAAAAAAAAAAGTAACATAAATAAATAAAAATAACCACTTCCACTTCACCCCTCTGTTCGTTCGAAATACCTGTCCAGCTGAGCCTTAAACTTATTTAGGCTATCAACTTCCACGACAAGGGATGGAAGTCTGTTCCACCCACCAACCACCCGCTGGCTAAAGGCAAATTTCCGCACATCTATCCTACATCTGTCTTTCCTCAATTTGAATTTATGCCCTCTCAGGTGATTTTTCTGAGCTAGAGGAAGAATCCCATCAGCATTGAGCATGCTCAAACCATTCAAGGCTTTGTACACCTCTATCAGATCACCCCGCTGGTGCCTAGTTTCCAGACACTGTAATTTGCAAAACTTAAGCCTTTCTTCGTAAGAGAACCCCTTTGTCCCATTCACCAATCTAGTTGCCCTTCTCTGTACTCGTTCCAGCAGCTCTACATCCTTCCTGAAATGAGGCCTCCAGGCCTGTATACAGTACTCTAGGTGTGGCCTGACCATTGCCTTATACAAGGGAATAATCACCTCCTTATCCCTGCTAGAAAAATTCCTATATATCATTGACAATACACCATGAGCTACTCTTGCAGCTCGTCTGCACTGCTCAGAGAACTTCATATCTGCCTGCACCACCACCCCCAGGTCCCTTTCATTCTCTACCACTGTCAGTGTAGTACCACAGAGTTGATACGTTGCTCTGGGGTTGCTGTTTCCCATATGTAGTACTTTACATTTGTCAATGTTAAACTTCATTTGCCACCTCGAAGCCCATCTGCTCAACCTTTCCAAATCCTGTTGCAGCAGCATAGTGTCAGTAGTGTCCTTGACAACCCTGCCAACCTTCGTATCGTCTGCAAACTTGGACATTAAGCCTGATATACCATCATCAATATCATTTATAAATACAGAAAACAATAAAGGCCCCAATACTGAACCCTGAGGGACTCCACTAATAACATTAGTCCACGATGAGCAGTGTCCATTGATTACCACTCTCTGTCTTCTCCCCCTCAACCACCCCTTTATCCATAGCAGCAACTTGCCTCCAATGCCACACTGCTCCAATTTGTGCAGCAGTCTTCCATGTGCAACAGTATCAAAAGCCTTTCTAAGATCCAAGTATATAATATCAAAGTTATTCCCTGCATCCAGTTCTTTTGTGACTGCATCATAGTATCCAATCAAATTGGTCAGGCAAGACTTCCCCTTAACAAAACCATGCTGTGTCCTAGCTATAACTGAAGTCTTGTCTAGATGATCCTGCAGTGCATCTTTCACCAGTGCCTCCATTAATTTTCCTGGAACAGAAGTTAAACTCACAGGTCTATAATTACTTGTGTCAGCCTTTGATCCCCCTTTGTGAATTGGGGTCACATTTGCACATCTCCAGTCAATGGGTACCTCCCCTGAGTCCAAGGAAGCTCTCATAATTATGGCTAAGGGTTTGCTTACCTCCTTTGCTGCCTCCTTTAATATAACTGGATAGATCCCATCCACCCCAGGTGCCTTTCTTGTGTTTATCTTCAACAATTTCTCCTCCACTTTGCTCTCAGTTATTACAAGATTCTCTAGCTTACTGCTAGAGTTGAATACACCTCTGGCATTCCCCTCGCTGAATAACTCCTCATGTGTGAATGTCGATGCAAAATATTCATTTAGTTTGTTAGCTACCCGAGCAGGGTCATCAACAGTTGACCCATCGATCTCAAGTGGACCAATCTGATTCATCCCCTTCCTTCTAGAGTTTACATAAGTAAAGAACTCTTTGCTGTTTTTCTTCGCATCCCTTGCCAAGGATCTCTCGTAATCTGCCTTCGCCTGCCTAACCTCCTTTGTAACTTGGTTACAGATCAACTTGTATCTATCATAGGCGTCCGTGTGACGTGTTAATTTGTATGTATCCCATGCATTTTTCTTCTCTGCCATATGCCTCATTAGTTCATCTGACAACCATTTAGGCCTAAACCTTGAACAATATTTCTTAGTTGGTATGTAAAGCCTAGTAGCTTCCACGATAAGTTCTTTGAATGCTTCCCATTTTGAATTTGCTGTTGGCAATATCATCAGTTGATCCCACTGTATAGAATTTAAATACTGTCTCAGTCCATTGTAGTCGCCTTTACGAAAGCAATACCCCTTCCCTTTACCCCTAATGGTAGTTACCTCTTTGAGTAACTCCCACTTCAGCACCCTGTGATCACTGCCACCAAGTGGTTCATTTATCTGCAGATTCTTAATGCATGAAGAATCACTACTGATAATCAAATCAAGAGTATTACTCCCTCTAGTTGCCTCCCGAACATGCTGATGTAGAAAACAATCATCCAATAAATCCACAAAAGCCTTGCTACTGTGTGAGTGACCAGCCCCCAAATTCCAGTCAATATCTGGGAAATTAAAATCCCCCATTATAAGACTCTCTGATTTACTGGCCCACTCTATTTCTCCGAACAGTTTCTTATTATACTCATCAGACCTATAGCACACTCCTACTCTCAATTTTGATCTCCCAATGCTTATGTCACACCAAACTGACTCGACACTGCACTGTCCAGCGATGTCGACTGGCTTCACTTCCTTGGATTTTATGTGTTTTTTAACTAATAGCATAACCCCTCCCCCCTTCCTATCCTGTCTATCCTTTCTGTAGACATTGTACTCCCCAAATTCCAGTTCTGCATTTCTTATATCTGTGTGACACCACGTCTCTGAAATCCCCACAATATCTGCCTTTGATGTTTTGAGCAATACCTCAAATTCATCAAATTTATTTACTAAACTCCTAGCATTGGTGTACACACAAGTATACATGCACCTGTTCTTTTTCTTAGCTACCCTAACACAACCCATGTGTTTACTTGTACCCCAATGATTCCCAGCAGTCTCTGAAATATCCTGCATCTTATTTTCCAGGCTGCGGCTCATTCCAATAGAAGCAGTGCAAGAATCACTTTCACCTCTGCCAGTGGCTACTGTTAATCTATTAGTCCTTTTAGTTAATCTATCAGTATTGTATTTGGGGCAATGAATAAGTACACGCTGGACATTAAGCTGAGTGTTGCACCCTGTGCACCGTGATACATCAGTGTCTGCAAGAATATAGAGATGTATCAGGTGCGTATGACTTATTCGTAGTCGAGCTAGTACTACTTCTTCATGTCTATTCTCACGTATACACGACTTCCAGGGCCCGAGATCTTTCTTTATACGGAGCAGCTTGCTACCAACTTGATTTTGCCAGATGTGTTGCCATTGCTCAAGACTTCGCTTCTTTACATTAGACTTAGATGGAGAATTAAAGTAGCACTTAAGGCAGATGTAAGATCCCGGGTTCTGGTGTGTGCCAACATCGTCAAGCAGAAAGTTGAGGAAACGCTGACATATAGTTTTTACAGAGTGTACACTGGACTGCAGTAAAAAATTGTCAGAACAGCAGGCACAAACACGAGATGAAATGACAGATGTATAATCCTCAGTTACAGTAGAACTGGAAATAAGTTGTGGGTAAGTCGAAGCGTCATGCGTAGAAATCGTCAGCTGAAAAAAGCAGAAAACATGTTCCAAATGTACATTAGGAATAGGTTTTCTAATTTTTGTAGTAGACTATTCGTTGATCCCAAGAGATCACTTGTTACAGCAATTTGCCGTTCGGAAGGATGAGAATTAATTAATTAATAACAAAGAATTAATACGCTGTAAGGATAGATTTTCCGATGACGTTTTTGTTAGTTGACCCTAGAAATTGTTTGCTGGATACAACATTTATAGCCTCAACGTTTTCTGACAGAATTAAATTTATTAAAGGCAAGCTTTATATCATCAATGTGACTAACTAAACATTTTTTAGAACTGTTATTCGGAGTAAAATCAGAATTAGATTAACAAAAACTGGAAGAGTAAGCGGAAGATTTACAGATGGGGGGGCAGTCCCCACACTTCCAACGGTTGCAATCTTTTCTAGATAGCTTGCGATTGGAAGGAATGCAGCTACGCAGAAGTGCGATCAGATGCTATAAGACTGGTATTCATCGCATATAATCACAGACAATACAAACAGAAATCTGTAGCTCATTTATACAAAATAACGATATACAAAGAAATGTTCGATAAATACTGAGAAAAATAGACATCGAGTGTAATTGTCAAAAAATAAGACGTATTCTGCCAAGAGTAACGTAATAAATCAGTAAGATTAGTTCAAAGATCGTTAAACAGCACGGACATAACCGATAATAAGGCAGTAGGACCTAACAATAAATATAAGGCAGTAGGACCTAACAATAAATATAAGGCAGTAGGACCTAACAATATTTATTGTTAGGTCCTACTGCCTTATTATCGGTAAACTAATATGAATAGCTTACAAATTTTGTTAAATTTTATAGCAAGTTAGGGAATAACTTAATAACAAATTCTCCACAACCGAATTAAATATAACACACATGCAACACAGTAAAACTTCAATCTTACGAACAGCGACAGTAACGGAAGGAAACCAAAACAAATATAATTATTATTGCTCTTTGTTGGGACGGTACGCAACGGTACGGCGTACCGGCATCTTTATTAACAGTGACATTTGGACGCACTGCACTTCGAAATTTGTAATATTCAAAAATGCAAAATTTATTCTCATGTTTATCTGCTATTCAAATAAGCTTAAAATTATTTAACTAGATTTGCATTTTTTTTACTGTATTTTTAAGATATTTTCTGTATAACCATTTTTTATAATTCTAAATTACTCAGCCGGACCTCTGTTTAATTATTTTGAATTCCCCTTGGAAGTTACATTTAAAATACTTTCCGTTGAACGAAGAAACTTTTCATAAAGCGAACGGATTAGGAGAGAATTAACTCTGTACGCACTGTTCGCATTTCTAGCCTGCAGGCAATTAGTGCTGCTGCGTGCATTAAGACAGCTAAAGCATTCTACAACTTAATGGTACCCGGTAAAACCTATCCGACCACCTGTCCCACATACGGAGGAGTCGCGCTAGCAAGAGTGAGCAGATCAAGGTGTTGACACGATGACAGGGATGGTCATTACTTGTGAGATGAAGTCTTTGAAATGTGTCTAATGTGAGTTTGATTGTTCAGTATTCTATTGTTATTTCACCGTGATGGTTCTGTAAAATGTATACATAATAGTATTTGAATGTTAACGTATGAATAATAACAACTTCCAGAAACACAGCAGCACTCTACCAGGCCATAAGGAAGATAGACAAGCGGTATACCTCCAATCAACCTAAGCGAGGGGTACCCCCCCACCAAGACGGCACAAAGGAAGCTAGAAATTGGGCAAAGAACTCCATGGAAACTTCATGGCAGACACTACAATGACCTCCATCAAGATCACATAGATAAAATTGCTTCCAATGCATGGCTCACGAGCGAGACATTCTTCCACGAGACTGAGGATTCATGCTCGCCATCCAAGACCAGGTATCACCAAGGAGCCCGGAGTGTCAGATGACATGTCGACGTTGTCACCTGGCCTCAGAAACGATCCAACATCACTGCGGGCCCAGACTGAATACACTCGTAGACATGACCAGGTAGCCAGGATAATACATCAGAAGCTAGCAAGAAAATACCAGCTGATCAAAGAAAGAGTACCGTACTACAAGTACGAATCCCAGGCAGTACTGTGACCGCGCCATAACGGATAAAACAATCCTTCACAACAGACTGAACATATCCCTTGCGGACAAGAAGGAAAAGGCTACCTATCTAATCTGATTAACATAGCAGTGCCCAACACTGGCAACCTCCAGAAAACCAAGGAGGGAATAAAATCAGGAAGTACATGAACCTAAGATCAAAGAGATGTGGCATATGCAACAATTAACGACCATCGTGTGAACCACCGGCATGGTGCCAAAGACCCTACATAATAGCCTAGCAGCATAGGTCTCCCACCGAACACCTACAAGGACTCCAGAAAGTCGCAATCCTGAACATCTGTAGGATACTCAGTGTTCCTCGACCAACATTAACAACAGACGTAACAACACCCACCCTGTGTACTTGGTAGCAATACTAGTCACGAGATGGAACCACCAATCAGGGATAAATAATATAAGAGCAATAATAATAATAAATTCTTAACCAATGCTGTGATGCTCCTGGACCCGTATGAATAAAACGAATCATGCACAATATGTATATTATATTGCCTGTCTTTACATGCAGTTCTAATGGGCATGCAAGCGCGAATATCTTATTATCGGTGACTTTAATCTGCCCCAGATTGATTGGAATAAGTAGGAGAGAATCTTTTTTAAATAAACTAGATTATTCGTACTAGCATGTTAGAGAAGTACTAAAGGTGAGAATATTCTTGACCTCATCATTACTAACGAATCAAATGACAGAGGGCTTAAAGTACAGGAAGTGATGGTGCAATCGTCAGTTGAAAGATGAAGAAAGGCGTTGCAGTAGTTAAAAGGTAAAGACACTGGTTTTAACTTCAGAAGAGGGGGACTTTGACAATTTAAGGCGGTACATGGCATCTGTGAACTGGGCGTTGCTGACGGATGGCGAATACATTTGAATTACGGAATACTTTTAAAGCAAAAATCACAGTAGCTGTGAACGCATATATACCTTTAAGAAAATATTGCAGAAGCAGCATGCCGAAATATATGAATGCGGAGCTGTCTGGTCAAATAGAACAGAAAAAGATAGCATGAGAGTTACAGAGCGATGAAAAGTACTGAAGCTTACAACAGGTACAAGTTGATCTGCAGATGTTGATAGTCCAGCAAATACGTTCAAGGAGGCCAAGGCTGAGTATCAGAAAACATTGGTTTCTAGAGCAAAAATTGGGGACAAGGCATTTTTGATGTATGTGAATACAATGAAGAAGAAAGTTAATCAGATGGACCTTTGTGCACTGTGTGTGGGAATCTTAGATAACCCAGCTGATGTTGTGGACGAATTGAACAGGTACTTTGCATCTGTCTTTACTGACAAAAGACCCTTCATGCTGAGAAGAGGCTGAGCCACATTGAATTATTGATGTTGTAATTACAGATGATTGTTTATTAGAAACATCTTTTGAGCATAAAGGAAGAAATACTCACGGAGTTGATAGCAAATACCCAGTAGTTTCGCGGGAGAACGCGAGGGAATGTATTAAATCATTGAGGTTAATTATGAGGGCATATTTGGACTCAGGGTAGATTCCTTTGGATTGGAGAAGTGCCAATGTATCACCAATGCAGAAAAGCAGTTTTCTGAGTGAAGTTAGTAACTACAGACCGGTTAGGTTGACTGCAGTGGTGGGAAAAAAACTTAGAAGCAATTTAATCTAAGGTTACTTCTGTGTTCCATGGACAAAACGAATCTTTGCTTCATCCTCTATTGCCCTGAAATTTGTTCTGAAGTGTTCTTTAGATCGGATTTTAGCAATAATATTTGCTGTAGACCAATGAGGAAATTTATTCCTATATTTTTTTAAATTATAATATATCTAAATTACCAATCTTATACCACGTGGAGTTTTAATATATTTTATTTAGGTGTTACCTAAACTAATATAGAGTGAGTAACGTTTCAGGTATTTTGCCGATACCCATCATCAGACCTTGCTGTTGGGAGACAAAAGTAACTGGTAAATTTGTCTTCCAAGAGCAAGGTCTGATGATGGGAATCAGCAAGATACCTGAAACGGTACTCATTGTATATTAGTTTAGGTAACACCTAAATAAAAAAATATTAAACCTCCACGTAGTATAAGAGTGGTAATTTAGATATATTATAATTTAATATGGGTAGAAACCAGGTAACGTCCTTTCGTAACCACATTTATTCCTATAGTTTTCACTGGGCGGGAGAAAATCCTGTACAATAGAGATTTTGTTAATCAGATGATGGTGATTTTGTCGACGTCATTTATATCTTCTTGTAAGTAGACATGAAAGCCAATTAGTTTTATCAATAACGCTATTATTAATTGCCAGTCAGCTCTTCTACTGGTTAGCTTATCTGAGACAGTAGTATGCTTTTAGTTTCCAGTCTAATTCCTATTTGGCAGCTTAAAACTTTGATCAGATGGAAGTAACGAAGTTGCTTCATTGACCAAGATCTGCTTGAGGATAAATATGAGATCTACTTAATGCTTCCACTCTAGTACATACACTGTGCTGCCACTTTATTAGGTACACTTACCTAGTAGCGTGTTGAGCCTTCAAAACAGCCTGAATTCTTCGGGGCATTGATTGAACAAGATGCTGAAAATGTTGTGCAGGAATGGAGTACCATGCAGACATGAGTGTCACGCAGTTCCTTGAGATTCGACGGAGGTGTAGGCCTGCAGCGAACAGCCCTTTCCAGCTCATCCCAAAGATGTTCAATAGGATTGACATCCGCGGACTGAGCCAGCCACTGCAGCAAAGAAAAGTCATTGTCATGTTCCTGGAACCATTCCATAGTTATTCGGGACTTGTGCACCGGCGAATTATCCATCTGACTGAGGATAAACTGTCAGCATGAACGGATGCACTTGTTCAGCAACGATGTTTAGGTACGATGTGGCATTCAGACGTGAATCTATGGGTATCAGTGGACCCAACGTGTGCCAAGAAAACATTCCCCGCACCATAACATTGCCCCACCACCGTGCACAGTAGTCGTCAGACATGACGGGTCCATGGATTCATGTTCTTTTCGCCAAAGTCTGAGCCTTCCATCAACGTGATGCACCTGGAACTTCGACTCGTCAGACCAAGCAACTGTTTTCCAATCCTCGATAGGTCAGTGCTGGTGTTGCTGTGCCCACAGGAGGCGTGCTCTCTTGTTCTTCATTGATAAAGGTACGCGATGTGGCCATCGCCTGTTGTAGCCCATTCGCGACAAAGTGCGACTAAGTGTAAAGTGTGTTTAGGGTCAAACGGCACAAGGGGTTCCCCCCATCTCCGCGTAGTTTACATTGTGGGTGAACCAGTTGACTGGAAAAGCCAGAGATTTAAAAGTGTATGGACTTTGTATATGTGTGATGCCTTGTACCGTTGTTCATCTGGTCATTTAGCCGCTGGGCCCCTACTGAGGCCCAACATTGCCCCACTTACGCCCCGTGGAGGCAGACCAGGAACCCAGTAGTCTCTTTCACTCTGGCAGGTCCTGCCACTTAATTTCCTGAGATTTCGGCGGCTAGGACCTAAAAAAAAAAAAGAATGAAGCGCGTCGACGTAGGGGTAGAATCGCTTAGTTTTGCTAGGCCAAGTTATGGGCGTAAGGTAATTTAGATATGTTAAGTTTTTGGTATGTAGGGCTTTCGCTAGCGTATAGATAGAGAGGGGGGAGGCAGAAGGCTGGGGGGAGAAAGACAGAAATATGGGGCCAATAGAGTAGGTAGCCCCAGTTTTCAGTGGGACATGCCCATGTCCCACCAGAGTAGAAGATATAGGGTGGAGAGGAGGGGAGGACGAAAATGTCCCCCCTCCCCCCAAGGAAGTAGGTATAAAGGTGAAGGGGGCTAGAGTGCCCTCTTCAGATCGCCATATGGCTATTGGCAGCTATTGTTTCAAGTTTCTTTACGTTGGTCTGTTGCGATATTTTGTTCTGAGCATCAAGGTTGTATTATGATGTGATGTGCGACATTGTGGCCCATCTGTTTGCGCAATTTTAGCCATCCTTCTCTGATCTATCCCATCAACAAGCTATTTTCTTCTATATATATTCTTCGATACACCCTTGAAACTGTGGTGCGTGAAAAGTTCAGGAGAACTGCCGTTTCAGAGATTCTTTGTCCAGCCTCTACTACATGCCACATTGGAAGTCCGTTAAATCACTCCTTTTCCCCATTCTTGCTACGGTTTGTACGCTTAACTGATACTAGAAAGGTTGTTCTGCTGCATTTATATCCAACAACTGTGGTCATGTGACTTGCAACGTTGTGGGGAAAAACCATTTGTGTGCATAGCAGGGGTGTACCTAATAAAGTGGCAGCACAGTGTATTTTGTCATGCTGGTTGAGATCAAGTTCAAACATAAAATATACAGGTGACTGCTCATTGCCGATTAATGTCATTGAAGAGTCCAAATACACTTACTTATACTGATGAAGCGTTTCAAACTCAAAGCGCTTGTAATAGTCTCTCCACTGTATTGTAGGTTTTTCACCTTCTACCGGGGGAAGACGTAAACAGCTACAATGAGAATATTTTTTTCTTATTAACAGAAGTTCCCGTCCAGATTGTGGATTGATTGATTTAGAAATTCTTGGGGCAAGTGCTACTGCGGCCAAAAGGCACCTGGAAGGTTTTTAACAACAATTTTGTTTGTATTTTGCTGCGAATAGTTTCCAAAGTCACGGAATGACTATAGCTTACTTCAGAAGTTATATTTGGTTTCATATTAGATTACAGAAATGTATTTCGTTGAAACTTAAAAACGTCTGCTATATTTTTCCTATCTTCCTATCTTTAGTATCGTTTTGAGAGTGAGAAAGTGGTGTTTGTTTATCAACTCTTCGAAGCAATTTCGGCGCTCGCCTGTAAAAGCTGGACATGTAATTAGTACATGTTCTACTGTTTGTTGTGTGTGACAGGTAGGACATAGAAGGGGATCCTCTCCCCCCAAAATATGACAGTGGCTGAAATGAGTGTGTCCTATTCGAGTATCACTTCGTCATGTCTGTTTTGTTGTATACCGATTTCCATGATTGGAGTAAACTTAATTTGATGCAATTTGCTGTTGGTTAGTACTTGCCATTGCTGTTGCTAGTGGTGTATCCCGCTGTGGTGAATAACTTTTGTTATCTGTGGAAGGACTGAATTCGGGTGTGGCAATTTTGCTGTTGGCTTCCTTAGCAGCTTTGTCTGCTTGTTCATTACCATATATTCCGTCATGACTTGGGATCTAGCAAAATCTTATGTTATGACCTTGTTCAAGGAGCTCTGATACTCGGCATTGAATTTGTTGTAGCAGTGGGTGTTTCTTAGATTTGACATTTTGTATAGCCATCATGGAGCTAAGGGAGTCACTAAAACTGGTGCTCTTTTGTGATCTTTAGTGTTCGATTTGGTTGAGCGCTAACATAATGGTTTTCAGTTCTGCAGTATTATAATGCATTAAGGGCTTATGCCTCACGGCTGCGGGAGAATTAGACCACGTACAAGTTAGTGCAACTGCATCATTTTAGTACACATCATTTGTATTGTGGAGTTATACTTGTATTGAGTGTGGAGTTATGAAGCATTGTGGAGTTATACTTCATAACTGTATTGCCATCATTACATCACTTGGGTACCTACCCACCCACCGAAGAAGGGCCAAATAGCCCTGAAACGGTGCCGTCTGGGTGGTGGTGGTATCCACCGAGAATGAGTAACAGCAGTCTTCTCCTTTGGGTGAAGCGTTACTTATTCGAAGTAGTGCAATGTCATGGCAACTCGTCGTGATGGTATTCACAATATGAGATATGACTTAAACGATGCCACTTTTGCAAATAATTTGCTAATTTAGAATTGGCTGTGTACTAATATGATGCAGTTGCACTAACTTGTATGTAGTTCTGCAGTATAAATGCTGCAGTCTTTATGAAGAGCGATTTTTTCGAAATCCATATTGTGCAAGATTGAGAAGGTTATTGTTTTCTAGATACCATGTTAGTCTATTATTGACAATTTTCTCCAAGATCTTGCCCAAGCAGCTGGTCAAAGCGATAGATCTGTGGGTCTGATTGGTCTTTTCCCTGCTTCGGGAAAGCTAGTATTATTGCGTGGTGCCATTGGTCCGGAAATGTATTCTCAAGGTATATCTTATTAAGTAAACCTAACAGGGCTAATTGAGATTGCTCATCTAATTGTTGAATCATTGCATAACGTATTTCATCGGGACCAACTGCGCTGTATTTCGTCTGTAGCAGGGTCTGTTTTAATTCTGCTACCGTTAGCGGCAAGTTGTATTGTTCATAGCGATTGGTGGAAAATTTATTTATTTTTTCGGCTTCATTCTTGTAAGATTTGAAAGCAATTGGCAGATGTATCGGCAAAGTTTTTGGCCGAGCACGTTGACAATATCTGAGGTATTTGTGATTAACTGTCCTTTCCAATTTAGTAATGGGGATGGATTTAACTGGAAATTTTGTCATCCTTCTGATCTTCTTCCAGATAAGTGTAATAGGTGTGGAACTGGTTATAGCGGATGCAAATTTAGTCCAATTCGCTTCGCTTTTTTGCACTTTCCTGACCTTAGCTCTGGCTCTCTTGAATTATATCAGGTTGTCCGTTGTTGGATTTTTGCGAAAGTGATTCCAGGCCCTATTTCTCTCATTTTTAGCTTCCTGACACTCACTGTTCCGCCATGGTTTTGGATATATTCTAATGTTAGAAGACATTAGAATATATTTTTATATATGAACAGACAATGCCCCCTAAGAAATTAGGGGGCATTGTCTGTTCCGCAGCTTTAAGAATGGTATTTTTGACATAGTCCACTGCTGTTTGTACTGATTCTTGTTTAATGACGTTCCGGTGTAGTCTTGCCAGTATTCTGAAAGTTTCCCAATCTGCATCATATATTTTCCATCTGGGATACCTGCTGGCTTGGCATGGGGTTTTATTTATAACTTTCAAAATTATGGGGTAGTGGTCTCTGCTCAATGGGTTCTCATGCACAATCCACTCGATCTTCCGGAACAGATTGATAGATCTATTGCGGAGCTGCTTTTTGATGGTAGACGGAAATGTGTGTGTGCCGTCATTCAGAATCATGAGGTTGTCCTCAACTATTATTTTCTTGATTTGTTTATCTGGTCTCTTGATCTGGTCTATTTTGGGATCGCCCCATAGTGGGTGATGCCATTTAGGTCACCTAAAATGCAGAACGGAGATGGCAATTAACAATCAGCGCTTTAAAATCTTTCAAGTAGAGTTCTTGACTAGTAAGTACGTATATTGAAGTAATGGTAATATCGAAGCCTATTGCTAGACGGATTGCAACTCCGTCTAAGGGGGTGTTGTTCAATGGTATTGCTTGGGATGGTACATGTTTATTAACTAATATTGCAACTCCTCCTCGCGTTTTCCTTTCTGTATATGGTATAGTTTTTAATTGTACTGATGTCCTGAAATTTTAAAAATGTTTCTTGTAGGCAAATACTTAAAGGACGATATTCTGTAATCAGGTCTATAATATCGTTAATGTTTGCGCGGAAACCTCGACAGTTCCACTGAACGATCATGTCTGTCATTTCTGTTTAGATGATCCCTCAGATTAGTTCCTTGGGGCTGTTTTCAGTTTGTCTCCCTTGGTTTTGTCTTTCTTTACGAAATAGGGTCTTCCTGTATCCATTTTTTCTTCCACAAAAGTTTCAAGGACGGGTTCCTCTCTGGTATTTCCTGCCTCAATATCCATTTGTTCTGTAATCTGTTTCTGTATTACTTTTCTTTGTATAATTTTCTTCTTATTTTCTGCGTTACATTTTCTGGGGAAAAGTTAGGTGTATTAACCATTTTTTCTTGTTGCTTTTGTAGTGGAGAAGATTTGTAAAATTCAAGAGCCCATTCTGAGATCGATTCTCTTGGGGAAATTGTGACATCTGTTTGTGTTCCACAGCATTTTGAATTAAGAGGTCACATTTCCGGGATCTTTTTGGCTGTGGTGACTTCAGCATAAGGTTTGTTTTATAGATTTATTGCAATTGCTTTTTTCGTTTCTTGATATGTAACACCGTTTTCTGCTTTGTACTTTTGTAGTCTGTTTATTCCAGATTTCACACCCTCTTGAGTATGCCGTATGTTCCCCTTTACAGTTTGCGCATTTATGATTTCCAGCTGTGCAAGTAGAGATGTGTTCTTGGGATCCACAATTTGCACACGTTGATTTTCCTCTACATACAGTCTGAGTGTCCAAACTTCTGGCAGTTGATGAAACAGCGGAGAGGATTCGGGATGTACGGTCTAATATTGCAATGCAGATATCCTGCTTTTATTGATCTGGGTGGTTTCGGTGTGTTGAAAGCAAGTATCAGGTTCCTGGTGGGGGTGACTATCCCTTCTTTTTTAATTCTTTTGACATTTATTACTCCTTGTTCCTGAAGTTCGCTTTGAATTTCATCTTCAGGTACGTTTAGGACGTCTCATTCCGCTATTACACCTTTAGACGTATTTAAGGTATTGTGAGGGGATACCGTTACCGGTATTCCTCCAAAGGTTGTTATTTGCAACAGTCTTTCGGAATGTTTAGAACGGGATGTTTCTACTAAAATATCACCTGATTTTAATCTCTTAACATTTTTTGGTAGGCTAGCATACTCTCAAGAGTCTTTTGTATGAGAAAGGATGATAACTGGCCTACCGATTTCTCATTATTTGAATGTATTATGAGATATGCTGGGGCATTTAAGTTGTTTATGTCAGTTTTCATTCTCTTTGACGAGACAGGCATTTCTGTCGACTTTTCTAGTCATTTTAGATGTATCGCCAAGATAGATAGGTAGATTCTTCATAACTTGGATCAGTTACATTTGGATCCATCACGCCAGTGAGTTTCTGGGTATTGGAGTCAGTTCGCTCCATTTCGCCCTGGAAGGGAGAGCTTTTCCCTTCCAGGTTACCAGCCCCGCCACGTGGAGGCAGAAGCAGTGCCCTCCCTGTGGGCACTGCTCATCCAAGCACTAGAAGGTTAGTAATTAAGATATATACAAGAAAAGAAAAGGGAAGGGAAGGTTGCTTTCCTTCTTAATCTAGCAAAGTTGATGTCTTTACTATAGATTTAATAGTGTGTTAATAAATACTTCAAATAAAGAAACGATTTCTACTTTAAAAAAAAGCACTAATTCAGAGCAAAGTCACTTGATCACAGAATCGCTTGATACCTGGGGCCCCAGATTATGGAAAGTCCCGTTTCCTGAGTAAACATGTTCTCAGGTATAGATAGCAAATCTCCCCCCTCCCCCGGAAACTGAGGCAAATCTGTTTATGGACTCCATACACATGGGCAGATGAATTAGTTTCGGATGGCTCTAATGTAACGTTTTAAACAGTGCAGGTGTCCTTTAGAGAGAAAATTTAACCTCGAATAAAACAGCGCAGATATCCTCTGTATATCAGAACACCAAAAATTATCTAATGACCGACAAATGAAACAACTATCGATCTACGACTTAAATGAGATGGACGGACGATCAAACAACTGCTGTTTGATCGTCGCTTATTAGGAAGTGCTTTGTAGCTTATTAGGAAGAAGCTTCTAGCCATTAAATATTTCCAATCTTGTGTATGTTTTAGTTATTTGAAATGTTGACTGAGATTGGATGAAAAGGACAGTACGAAAACTGAAAGGAAAGGTCGAGGGTTGTCCTGTTTTCTAACCTCAATCTTACCTGCTACAAAAATAGGACCTCTTATCAGAATATACGTATTCATATATTCGTATTCCAGAATATATTCCAGTAGTACGTATTCGAGTATTACCAGAATATACGTATTAGTAAGACGAAATGATCCAAGGCGCAGACAAGTTATGTCATATTAAATCTGATATAACTTTGATTTTATTACTTTTTTTTATTATAGGCTTAGGCTGTAGTCCAACTGCCCAGTCTAGTCTGCTCAGGAGCCATAGAGGAGTTGTTCTCCCTCGCTCGCCTCCGATTAGTATAAAATAATCGGACATTCCATTCTGCTGAGAACTGATGATTGTCCTGTGTTAGTTCATTTTAAATATTCGGCAAAATTCCCTTTTCAGCAACGAACCAAGTTTATCTTTTAACGGATTTAGCCACCCGAATGAGCCCTATACATCAATCAGATTTTATCCTAAGAGAATAGCATATCAGCCGCCTTTAGCTAGTTATTATATCTTATATCTTTATTGCAATCAGTGAATTAAAAATTTAAATTTTAAATTTCATAAGCTTGTTTACGCTTATTTAATATATCTTTTACGGGTTCACCGAAATCTTTTTTACTTTTATATGACTTAGTTTTGGCGCATCAAATCACATCTGAAATCAAATCAAACCAATTATTCTTAGCAATAGACTCGTAAGCGATGGGTACGGCTCTCACAGGTCAAAATTTAATAGTTCCAAATTAAGTTCGCTCACATTTCGGTCTTTCAATCTAGCGATCAACCCATGCAAACTTTTTTTTTTTTTTGGTCCTAGCCACTGAAATCTCAGGAAACTAGAGATGGCAGGACCTGCCAGAGTAAACTACAACTACTGGGTACTTGGTCTGCCTCGACGGGGTGAAGTGTGGGCAACGTCGGGCCTCAGTAGGGGTCTGGCGGCTAAATGGCCAGAAGAACAATGGTACACGACATCACACACCTCAAGATCCTTATACTTTTAAATCTCTGGCCTTTACAGTGAACTGTATCACACCACAATGTAAACTACGCGGAGATGGGGGGAAACCCCTGGTGCCGTTCGACCCTAAACACACTTTACTTTGTCCTCCTAATGAAGGGCGGCAGAAGCCGAATTCTCGAAGCTTAATGAAAATCAAGCGGTACAGCCTGAATTATGACGGGCAAGATAAAACCCGAATTCCTTAGCACCAACAAACAACCTAAGAAATTGTTAATTTAACTTAAAAGAAAATTTAAAAAACTTAATTAAAAAATTAAGCGCATTTAATCTGTATTTCGGAACTTGCATGGACGGCACTACAGGAGAAACACACAGTAATCAGTCTTAAGAAAGAATCTTTGTTGAGAGATTTTCATGACCTTAATGATTTTCTTTTGACCACCATCAATCATTTCGCGTTACCGCTATTATAATGACCTCTTTTCTTTTTATTTAATTTCACTTCACCGTTTTCTCTCCATTCCTTCGCTGTTTTCCACGCTAACCTTATTAAATCTAGTTAACGGTACTCAGCGAACTAAATTTCGTCATCGTGTTTGACTTAACGCCCCGATACCCTTTAATAGACATGTGGAGTCACAAAGGCTATCTCTACTTTCTCTGCTCTCACAACTAAAGTATTCCCATCAGAAGTCCCTCCCCTTACCCAGTTTTTATCGCTACCTTAATTCACCGAACGTCAGACTATCCCGACGAATATACGACACCGAGCGGTCGAGGTCAGAGAAGCATACTTCATTCTGCAGCTTGCGATAACCCATCGTCAGCGAAGCAGGAGTTGTCGCTTATCCTTCTCGGAGGCCTGTACCTTTCATTAACATCTGAATCGTATCGAAGCCCGGCATAATCCGTCAGTATGGAGGGCTTGATGGAATGTGGCAGCCGCCGCCTACGAGTGACACGATATAGGTTAATAATAAGAGGCTCCCTCGCTTTAATCGGGTTGCTGTCGGAAGGCAGCGAAGCGTGAAAGAACGACGTATTATGGAGAAATTTTATATTAAACAGCAGCCCACAGGTTTTACAAAGGTTTCTGATCACCCAGTAATACGAGGGGACAGAAATGGGCGAGAGAGTTAACGTATCATATTTCATTTTATTTAATTTTCCCGATTAATGTAAGAATCAATTACTGCCAATCTAGAGCAGACATAGGCGTAGATAAAACAACTGTCTCGAGGTGGGGTAGAGGCCCGCGCTTATCATCCACCTTTTCCTTTGTTTTGGGATCTTTACTATTACCCTAATCTTTTTGTGTATTCTTTTTTTCTTCAACAGCTTGTTAATATGTATAGGCCTAATATTACAAGAAGAATCCAGTTTAACCCATTAAAATCAACGTTTGAGATCTTTAAGACTAAAATATAAGATAATTTACATATGCGAAATAAGGGGTGGCGAACAATTTTATTTTCAGTTTAAAACAAACAGTTTAAGGACCTTTAACCAAGATATACAAGTTACTGCAATTTCATCGTCTTTATACGCAGTAAATTTAACCGAAGTTATTATAATGGCATCGTTTAATTTCATTTCACATTGTGAACGCCTTCACAACGAGTTGCCTGTTCTGTTATAGTTCAAATAAGTAACGCTTCCCCAAATAGAGAAGACTTACTTATTCTCAGTGAATACCACCACCCTGACTGCCGTTTAAAAGCTATTTGCTAACTCATCGGTGGGTAGGGAGGTACCTTGATGGTATAACAGCTGACAGGCTGACAGCTGACAGTTGTGAAAATAATTCCGCAATATGAGAGATACCAAATGGTGGCATCTTTCATATTGCCGAATTTAATACTTAATAAAATATAGGGCTAAAGCCTCAGACTGGGAACAAGGAACTGAGAATAAGCAATCGACCTTCGTGAAGTATTCACAATATGAAATGCGGTTAATTTACTACATATAGTCATGATGCAATTACTACAAGTTATCTGTCAGCTGTCATCAGGGTATCTCCCACCCACCGATGAAGGGCCAAATACCTCTGAAACGGCCGTTTTGGTGTTATCCACCGAGACTAACTTATTCGAGGTAAAATTAGTGTCTTTGTAAGACTTTTTAAGTAAAACTTTGGTCTCCTATCCTTTTTTTCTCGCTACCTCTTAAGCTTTTCTTCAACCTTTAGGACCCTGTCGGTTAAAAGAGCATTACATCCCTACATATATACCCTGAAACGGCTGTCTCGGGATTTTCTCAGGGATGAGTGGGAAGCCAGAACTGGCCTGGTACTAATGAGTTAGAATAGTTATGAGTAAGGAATGTGGTTTTTCCTTTCTTTCGTGATAAACTTTGGTCTTCTACTAACCTTCTTTCCGCCAACTAAGCTGGTCTGGGGCTTTTAGGAGCCTTTAAGGTTAAAGAGCATTACATACCTACATATTGTATATATCCTGAAACTGCCGTCTGAGTGGTGGTATCCACTGAGAATATGCAAGAATAGTATCGAAAATATTGGGAAAGCGTTACTTATTCGAAGTATAACCGAAAGGCATCTCGTTGTGATCGCAATACGAGATGTAATGAAACGATGCCACTAGAATAACTTGGGATTATTTACAGCGTATAGACATGATGCAAGGTGAAGTCACTTACCTGGGACAAGTTATTAGCTGTAAACGTAAAATAATGAACCAATGTATACTCCCCATCATGACTTATGGAAGTGAAACCAGAGCACTCACCAAAAGAATGGAAGAGAAGCTGAGAAATACACAGCAAAGAATGGAACGAATCATATTGGGAATCAGACTGTTAGATAAGAAGAGAAACACATGGATTAGGCAGCAAACTCAAGTAAAGGACATTTTTATCAAAACTAAAGAACTAAAATGGTCTTGGGCAGGACACAAAGCTCGAAGATATGATGACAGATGGACTAAGAAAATAACTGAATGGTACCCAAGAGGAGCTAGAAGAAAACCTGGAAGACAAATGCGGAGATGGATAGATGAAATTCATGAGTCTTTGGGTAGTAAATGGATGGCCAGTGCTCAAAACAGATGGAAGGAACTGGAAAGTTGCTGGAGAGGCCTTCATCCTGCAGTGGATTGAAAATGGCTGATGATGATGTGCTTCTAAATTTTCTAGCAGTCTGAGGACCTGTAAAGCTTAAACTTTTAACAACGGGATTCTTTACGGTTAAAGAATTGGTATACATGCAGGTATACTTGCATGTACACCAATGCTAGGAGTTTAGTAAATAAATTTGATGAATTTGAGGTATTGCTCAAAACATCAAAGGCAGATATTGTTGGGATATCAGAGATGTGGTGTCACACAGATATAAGGAATACAGAACTGGAATTTGAGGAGTACAATGTCTACAGAAAGGATAGACAGGATAGGAAGGATTATAGACAGGATATTAGTTAAGAAACAAAATATAAGGAAGTGAAGCCAGTCGATATCGATTGATAGTGCAGTGTCGAGTCAATTTGGTGTGACATAAGCATTGGGAGATCAAAATTGAGTAGGAGTGTGCTATAGGCCTAATGACTCTGATGAGTATAATAAAAAAAATTGTACAGGGAAATAGAGTGGGTCAGTAAATCAGAGAGCTTTATAATGGGGTGGGGGTTAATTTCCCAGATATTGGCTGGAATGTGTGGGTTGGTCATTCACACACTATGCTAGTGTGTGAATGACCAACCAATAAATCCACAAAAGCCTTGCTTTTGTGGATTTATTGGATGATTGTTTTCTACAGCAGCATGTTCGGGAGGCAACTAGATGGAGTAATACTCGTGATCTGATTATCAGTAGTGATTCTTCATGCATTAAGAATCTGCAGATAAAGGAACCACTAGGTGGCAGTGATCACAGTGTGCTGAAGTGGAATTTACTCAAAGAGGTAACTACCATCAAGGGGTAAGGGAAGGGTTTTGCTTTCGTAAAGGCGACTACGGTGGTCTGAGACAGTATTTAAATTCAATACAGTGAGACCAACTGATGATGTTACCAACAGCAAATTCAAAATGGGAAGCATTCAAAGAACTTATCTTGGAAGCTACTAGGCTTTACATACCAACTAAGAAATATTGTTCAAGGTTTAGGCCTAAATGGATGTCAGATGAACTAATGAGACATATGGCAGAGAAGAAATATGCATGGGATATATATACAAATTAATGGGTGACATGGAAGCTTATGATAGATATAAGATGGTCTGTAGCCAAGTCACAAAGAAGATTAGGCAGGCAAAGGAAAATTATGAGAAATCTTTGGGCAAAGGATGCAAAGAATTCTTTACGTATATAAAATCTAGAAGGAAATCGATGAATCAGATTAGTCCACTGGATATTGATGGTTCAACTGTTGATGATCCTGCTCTGGTGGCTAACAAACTAAATGAGTATTTTGCATCTACATTCACACATGAGTTATTCAGCGAGGGGAATGCCAGAGGTGAATTGAACTCTGGCAGTTAGCCAAATGATTTTGTACTAACTGAGAGGAAAGGGGAGGAGAAATTGTTGAAGATAAACATAAAAAAGACACCCGGGGTGGATGGGATCTATCCAGTTATATTAAAGGAGGCAGCAAAGGAAGTAAGGAAACCATAAAGAAGCTCTCATAATTATTATGAGGTTCTTTGAACTCAGGGGAAGTACCCATGGACTGGAGATGTGCAAATCCACAAAGGAGGATCAAAGGGCGACACAAACAATTCTAGACCTGTTAGTTTAACTTCTGTTCCAAGAAAATTAATGGAGGTACTGGTAAAAGAAGCACTGCAGGACCACCTAGAAAAGACTTCAGTTATAGATCGGACACAACATGGTTTTGTTAAGGGAAAGTCTTGCCTGACCAATTTGATTGGATACTATGAAGTGGTCATAAAGGAACTAGATGCAGGGAATAACTTTGATATCATCATATATATGGATCTTAGAAAGGCTTTTGATACTGTTGCACATGGAAGACTGCTGAACAAATTGGAGCAGAGTGGCATTGGAGGCAAATGTAAATACGGTGAAACTCTCACTTGTGTCTGTTTAAGCAAAAGGTATGCTTCAATTGTCATGGTATTAAGTTCTTACCAGTTTACGGTAGTAAGTAATTAATAACTGAAATATTCTATATTCCAGATAATTATAAATCAGATATTATGTATTTCATGTATTTTATAACTGTAGCATAGATGTATGTTTTGTAACATAGTTGTATATGTATGTTCACCCTCTAGCCTGTGGCTGTAACCGGGTGTTCTCATAAGAGAAATAAATTGATGATGATAATAATAATAATAATAATAATAATAAAAATTGCTGATATGGATAAAGGGATGGTTGAGTGGGAGAAGACAGAGTGGTAATCAATGGACACTGCTCTTCGTGGACAAATGTTATTAGTGGAGTCCCTCAGGGTTGATTGTTGTTTTCTGTATTTATAAATGATATTGATCATGGTTTATCAAGCTTAATGTCCAAGTTTGCAGACGACACGAAGGTTGGCAGGGTTGTTAAGGACACTAATGACAGTATGCTGCTGCAACAGGATCTAGAAAAGTTGAGCAGATGGGCTGAAAGGTGGCAAATGAAGTTTAACATTAACAAATGTAAAGTATTGCATATGGGAAGCAGTAACCCCGAAGTAACGTATCTTTTTTTTTTTTTGTAGTTGTTGGCGCATAGGCTTCTGTGCCCATAATGCACCTCCCAAGGTTTTTTTTTTTTTTTTTTGCAGTACTTTGATCCAAGCCCGAGGCGGGAATCGAACCCGCGACCTTTGGGTTGTCGGGAAGGCACTTTACCCACGCGGCCAGCCAGAGTTGATACGTTACTTGCCGGTCGGCAAGTAACGTATCAACTCTGTGGTACTACACTGACAGTGGTAGAGAACGAATAGAACCTGGGGTAATTGTGCAAGCAGATATGAAGTTTTCTGAACAGTGCAAACGGTCTGCAAGAGTAGCTCATGGTGTCTTGTCAATGATAGACAGGAATATTTTTCTAGCAGGAATAAGGAGGTGATTATCACCTTGTATAAGGCAATGGTCAGGCCACACCTTGAGTTGCATTGGAGGCCACACCTACTGTATACAGGTCTGGAGGCTCATTTCAAGAAGGATGGTGAGCTGCTGGAACGAGTACAAAGAAGGGCAACAAGATTAGTGAATGGATCAAAGGCTTCAATTTTGCAAATCAGTGTCTGGAGACTAGGCACCAGCGAGGTTATCTGATTGAAGTGTATAAAGCCTTGAATGGTTTGAGCATGCTGAATGCTGATGGGATTCTTCCTCTTGCTCAGAATAATCACCTGAGAGGGCATAAATTCAAATTGAGGAAAAACAGATGTAGGATAGACGTGCGGAAATTTGCCTTTAGCCAGCGGGTAGTTGGTTGGTGGAATAGACTTCCATCCTTTGTTGTGGAAGTTGATAGCCTAAATAAATTTAAGGCTGGGCTGGACATTTATTTGGAACGAACGGAGGAGTGAAATGGAAGGTTTTTTTGGCTGATGCTTATGCAGACAAGAAAGCAAGCTTATGCAGATAAGCTTGCTTTCTTGCATCATGTGCCTCTACTAATGCTAATGAATAGAGCTGTTACTAAAAGCAGATAAATCGTCATTAACGCTGATAATTTTGCCACTCCGCGGCTGAGTTAATCTGTCTCGGGCGCGGATAGCCAGATTTCTCACCTCGAAAATCCAACAAATGTGTGTATATGGACATACCTGGTGCCTTCGTCGGTATAAACACCATCTTTGCCACACTAAATGGAAATGACCCGAGTTCGAATCCCGTCAATGATCAAAGAACTTATGCGTTTTGCACAAAGTGGCAAATTTAGTTAATCTCAGTGGCGTGGTTTTTTGCTCCAGGAAAGAAACTAGGGCGATTTTTTTTTTTTTTTTTTTTTAATATCTCGCAAACAGCAAACCAACCACAACAACAAACGCAATTTACAGACATTATATACAGCCCAATATGGTATAATTGAGTGAATGGTTCTGATGCGCCTAAAACCCAACAACAACCAACCATTACATATCTGGTGGCCCTAACATGAGACTTTCCTACTTCCTAACCAACGTTGAGTGAAAAAGTCACGAGTTCAATTCCTGTCAATAACGAGAGGAACTTTTATAAGCCTTTTTCAATCTCTGAGTTAGTCTCAGGCGTGAACAAGGTTTTTATTCCAGAAACTGGGGATTCGTCCAGCAAAATAGTCAAATCGAGAACTAGAGAACATACGCAGTTTATGGAAACAGTACACATGAACAGATAAGATAGCTCTTGGGTGACCACCTAATATGATAGTTCTTTTTTAACCCATAGCCTGAAGCAAATTCACAACAAGAGATGTCTACGTAGATGAAGCCCGTGTCTTAATTACCTCCACTGCATTCCTTTTTCATCGTGCAGAAACAGAAACCTCCGAACTCGGAAATGTTCGGTGTTATGCGACTGTCTACTTCCTTCTGTGACCGCGTAAGTAGCGCAGAATCGCCGTTCTCCCCACACCGGGTGGAAAAGACTGAATTTGAGGTCCGTCAATGACTGGAGGAATTTTTACTGACATTTTTCACAACATGGCCGAGTTAGCGGGTCCCAGACGAGGGTAGCAGGGTTTTTCCCCCCCTGAAATTCGGGATTTTCGTCAAGCAAACAGAAAATCGACCACAGAACACACGCAATTTACACGGAGCAATGGCCTTTGTTGCTGATGTGCCTAAACCCTACAACCAAAAAGTCCTCGTCTGTACGGGCTGTGACAACGCTATCTTTCTCCGATGCGTTCAAAAGGACCGAAGCTCCTTCAAAAAGCTCCGAAGTCACGTTCAAAAGGACCACTTTAAATCCCTCTCGAAAAACGTACCTTCTTCAACATACAACATCCCTTCTTCAAAATAGAACCATCCAAATGTCAATAGGAAAGAAAACATACTAGGCAAATACATACAAGCAGGCGTGCCACAAGGGGGAGTCCTGTCTTTCAGCATTCTTTTTACAGCCATCATTAACTCACTAATATACAACAGAACAGATATGTTATATGCGGATGACTTGAAGCTCTTAACAAA
Source organism: Mastigoproctus giganteus (assembly GCF_048544385.1). Taxonomy (NCBI): domain Eukaryota; kingdom Metazoa; phylum Arthropoda; class Arachnida; order Uropygi; family Thelyphonidae; genus Mastigoproctus; species Mastigoproctus giganteus. Next base: position 140,719,466 of record NC_143579.1, on the reverse strand, counting down.
AATAAGATCAGCCGATGAAGCAATAGACACTACGGTAACCATCAATAAGACTATCAGAAATACAGCGGCAGTACCTCATGAGATTTGAATTGCAAGTTAATCCTGAAAAATCTGCCGTCACGGTATACTCACTTAAACTCACGTCAACCATATTTCAGCCTACGATTGACGGAGTCCTGATCCCCCGCGTTGAAAAGCAAAGAGATTTGGATGTGATATTTGACATAAAATTAAAATTCCATCATTACATAGAACTGTGTGCCAAATTCAACAGGAAACGGTGGGTTGCCAAGCAGCACTTGTTACATATCCAGAACAAATCTGATAAAAAAAAAGTATATCAGGATGATGATTTTCGAAGGGGAACTTGTATGGAGTAGAGTTGTTGGGCTCGGCAACAAACACCACAATCAAACCATTAAACGCCGCAGAATACTGGCTCCTAAAGTGGGCAACCTGGAAGTGTCATCTCCCACCACACAATACCAATTGCCAAAGCACTGAACGTAACCAAATTTTCAGCATTAATGCATGAAAGACGACTCATCTTCACACCATAAAAATGATCGCTGGAAGATTCTCAGAACCCAAAATGTGGGGCACCCACCGTGTGTTGGCGGATCCCCCAACCAGCTCTCTGCTCCACTCTCAAGCTTCTTGTTCTTCCTTCGAGGCTACATCTTAAAGATCGCTTCCTACCTAACCAAAAGCTCCACTAGCACAATCCTTAGATACCAAGAAGTTTAGACGTCGCATCCTAGATCTGCACGTGAATTCCACAACCATCGACTGAGTGAGATCGCTCCGGCTCACCAAGAATTTGATGGAAAAGAAAACTGTCCTGTGTTATTTTTAATCTGATGTATTATCATTATTTTATTATATTTAATGTGGCGTATCGAAGGATAATAATGTATCGAAATTTAATAATCTTTCGATACATTAAAATAGTTTCCTTTCTAATGATATTTATTCAGCCAATGGGAGAAGAGAGATGCGGTTACGTGGTAATACGTAACAAATACTAAAATACGTAACAAGCTTGTTTTACTGTGGTAAAACAAGCTTCTGTTTAAGCGTGGTCACGCGCTATATTTACCTAACATGACCATGCCGTACCATTCTTGATTTCTATATGCAACGTACTTATGTATTCATAGCAGAGGAAGAGTGTCGAAAGCGTCTGTAAGTATTGTTTGATTTTTAGAGCATTAGCAACTAAGGCCATATTACTCCATGGATATGCGGTGGTCATTCCCTGACCTTTCCGCATCCTCCGTATTTGGTGGTCACGGGCTCGAACCCCGGTCTAATCAAGAAGCGTGTGCTACGCACTGCTGCTCCTGCCCACCTGGCTTCGGAGGCGCCTCCTGTAAGTATTTTACTTTATCAAAAGTAGCGAGAGCAGAGAGCGAAGCCCCCTAGTTATTATTATCTTATTACTTAAGTTAATATAAGGTGTATTAATGTTATTTATACATAATTTTTCTTTAATTTAATCGCGTGAAAGCTATTGTACGTATCCTGTATTATATTTCCGGCAAGATAATATTTCTACCGCTTGTTCACCCATGGCGTAGTGCCATGAAGGGTTTAGTAAAATCAGGGTACCTGCGTGTACCCTTGCACCTTACAATAAAGATCATAGTTATATACAGGATTCACACAGCGCACAACTCGAAATGCTAATCACATAACTCAACGAGGCAGAGCTTACTGAAGCCGCCTTACTGAAACTGCAAGCATTCAGAACAGTTTATATTATGCAAAGATCTGAAGGCAGTCAAACCGCACCTGTGCAGAGATCCAAAGGTTGTCAAACCGCAAGTGCAACTACCACCCAACATCTAAAATCACCTTTAAAGCATATTATTAACACCAAAATCAACGAAATGCTGAAAGATGTCATAGGAAAAACCAAATGTTTCCTGACCAATCAACACCAGCCTGCACTCTGATTCTCAGACACTTGAAAGCACTACGCACAAATTTGCCTGACCAACAGCGATGCCCCAAAATGGCTGGCTGCAAACCCAAAATCGATCTGCATAGGCCGTCAGAATAACTGCTATACGGAAATCATAGCTACCAAGGTGAAGATTAGAGAAAACTCCATCAATTAACGCAGTGCCCTGTTAAATCGCAAGGCTCTTTTCCTAATTCAACCCCTGACTCAAATCCATCGCTGACTTCCCACCACAGTCCAGAAAACATACTGATAACTTCATTAGGCTAAATCGGCAAAGGATGAACGCAATCGCAGTAATGCCCACTCTAAAGCATCTTCACTAAGAGACGATAACCAATACGGGACACTAAAGTACGGCACAGGAATAAACTGCAAGCATTCAGAACTCAAAGCGCCACAAGAATAGCACAAACCGCCTCTTTGTATCTTGACTCGGACCATGTATAACCCCCGAACAAGTCGAATAAGTCTTATATGAGAACTGAATCTACAACCGACCGCGGTGCCTCCGTAGCCAGGTGGGCAGGAGCAGCAGTGCGTAGCACACGCTTCTTGATTAGACCGGGGTTCGAGCCCGTGCCCACCAAATACGGAGGATGCGGAAAGGTCAGGGAATATCCACCGCATATCCTCGGAGCAATATGACCTTAGTTGCTAATGCTCCTAAAAACCAAACAAACAACAAGAGATCCCACAGCACCTTGCTGCCAACACTCCACCCAGCGATCTGGACCAGGCACCTTGCCTGGCCACTGTCATATTTCATTCCCTCTCCCAGGCGGGAGTTGGGGAGGGGACGAAGAGTTTTTTCAGTCTCCTCTCCGACCCCCCTTTTCCCCTCCTGGTGGGGCATGGGCCTGCTCCATTGACTTCCTTGGGGGTGCCTTCTCTATTGCCCCCATATTTTTGTCTTTTCCCTCTAGTCTGTCTTCTCCCCCATTATCTTAATGCAAGCACAAAAATTCCCCATACAAAAAATTTAAATACGTTCAAATTAATTTTCGCCCATATTCTAGGCCTTTCCTATTCAAGCGACAATTGAAGTAACCTTTGCAACTGAAATAATTAAATGAATTTTTTTTTTTGGTCCTAGTTTCTGAAATCTCAGGAAATTAGGTGGCAGGACCTGCCAGAGTAAATAATTATAATACTGGTGTAGCTGGTCTGCCTCCACGGGGCAACTTTTGGCCTCAGCATGGGTCCAGCGGATAAATGACCAGGTGAACAACGGTACACAAGACTACATATGTACAATATCCATACACTTAAATCTCTGGCATTTCCAGCAAACTGGCACACCCATCACAAAGCAAGAAACGTGGAGATGGGGGAACCCCTGGTGCCACTTGACACCAAACACACTTTACTTCGAAGCCTTAATTGTAACATTGAAACCCGCGGGTACCACTATAGCCGTCACATCCCTGTACGAACCTTCAGCACCAACTATGATCGCTATCGATGAAACCACTCACATCATATGTGGAGACTTCAACGGTCCGGCATCTATTTAACACTGCAAAACTCGGCTCACTTCAAAATCATCTAAATTAACCCTCGGCCAAAAAGGAACTAGAACCGACTAGACACTTTGCTTCAGCCACATGCCAACTCCTATAAATGGCAGGTGACCTGTTTCAATCGGACCATTCATAGATCATATTTACAGTTCTAATACTTTGTATAAGTTAAGTGCGATAGCATCATTAAGTTCTATTACTTATAAGAAGCTTTAATATTCCCGGAACAAAATCTGTACAAAACTCACTGTCCCTCAGTTTCTTGATCCTGAGCTCTGCATCGGGGCTGCATTTTTCCAGACAATTTTTGAAAAATGTGAACTGAACCTCGCAATTGATCTAGTGACTCCTCAACTCAACCAGCGTTTCCATTCTAATTATTGCACGCTAAATGGAAAACGTTTGGGCTATGTTCAACAAAAACAAATCGGCAGCAATTAAGATTCACCTTGAAAAACTAAAAAGAGGAAAATTTATTTATATAGCAGTCTTACGGAGAAGCTCCAGGAACAGATGAAGTACACAGAAATATTGATAATACAATTCACCAATAAAATTCAAAGATAGATAAAAACAAAATATTAAAACAATAGTCAGTTAAAGTACAAAAATATAAAAAAGAAGTACAACAGGAATATGAAAACCTTTTCTTAGATCTCTATTAAATTTTGTATCTGAAAAAAAAATTCCAATTTAAATTGTTTAACTAATCTCATTACTCTATCGAAAAAAACTGATAAAATTGGATTTAACAGTGTTACTCTAAATGCACACACTAACCAAAAATAAGGGATACAAACCTTTGTATTAAGACAGTCACAGACAGAATAGATGCAAAGAAAACTGCACGTAGGGTGATGGCGTGATGCCTCGTTGTGTGTAATGGCTGCACAGGCTGTTCAACTGCAGTAATTTGAATCCAGAATAGGGGAAATGCGTGATCTGAGGCTTTGAAAAAAGGTCTTATTTTGGGTGCACGTTTAGCTAGAGCCACGATACTAGAAACAAAAGACAAATGGTTTCTCAAAAAGCATCCATCTCAAAGGATTTTAATGACTGAAAAGCAAGCGGTTCATCCACAGCTCAAAGGCGGATATTGAAGAAAAACGATACTTCAAGAGCTAAGCCGTCTTAGTCGAAGGAAGACACTACGAAAAAAAAAAATAAGACAGTGTGCAGCAAGTAACAACTGAATTCAAACAAGCTCAGAACTGCCCTATTTCAACCCATACCGTACGCAGGGAATTTAAATTGGAAATGAAGGAACTGAAGAAAGGTATTGGCGTCGCCTGCCCATTTCGGAAGCCAATCGTTTCAGAGAAACAGAAATATCACTGAAAAGTGATGCCAAGAACGTCGTGATTGGACGGTGGAACAATGGAAGAAGATTATGTGGTCAGAAGAATCACGATACTTTTTGCACTAATGGTAGGCAGAATGTGTAGCGAAAACAGCACGGAGACATGGACCCAACTTCCTTGTTAAAACAACCCAAGCATCTGGGGATGGTATTGTAGTATGGGCAATGTTTTGTTGGCAGGTACCGAGTCCGTTGATACTCGTGGAAGGTCGAATGTCATCCAGGAAGTAGCTGAATCCGCGTCGCGTCGCACCTTGCTGTTATTCGAAACAGAGGCAGCCCGATTTTATACTGAATAAAGATTCGTAGAGTGTGTGTGTGTGTGTGTGGTCGTTCAGTTTTCCCATTAATTCTCCGAGGACAGTTAAGGTTGATTGATTGTAATAAAGATCTATTGTCGAATTGAGCATTTATAATTTTAAAATATACACGAAGCGATTTTTTTTAAAAAATCGCTAAGCCGTATTTATGGTATCTGTCTTGATAGGTTACTTGAATGAAATCTAGATTTAATTTGGCAAAAGTAACTGGTGATATTGTGCAGAATTGGTTCTATAAAGGATACCTCAAAAAGTTTAAGGATCAGAAGGATTAATTTACCATTGAAGTTATTTAGCCATACTATAAATCAACTAAAAATTCGGGATTACTGAAGTTCCAGCAAATTCTTTTGATCAAGCCCAGCTGTTTTGTGGCCTCCTTGAAAATTCGACGATATTGTTATGTATGGTGTGTGCACAGTGTAAAGCAATACCATAATTTAGAATTGGTTTCCTCCTAGGAATCAAAGTAGAAGGAATGTTAAAATTAACAATATTGTGTTAATTTTAAATTAACACAATGCTATAAAATGATACTATTCTACATTTCAATGGATTAAGCATTAAACCATTGTTAACTAACGAGTTCAAGTAACTGTAAGTGTTTATTAAGTAGAAGACGAGCTTCTCGTGAATAAGTTTCTCTATATATTTTTACATCGTCTGTACGTCAAGATTTTTATTTTAGGGTGCTTTATTTCTGTGATCCTCAGATCGCCTATACTCGATATCATTAGTACCGACACTGTGGCCATAAAAACTGACAACTGTTCTACATCATTAAATTTTCCCCTAGCAGACAGCCATGGTTCTATTCCCGTTTCTCTTACAACTGACTCATCAACAATAGCTACTTCCTGTGCGACCAGGGCCTTCAGAAATCCCGTTGTGCTGCTTGATGAATGAGAACATTCTGAGATATCCGCCTGCGATAGAAACGGGTATTGAGTTAATAGAAGTTAAAAATTGCATCAATTGAGCATCTCACAGAGACAAAACTCATTTGAAGAACTTCTCTCAAATAATGACAACTCAGATTGGCTAAAAAAGATATCATTCATGCATTTCAAAAAGGAAGCTTTCCATTCAGAGAATACGAACAGTTGGACATTATTAATGGGACAGTAGGAAAATGTTGACTTTAAAACAGTTTCCTACTGTACATCTTTCAAGCTGAGAAGCATCGTAGATTTATTTACATTCTCTTAAAAATATACAAATAAAAAACTGATTCCACTTCCAACCATTCATTTTTTTTACATTGTTTGCCAGAGAATAACATCCCAAATGTGAAGCTGGGTGATATAGTATGCTACAGCCGACCGGGCTACCCGTGTGGGTAAAGTGCCTATCTGGGTCGCGGGTTCGAATCAGAATGATCGTGCCGCACTATCCGGTTGGATCTCACGGCCACGATACACGAAGGAAGCAGGGAAAAAAAACAAAAAAAAAACTGGTTCCTTCCTGTATTGCTCATATCATACTATAAAAAAAATAGAATGCTACATAATTAAATGGGTGCTGAGGCAGATCGCAACTCTTGCTTAATGCCCAAAATTTCAAATTTTTATACTGTTCTCGTCACAAAAAAAATTACATCCCTCTCACAGAGAAAGGGTCGTGCAATACGTTTTATTGCTATTTCATTGAATATTATATTAAACATTGAATAAAGATACGAGGATTTTATGGTTTTAATTTAAATTTTATTTTAAAAGTGGAAGTACGTATTTATTTATTACCAATATTTGAAATATTCGAGATGCAGCTAATGGAGCCGTTTGGAAGACAAGCCAGATTCCAAAATAGCCTTATGCCAGGTGGTGCTTTCTGTTATCCAAAATTGTCATCAGAGAGAACTCAAGAGTTCCGGGCTAGTTTTCCGTGAAACTTCTTGTTTCAAGTAGGATTCCACGGCTTAAAGTTTATAAAACATTGCCTTATTTCAACAATGGCTAACATAACCACGAAACGAACTAAGACTCTCACCCCAAAAGACACAATCCATTCTCCTGAAGGGATCAATGCAGCCTACTAGAAACCCCACTATCAAACTTCAAGGCCAAACCGTCAAGCTAGTTTCTACATTAAAACTACTGGGAATAGTACTAGACCCTAAGCTCACTTTCTCTCCGCATCTTGCACACATCAACGCGAAAGTGAGAAACTACACTGCTTTCATCGCACGGGTGAGTCGTCGCGATTGGGGATTGAACCGACGCACCTTTAAGATTCTGTACAAATCAATCTTCCTTCCCTTCATAACGTATGGATCAGGGGTCTGGTTTCGCAGGGCAACTCTTTACAACAACAAACGTAAACTGGGAACCATCCAGCGCACCATCCTTCTTACTATTACAAGGGCATGTTGCACAGTTAGCAACCCAGCCCTTCAGGTTCTTGCGGGCGTCCTTCCGCTTGATCTGAAGGTTATTCGAAGGGGCCTCCACTACTGTCTATCCAGGGGTATAACAGCAACTATCCTTGGACACTCCATCAATAACCTGAATGAAATCACGCAGGAAAAGAAAAAAATTGCCATCCTACTACTTCAGACCTGGCAGGACAGATGGACTGCTACCGACAAGGGCCCAATCACCAAGAAATTTATACCGTATGTGAATGCCGTATTTCCTAAATGTCCAGCTTGGTCTTTCTCCTGGTCTTTATACCACCTACCTCATTACTGGACACGGATCAATAAACCATAAATTAACATCCATGGGAATCATTGACAACCCCTACTGTGCATGTGGTGAAATAGCAGACTGGAACCATCTAGTATATACCTGTCAACACTACGAGGACCTCCGCAGCATCCTGTTTACTCGTATACAAGATAACCCTCAAGGAAATGAACACTTATTCATCACAGAAGAAAACTACTACTATGAGTTTATCAAGTTTGCACAAGCCCTCTTCACAAGACGAAGCACCCTATTGCCAACACCAAAATAGGAACAACCCAAACATCTGATCCTAACCTAACTGGCCAACCAATCTTAACCTGAATAGGATCAACTGGCGTATGGACCACCTCATTCCTCAGTGGCAACTTGCACACGGCTCTCTTGCTGCGTCTTATTTATCGTCCTTCCCGGGTTCCCCTTTCAACTGATGGCGCTTATTGCTCCATTGATAACCGGGAGGATACCTTCGCCTACATCCTCCATATTTCTAGCTATACCCTCCTTTCTTGCGTACACTCTGTACTTCCCCGACTCTACTTCTTTTTTTTTTTGTCTCCGTCCAGGAAGCTCTGGTGACCCTGGCGGAGACAAGCCAAGAATAATGGGCAGACTGGCTACCTCCTAGTGGTGTGTGCGGGCAACGTGGAGTCCCACTAGGGACCCTGCGGCCAAATGCCAGGACAGACAACAGAACCTAACACAATATGTCATATACAACACAACACTTTTCTGGCATTTACAGTAGTACTGTATTCCTTCACAGCGAACATATGGCGCAGATGTGGGAAACCACGGGTGGCGCCTGACCCTAATACTATGCACACTAACCACGAAACGAAAACAAGAATTTTCCGTTTTGTGCTCTAAAAGCAGCCATTAAAGCTTCAGGTAGACGAGAAACAATGGAAAGTGATTGGAGGATTCTCAGAAGTACACTGGTCTGCTAATCCTCATCAAATGCTGTCAACCAAGAGTACAAAAGACACGGCAAATGATATTAATTAGTTTAAGATGATATGTAGAAAGCTGCATGTGGTATCAGAATTTATAGAACAGTTGCAGCACATATAACAAACATCGCGGCATTCAGAGTACAATGTCGACTCTCCTGGTGAACACCACATCACAATTGATCCCTGGAACTTTGAAATCATTGTTATGAAATATAGGATCATGGTACACCTTTTTTTTTCAATCCGATATTTGTTTTTGGGTGAATCGGATGCCCAGAGAACATTATTTACCAGAGAGTAAAATCCCAAGTGTGAAGTTTGGCATAGACTTAAGACTATTGGTGCATAGCATTCTTTGTTCTATCTCTCTTCCTACACGTTGGCAGCAGGGATGGACCCTTTTTCTATTATTTAAGCATGAAATGCACCCATAACCCACAACGCTGTAGTCACTTAGCTTGAAGGCATCGGTGTTCAAAAGTTCCATTGTTTATCCTAGAGGTCTGACCTCCATCCCTTGAACAGAGTTTGGATGAACTGAAACGCCAGCTTCGTCACCACAGGCCCGCAATCCGTAGCTGAATTGACCATCGTGTTGAAGGAGAAATAAAGGAAGATGCCACTTACTGTTACCAAAATTTAGTTAAGTCTTTCGAGAGCGAGTAATTAAGACCAAAGTTGGACTGACATGTTAATAAATATTCCTTCAAAAGATTTTTGAAACATACTGGAGCCTGATTATTTTCTGAATATACAATACTTTCCAAACAGTATCTGGACGCACGTTAGTGCCACATTGATGTCGTTGTCATTCACTTCAATAATATGTCGATCCGCCTTACCCCTATTCCTCCTTCATAACAGTGACCAGTCGAGCTAGCGATGGGAACGTGTTGAGTCAGCTCTCAATTGACGTTTCAGTTCATCACATAGATATTAGATTGGGTTCAAATAGGAATACCGAACCGAAAATTACAACTTTCATATACATGGGCCATATTGAAACAAACATGGTATTTACGAAAGACCTGCCACCCCGTAAATGCGTGTAATTGTTAAAATGTCAAAGGTAAACAAGGGATTCATGGTTCCCTACCCAATCAGCGTAAGTACTTAGCCGTACCATTTGAAACAGCGTCACACCATAACCACAGCGTCACTCCACCTTTCCGAATTTCATTGTTGGTACAATGAAATCTGGCAGCAGAGTACATTGTGAAACATTCTACAGGCATCTTCCACGCCCATACATCTAATGGCAATAGGGTGCAACTAGATTCCTCATCACACAGAACTAATTTCCATTGCTCCGTGGACTAATAACGACTTTCGTTGCATCATACAAAACGAGACCTCTGATTGCTCTTGGTGACGATTAGCTTAAGCCCCACTCATGAAAACAGAGGCAGTAGAGCTCCGTTCATTGCCTGTTCTTAGAGACCCCAACCTCTGTTCATGCCTTAAATTCTCGGTTGATGTGTTTTTCAAGAATATATAAAGATATTGTCGTGTTATTCTTCTGAATATCCTCTGTCACGTCGGGTGAGCTTCCCTGGTCTTTGCTAGAAAATTATAGTACCATCACACTTCCATTTCATTATTGCATCACGGACAGTCGCCTTTGGATGAAGAAAGCTCTCGGCAACTGACGAATCAACAAAGCAGCAAATGTGACATCTGACAAAATTCCAGTCGAATTTCGGCAGCTTGTCTGCATACCACGACGAAAACTAACTTGTTTTGCTCACACGCCTTCAGATAGCGCTTTGAGTTATCTGGGAAGATTCAATTGACTATGAAAACAGGAGTTTCTATAATTTTTTGAGGGTGGTGTGTGTAAAAAACACACCCCTTAAGGTATTTATTTATTCATACTAAGGGATGTCTAACTATTTTAATTAATTTTTACCATTCGAAACTTCATTGGCATTTTTAAAATTCACACAGTCGATGAGATACATGCTTGTAAGACCTTTATTCCTTGTTTTGGGTCTTGGAACTACTACTGCTATAATTTTTTTAGTGTAATTTGGGCACGCTCTCTATATTGGAATGAATATTATAATTTAATACGTTAAGTGGTTATTTTCTGAATCCATTGTGGGACTTCAACACATAATTAAAGCTAAAGTAGAGAAAAGAAATAGGAGGAATTGGTTATGACCCGATAAAACCGTGATTACTCATAAATTTAAAAATGGATCCCATAGCTAAGGAATTACAGGAGATTACAATCTGAATGATGCAGTTATATATAAAACATTACAATTAAATTAATAGGAAAATGTATTAAATGTAATGTGAACAACAAATAACAATTATGTTAATACGATATTGACAATATGTGAGATTAATACAGACTTATACTATAAGTTGACAGAGACAGTTGTTTACAGTCCCTTGGAGGCGGCTCATTGGATAATGATACAAGGCATGCACGGAAGGCAATCAGAAGTACAAGACAGGTTGCAACAAATTCAGGTCAGTCGACTTTATTAAAGCTCCACAGGCACGTCACCACGCAAAGCTGAAGGATGCGGGCAATCGCAAGGTCGTTCGATGATGTGCGCACTGTTACTCTGATTATGAGGGAGGGGTCTCTATCGAAAGGAAAATGTGATTTCTGTACTTTTTCACGAACTTGTGCGTGTCGGTATGTCTTTTACTAAGCGTGTCTAGCATTTGTTTTGGAAGAAACCTATCAGTCAGGTCAAGTCTGTTTGTATAACTGACGAGCATCGGAATGGATCTTAGCCGAGGTTGTGAGATCTTCCAAGAGCACGAGTTTCAGATTCATTAGCAGGCAGTGAATACGATTCTCGTTTCACTAATAAAGGAGGACGACGTCCTGATTAGCAAGGCGCCTACCATTTCAGTGACTGATTTTTCGACTGCGATGGAGTTTAGCATTGTCTCAGTTCAGTATCCAGTACACTCTGGCGAAAATCCTCTTTATGTTAGAGTAAGTTGTCGAACTTGAAATTTCGGAACCGCGTTGGATTACTGAAGTGAGTAGGAACGTTGTAAGGATGGAGGAGTTCCGAACATGAAGAAATTGCTGGTTAGCGATCCACCAAAACAGAGAGAGATTGTTAGTATAATCTTCGTCCCCACACCGTGGCGAAAAATACCCGAGTTCCATCGCTTCTTCGACTGCAGGAATTTTTATTCGCATTTTTCACAACGTGGCTGAGTTAGTCGATCTCAGCCGAGGGCAGAAAGGTTGTCTCCTGGAAAACCGAGTTATCTGTACAGCAAATAGGCAATTCGATCAAAGAACATATCAATTTATAAATATAATATATACCGCTTAATGATTTAAGTCCCTAATGCGCCTGAAATCCTCTAACAACAACCAAGAGAAATCCAAGAGTTATCATCAATTAACAATGAACAGTTATCACATCGATGCGGCTGTTAATTTCACTTTGGCATCAAAAACGACCCCGATACCCTTTATGCGAGCGCATAAAGGGTATATATATTTTTTTTTAGGTCCTAGCCACTGAAATCTCGGGAAATTAGGTGGCAGATCCTGCCACCTAATTAATCTTAGTCTACTGGTGCTTCCTGGTCTGCCTCCACGGAGCGAAAGTGGGGCAACGTTCGGCTTCAGTAGGGGTCCAGCGGCTAAATGACCAGATGAACAACGGTACACAACACATGTACAATATCCATACACTTTTGAATCTCTGGCATTTCCAGTAAACTGGCACACCCATCACAATGCAACCAACGCGGAGATGGGGGAAACCCCTGGTGCCGCTTGACACTTAACACTAACACTTTATACAGTAAGGAGGTGATAGTTGATCTATCAGTACTTCTAAATCTTCATAAAATATTTCTTGGTTCGGGGATAAATGTTGATATTGTTATTAAACTACTTGTTTCTGCTACTGCCTCAAGAGTGGTTTGTAGGTGAAGGCAGCGTTGTTAATGACAGTGTGCTACTGCAACAGGATCTAGATAATTTGGGCAGATGGGCTAAGAAGTGGCAACTAAAGTTTAACCTTGACAAATGCAAAGTACTGTATATGGGTAGAAGTAACCCCAGAGAAATGTACCAACTGTGTGGTACTACACTTAAGGTGGTAGAAAATGAAAGACCTGGGAGTAATTGTGCAGGCAGATATGAAGTTTTCTGAGCAATGCAGACAGGTTGCCAGGGCAGGTCATGGGGTTTTGTCAATGATATATAGGAATTTTGCTAGAAGGGAAAAGGAGGTGATTATCCCTCTGTATAAGGCAATGGTCAGGCCACGCCTTGTGAGTACTGCGTACAGGTCTGGAGACCTCATTTTAGGAAGGATGAGGATTTACTTGAGCGTGTACAGAGAAGGGCAACAATATTGAGGGGAATGAAGGGCTCCTCTTACGAAGAGAGGCTTAAGTTCTGCAAACTGCAGTGGCTGGAGACTAGGCACCTGCGCGGTGATCTGATTGAAGTATATGAGGCCTTGAATGGGTTAAGCAAGCTGAATTCTGATGGGATCCTTCCACTTGTTCAGATTACGAACCTAAGGGGGCATAAATTCAAATTAAGAAAAGACAGATGTAGAATAGATGTGCGGAAATTTGCCTTTAGCCAGCGGGTGGTTAATTGCTGGAACAAACTTCCATCTGTCGTTGTGGAAGTTGATAGGTTGAATAAATTTAAGGAGGAACTGGACAGGCATTTGTAGAGAATGGTGTGATTTTTTTTTTTTTTTTGTTGGCTGATGCTGCATAAGCTCATACATTTGCTTTCTTGCATCACATGCCACTACTACTACTAACTGTTTGAACTGGTATGTGAGAATTGACAAAGATTGCTACTCCTCCGCAAGCTATAGAATTATTTATTCGATCTCGCCTATGTGTAGTGTAGACCTTGATTACGATTGTATCATCAGGTTTTAGATATGTTTCTTGTAAGCAGAAACATATCTGGTGATATTGATAAAATCAAATCTCGGAAATCAAAATTATTACGGAAACCACAACAATTCCATTGAATAAAGTTACTACTCATTGTTTTGTTTTAGATGAGTTTCCTGGTTGTATTCTCCTTACTATTTTACTTTTCTGTCTGTGATTTGTCTTTTTTAGGGAAATATCGTTTTCCAATGTCTATATGTGGTGGGCAATGGCATCCCACCACATTATCTGAAGCCAGAGACCATAACAAAACCAACTCCAAAAACTGCTGTTAAAGGAAGACCTGCAACTAGGTGGAAGGATAGGATCAGTGAAGTTTTGGGCGTGACATTTTGCGAGGCCGTTCGTATAGCACATGATCGATGCAGTTGGAGGAATTTTTTTCGTGGCCACAACAGCTCCTCAGGGAACTAAAAGAAGTAAAAAAATTAGATATTTTCCTCAACAAATATTTCTAGAACGGGTTCTTTTTGCGTTTTTCCTGCTGTGTCCATTTGCTCAGCAGCATGGTGTACTATTATGGAGGCGTCTTTGGTTTTCCCCTGTAGTGGTGAAATTACTGTAGGTGGAACTGAGATTGGGGTGTTTGCAGCCTGACCTAGTTTCTTGTTGTTTTGCACATGTGAGCCATTTGCGTGCCCAGTTCTACAGTGATTCATTTGGTGCGATTGTGACTTCAGTTTGTGATCCCGTTTGTTGTTTTTGGGTTATTTCATAATCTTTATATTAATTAATTTCTTAATATTTATATTAATTAATTTTAATCTTTATATTCCTTTTAGCCAAACCCAAATCCTAGTGTTTTTTTATTTTTTTTTTTTTTTGTCTTAGGCACTGAAATGTCAGGAAACTAGGTGGCAGGACCTGCCAGAATAAATATCTAATACTGGTGTATCTGACCTACCTTCCAGGAGCACAGTGTGGAAAACAGTTGGCCCTACCAGGGACCCAACGACTAAAAGGTCAGATGAACAACGGTACACAACACTACAATATTCATACACTTCTAAATCTGACCTCCAACAGTGCTCTGTATCACACGACAATACGCGCAAATGGAGGAAACCGCAGGTGCCGTTAGACCTTAAACACACTATACACTACTATAGGTAGGTTTCCTTCTTTCCTGTTTCTATCTTTCGCTTTCGCGAAAGTAGTGAGTGTGGTTCCCACTACAGTTTGGGCTTTTAGGGTGTTCAGTTGTGCATTCTTGGTTGGTATGTTCTCGGGAACCACATTTGCCACATTACTATTTTTCTGCATGTTGTTTGTGAATGTCCGTATTTTTGACATTTAAAACATCGAATAGGATTCGGTATAAATGATCGAATTTGACTAAGCAAGTATCCTGCTTTCACGTGCTGTGGTGGACTTGGGAGTATTGAAAGTTAAAATGCTATTTCTGGTCTGGGTGATTTATTCCTTTTTTATTGTTATTCTTTTAACATGAATTACTCCTTATTTTTTCATTTCTTGCAGCATTTCTTCTTTTGTTATATTGAGGAGATCCTGTTCAGAGATTACTCCTTTTGAGGTGTTTAAAGTATTATGGGGTATAACTAACTGGGATACTGCCAAAAGTGGATGTATTCCTCAGTTGCTCTGTCTGTCGTATATTAGCTGTCTCAATTAGTAAGTCACCTGATTTTAAACTTTTTACTGCTTATGGAGTTCCAGCTATATTTTCCAGACATTTTGTATCAGGAAAGGAGATAATTTTCTTGTGGAATGATCTCTCGTAGAATGAATGAGATACTTGGGCGCAGGTATCTCATACACATTCGTTTTTTGCCTTTTTGCAATTTCCTCACGTTCTTAAGTGATTGGGTCATTTTGGAGGATTTTGTGACTTTCTTGTCAAAAAACATTGTTTGCTCGTTTTTGCCCTGGGAGTGAGCTTTTCCTCCCAGGTTTCCAGCCCCGCCACG
The DNA here is from genome assembly GCF_048544385.1 of Mastigoproctus giganteus. Taxonomy (NCBI): domain Eukaryota; kingdom Metazoa; phylum Arthropoda; class Arachnida; order Uropygi; family Thelyphonidae; genus Mastigoproctus; species Mastigoproctus giganteus. Next base: position 140,703,806 of record NC_143579.1, on the reverse strand, counting down.
TGGAGGCAGGAGCGATGCCACCTAGTGACCAAGCGAAAAAAAAATTGGTTAGTAATTGATTAATGTAAAGAAAGGGCGATTTTCCTTTCTGTATTAGAGAGTTTTTACTGTGCTAATTGCTATTAATATATACAATTTAAGGAAATTGTATATATAATACAAATTGTATATAATACAATTTAAGGAAATTGAAGAAACTCGCACAAAAAATAAAGAATTTTATAATAATTGGCAAGCTAGATAATTCCCTCGAATCACTACGCTTGGCACTCTGGGCGATTAAAGGAGACTGGCAGTTTAATTTCCACGATCAGGATGACCGTACCTAACAAAGGAAACACAAGGTAAGACTATAACACCGATTCCTAAGTGTAATCGACGAATTACTGCACTTGAAATCCGAGCTGAGTGCAGTAGAAACGAATGTCTCTATATCCACTGTAAAACTTCGGCTTAAACAATCAGGACTTCATGGTCGGGTAAAGGTCCAAAAACCATTATTAAAACTTGAAAATGGAAAGAAGCGTTGGGTTGGGCTAAGAGCCATCAACATTGGACAATTGAAGAGTGGAAAAAAGTGCTGTTGACGAATGAATTTAAATTTCAAATGTTTGATCGAAGCATAGAGTATGTGAGATGATCAACTGAATAAAAAATGTGCCACATTATGTAATGGCTACAGTCAAGAACGGTGGTTGTTCCATCATAATCTGGGATTGCTTTTGTTCTCCTGCAGTGGGCGACACCATCAAAACAGCAAAAACTAAGAAAAGAAGGCTATAAAAAACATTCTTGAACATAATTCACTATCCTCTGGACTTCGGAAGAAATTTTAAATTACAACAAAACAGCTGTAAAGCTGTGCAGGGACTTTCTAGCAATTAAATAACGAGAGGGTGTACTGCCCGACTTAAACCCAATAGAGCTTTTATGAGATAATCTGAACCATCAAATCCGTGAAATCTGCTCATCTTCACAAGATTTAGGGGAAACCTTAGTGATTCGAATGTTAATCAACTATTAGACACTTAGTCATAGTGACCAGAATTCCACATCTGTAAATCACGTGAAAATTATGTTGATGAAAAATCACAGTTGTTAATACTAATCACTTATTTTTTGGTGTAAATTTTTCGCCACCCTTAATAAAGAATCTTAATTTTTTGTAGTGTGCTGTTTTTTTTTTTTTTTTTGTATTAAACCTTACATTAGCTATGACAATCTCAAAAAAGTTAATGAAAACTGTTGACATATTCATTCTACGATTCCAAACTTTTAGTCAGAAAAGTAGATGCAGAGAAGCGGGTGCAGTGGCTGTGGCATGGAGGGCATTAATAGTTTGAATGAGTTGTTTCTTAGTTAACCAGCAAGTACATCAGAACGAGATCAGAGAGTTTGGACGCCCTTGCTTGGTATTAAAATAAGATTAGATAGCAACTTTCACAGTGACCTCGATTTATCAACTAGTAACACAAGCGTTGATGATCTAGTTGGTTTGGAATCTTTTTAGAATATCTGTTTTAAGAAAATAATAAAATTTTCGTTAAAAATGTGCGACTATGTTGGGTTATTAAACGTACTTAATTCTTTATGGCAAGTGTTTTTATTATAAAGACAGTTAATGGATTCACAATCAGATGCACTCCACAAAAGTTTCGCTCCAAATGAACAGTCAATTGCATTTAAAAAAAATTTAACCAATCTAGATTAGAATCTTTTATTAATTATATCTTTTAACAATTCGTGTTGTCTTCAACACAGCACACTGTTTTAATTGGGTCACCCAGAATAAAATTAGCATGGCTGCTGATCTCTTCTGATAGTAATCTAGTAATGAATATTACTCATCCTGATAACAAAAAATAAAGAGCTTCAGATTTGCCTCTTTCATCGTATATTCTAAAAATCAGTCTTACTTACCAACGGTACTCAGAAGCATATTATCAAGCAGTAATGCTATGGCCACTATGAGCAAGACGAGGCGACGGGATCCTTTAAAGCTGCGCAAAAATTCGAGGAAGCGATTATGGGATTTCATTTCAGGTTGTGTCATGTTTATTTCGTTGCTCTTTATACCTAGTCAGAGGAAAAATTATTTAAGACATTAGCAACACAGCAGACCATAATCAATTGATATTAATAAATAACTGATGAAATAAAGGAGTTTACTTATGCATTGGTAATGCACACATCTTTTTATTTACTTTTTTATGACAACCCCAAACAAGAGAGGTATTATAGTACCGTTCATGGGTTAGGGGTTGAGAATACGAAAGATGATATTTGTTGATATTAGACTGGAACTTCTGCACACTGTAATTTTCAGGAAATACGAATGAAGGAAAGTTGTATGAATAAAACGAGGAAGATGAAAAGTTGGTTCTGTGAGTTTAAACATGAACAGTAAATGGATGTTGGCGGCATGTGTTCAGGCTGTTTTGAAAGAAAGCAGGAATTAGAGAAGCCAATTCAGAAGAACAATGTCCATGGCAGTATCTGCAGAAAAGGCATGCAGCAGAAACAGAACGAGGCTCTCCACTCTGTAAGAGTGGAAAGCCTCTCTTGCAGAGGAGTCATTAACCCAATTGCCCTCTTCTGAATGGAAGAAAGCCTGAGAGGGGTTTTGGGGGCACCGCCCCAGATTTGGAACAATATTCCATGGCAGGGCGGATTTACGATTTGTACAGAGTGAACAGCTGTTTGGAAGAAAAGTAACGCCGAGAGCGAAAGAGCAAACCAAGTTTTTTTAGATGCAGAGGAAGCAATATTTGTAATGTGCTTGTACCAATAGAGATTAGAAGTCAGGGTAATCCCCAAAAGAGATAACATTTTGCCTAGAAATCGGAGTGTCACCAAAGATAAGCAAAGGAGCAGAAAAATCCTTTTTTCGAGATAAGACAAGACTGAGTTTTAGAAGGATTGAAATCAACTAAGTTGTCTTTGCCCCACTGGAGAATTACCTGGATATCGGCATAAGGAATTGGTAGCGGATATTTGAGAAGCTGAAGCTGATTGAGCAGAGCAAGGTTTCTCAAACTGAAAACTATGGATAGGATTTCCGGTCAATCGAAGAAGGTCATTAATATACAAGAGGAAAGGAGTTGGGAAAAAGAATTGAACCTTGGGGGACTACCAGCATTAGTGGAGAAGTTAGAAGACAGAGCCATCTACTATCACCCTCAGTGAGCGGTCAGAGAGAAAACTGGACAACCAATTACAAAAAACAGTTGACAAACCATAAGATGGAAGCTTATTTAGAAGACCATTATGGCAAACACGATCGAAGGCCTTTGAGATATCAAGAGCAGCTGCTTGTGTTTCACCGAACTCTTCCATTGAATTTGTCCATAAATGAGTAACATAAGCCAGAATATCACCAGTGGATTGACACTGACGGAATCCATACTGGTGATCACTGATCAGACGGAAGATTTATAGATAGTTTAAAAGTTGGCGGTTAATTGATTTCTCCATTACTTTAGAAAGAGTAGAAGTAATTGCAATGGGATGATAATTGGATGGGAGTGATTTGTCAACCTTTTTAGGATCTGGCTTGATACGCCCAAATTTCCAAGCAAGGTCAATGTGTATTTGTTTAATTTCGGTCTCCAGGGTTCCCCCTATATACCGCTGTTGCTTTTGAAATGGCAAAAGGCCAAGGCCGGCAGGTGTATGTATGTAGGTGTGTAAGCCTGTGTGTGTGTGTGTGTGTGTGTGTGTGTGTGTGTGTGTGTGTGTGTGTGTGTGTGTGTGTGTTGTGTTGAGTGTTGGCACCTGGCGACTTCGCAGCCAGGAGACACCAAGCCCCTGACTCTCAACCTTGGCCACGAGGAGGTGCGCCAGGGTCCACTTTTAACCAGACACTGGGGCTGTCAGGCAAGTCTGGGAGCCCCGAGTTTTCAACTGAAAGGAAGATAGGAAATAGAAGGTTTAGTTAGGGAGATGGAAGGGGAGGAAAAGCAGAAAGAAGGAGGGGAAGATGATATCCCTGAAAATGAAGAAATTAGAAAAGAAAATTTAAAGTGCAAAGCCATTAACATAATCTAAACTTATAATACAATTATACAAAGGTTTCCAATGCTATTATTATTACTAAATCAAAACTTAAATTATAAATATACAGTAGTTGCCACTACCAATTCCATGGTAAAAATAATTTAACAACTGTACGAGAGAATTACCCCCTGCAACAAGAAACGCTCGTAAAGTAAGCCATTAAACACCAATGTCAAACTTATAATACAATATACTGTACAACAATTACAAAGATACCTATCAAACTGAAACGTCAACACGGCTGTGAAGGGAGAACAATCCCAACATTTTACGCAAGACTGCAGTATCAGTTCCAAACTAATACAGTCCAAAACCAGTGAGAGGGATGTCAACTAAAGATTCAATCTCAAATGTATCTTACAATACATAAGTTACAATACTCAAGAGTATCAAGTAAACAGGTCCTAAGAGGTTCGTACTCATGGTCCTTACACATAGCCAAACTGATAAATAGTCAGCGTCAGTTCCCAAACTAAAACAGTCCAGACCTGTAATAAAAATATCCATTTACTATACAACCTCACGCATAGCATATAACTTTGATGCTACAGTCTTCACCGCAGAATACTAAGTATACAAACACCAAAGAGAGAATCTCACACAGAGACAAACAAAAGGGGGCTATTAACATTCCAACCTACGTTAGCGGAATAAAATACTCCTGACTAAAATACTTTAGGACAGGAACAACCAGACAAGTTGAGGGAGTACTAAATTAGTACTTTAACATATTACTTTTTTTTCAAGACCCAGAACAAGTAGCAACTCAGAATTTTTATGCACCCCAAAAGGCAAGTTCAACCTATTCACAATATTTACAGTAAAGAGTTTACAATTTTGAATAGTTTACAGTATTTACAGTTAAGATAAGATCTGAAAAATCTTCAGATCAAAACTATTAAACATAAGTACAAGCAGAAATTTAATTATGTTGCCAAGTGAGAAAACCAAAGCAGTCAACACCAAAATATTCAACTAAAGTAAGAAAATAATCCAACCTAGAAATAGCAATCGGATAACATTCATTATTCTCCTCCTTCTATGGAATACCTTATCAGAAAAATTTGCCAGGGTCCCAAAATTCTTTATTTTCAACAAGTTTCGGGAGATCACATTCATCATAAACATTAGTTAACATCTCTAATTCATACCTATAATCAACATAGTAATTACATGCAAATATTAAATGTTGGACAGTCTCCGGATAACCACATTCACATATTGAAGAGGCAGCCAAACCCAAAGAATGCAACTTTGAATTTAGACTGCCGTGTCCAGAAAGCGAAAAGGTTAAATTTAGCCCTGGATTAAATCAAAAGGTAAAGTTTATCAAATTCAGCTACCCTAGGCAAAAATCCAAATGTTATCCGGCCAGTAATGGCATTTACCCATTCATTTTGCCTATCACTAATGAATTGATTTCTTAGTCTTGTTATATATCATTCTTAGTAGGTACATCAAGATTAATGGAGTACTGTCCAAGGGTTTTACACACATCCTACCTTCTTAAATTCTGAAGATAATTAAAAATGACTTCATATTTTATAGGTATTTTACCAGAAATAACTTTTAGAGCTGCGGTTGAAATTGTACGGCAAGATCTCGAGGTGGCTAGGAGGAAAACCTTTTGAGCCTGGGTTACGTACTTATTAACAATATATTTACTAATGCAGGGGCCCCATGCGCCTGCTACATAGCACACCACAGGTATAAAAATACATTTATAATACCGCCGCAAAGTGAAGGGTTTAATACCCCAAGAGCATTTTGTTACTCTTAGTTTTTCTGTTAGCACTTATTTTCTGCAAGATATATTTTGCATGGGAGATGAAATTTAATCTAGAATCCAACATTATGCCAAGATATTTATAAACACTTACTAATTTAATAGATTGGTCTAATAATCTGATAGTGGGAGGCCTGTTTTGATCTAATGGCCCTTTAAAGAGCATTTGCTTTGTTTTAGCAGTGGAAATTTAATTTGTGCACTTGACATCAGTCATTCAAATCAGCAAGCACTTCATTTGCCCTAGTTTCAATCTGAATTTCTATAAACAATGACGACCAAGTCGTCAGCATATGCAATTTTCAGGATGTTTTCCTGGTTGATAGTAAGCTACCCATCAAGGACAACGTTACAACATACAGGTCCAAGAATGGATCCCTGAGGGCAGCCCCGAGTGACTGGTCTCGCCAGAACTGAATCTGGAGGAGACAACAAGCCACCAGTCCTGAAAATAGTCAGAGATCAAACGATAAATGACAATTGAAACCTCTGCCTCCCGGAACCTCGCCAGGACTCTGACACCAGACTGTGTCAAAGGCACCTTTGAAGTCCACAAGGAAACCGAGGACATATTTACTCTCAGAAGAAGAAACGGAGTCCAAAACCAATCTAACAGAACCACAGTTGACTTGCCTTTCACAAAGCCAAACTGAAATTGATATGACAAGTTTTTACTATAATTTTCCAAGAATATCATAACAATAAGCTTATCTAGAACCTTTCCGAAAACTGGAAGCAGTGCAATGGGACAATAAGACGAAGTTAAATTTGCAGGTTTTCCAGGATTTTTGAGAAGAATTAAGGTTGGCATGCTTCCAGGGAACCGGGAAACAACCCTTCATTCAAACAAGTATTAAAGAGGTTTATATGTAACAGTGGACAACAAGTCCAGGTTCTATTCATTACAGCAACTTCTATAAGGTCCAATCCTGGACACTTTCCATCTTTCATGGAGCAGACAGCATATCCAATTTCATCCTGCATAAATTCCTGCTGCTGGGCAGGGCCCTCATAAGTTAAGTGTTCCATTCTGAACCTTGTTTGTTCAGAATGCTCCGGAACAGTATAATCTTTCTTGATCAACTCATCCAAGATGGAATTCAAGGATTCTTCCCATGTAAGCGATTCGGTATTATTTTCCATCAAAACAGAGGAGAAAGTCTCCCCTGGATGTAATTTATCAACTACAAGTTTATAATGCAAACCCCAAGGATCCTTATCCAAAGAGGACTTGAGAAAGCTTTCCCACGCAGAGCATTTCTTTCTATAAATGGAGTTGAAGTATCTTTTATGGGCATCCCTGTAAAATTCATTTGATCTAGCAATTTCTTCCAAAGGTCTATCGTTTCTTCTAGCTCGCTGTAAATCCTTCCTAGAGTTCAAGTTTTTACCAAGATCAGTTAGAGATTGTGACCACCAAGGGACTGTGTTATGCATCCTCTTTTTCCTTCCTAGAGAATTATCAGAAATAACCGAAATAGTATGCATTATTTCATCAAGTTGTGGCTTAAGAGCCAAACAACCGATACGATGGATATTTTTCAAGCAAAACGCTTCTTTAAAAATGGTCTGATCAAAGATATTCCAGTCAGCTTGAGCAGTTTTATATCTTGGAAAATCATGATTAAATCTATGACTGAAATTTCCAAGCAGAAGGAAAAAGACCATGGGAATAAGAAAGTGAAAAAAGGCGGCAAAGAACAGGAGTAAGTTCAGCGGCATAGGTTTTGAGAGCATGTGGAGAAATACCATCAGGACCTGGAGCTTTCTTAGCATCAAGATTCGTCAAAATCCTTTTGACATCTAATATAGTTATGGAAGGACGTTACGTGGTCGTTATCCATTAAGAATTATTAATATGTATAATTAACCATTCTTATACCACGTGGAGTTATTAATAACTTTTATTTAAGCATAGCCTAAACTAACGTTACCCAAATTGTATATATTAGTTTAGGCTATGCTTAAGAAAAACTTTCTACAATCTAATTTGAATCTCAACCCCTGTAATTTGAATTTATGACCGCTAGTTCTGGAATTCTTTATAACAGCGAGAAACACTATTCATTTTATTAATCCTCTAAGAGCCTTAAACCTCAATCAGGTCACTTCTGAAGTGCTTGGTTGCCAAGCTCTGTAGCCCACATAATCGGAATCTTTCCTCATACTGTCATCCTTCGGCCGATCTCACCATTCGAGTTGCCCGTCTTACCCTTTCAAGAAGTTCAATGTTTTTTTTCAGATGACGTCTCCATACTTGAACACAGTATGCCAAATGCGGACTTGCAATTGCCTTATACAGTAGGATTAGGGCCTTCTATCTCTACACGATAATGTTTGAAAAATCATCGATAGGACACTATGGGCTTTTTCTAACTGCCTGTTTATGCTGTTCAGAAAACTTCATATATGCCCGTATTGTAACTCCCAGTACTCCACTGTTTTCAATTCAACCCCACAAAATGCATAGTTTATTTGTGGATTGCTACCCTCCCCCCAACCTTGCATTTAGCAGCATTAAAACATAGCCACTTATCTGACCATCTTTGAAGTTAGTTCCAATCATCCTGTCGGAGCGCTGCTTGGCGCTGATCATCGACTCCGCCAATCTTTACGTTATCTGCAAATTTTGACATCACGTCTTCTATCCCTTCGTCAATGTCGTTTATGAAAATGAGAAACAGTAGTCCAAGAACCGATCCTAGGAGGGAACCCCACACCTGACATTACACCAACCTGAAGAATATTCATTAATCACAACCCTCTGATTTCTGCCCTGCATTCACCCAGCAATCCATATTGGAATCGCACCAGTAATCCCAATCTACTCAGTCACCTCCCATGAGGGACAGTCTTAAAATGCCTTGCTGAAATCCAAATAAACTGTTGTTTTTCCCAAACTCAGCTGATGAGTAACTGTGTCTAAATAACTTAATAAGTTAGTTAAGCATGATTTGATTTTCCTTTAACAAACTAACTTGTGTCCCCTTCAGAATGCCATATCTAACTGAAGTTCCCGGATTGCACTCTTAATCATTGGCTCTAAGATTTTCACTACCACTAAAGTCCGACTAACCGGTCTACAATTACCAACTTCATCTTAGAACCCCTTATGTATTGGTGATACAATGGAACTTATTCAATTCAAAAGGAATCTCACCTGATTCCAAATGCCCTCATAATTAACCTCAAATGGTTCAACACACTCCATCGCGCTCTCCCTCAAAACTACATTTGGCATCAAATCCGTGAGCCTTACTTTCCTTCATGCCTAAAGTAGTTTTTTTTTTATTAGAAAAAAAAAAAAAAACTCTGTAAAAGAAAACTATCTGTAATAAATTTCAAATGGCTCAGCCTCTTCTCATCATGAAGTCTTTAGTCAGTAAAGACTATTGCAAAACACCTATTCGGTTCATTTGCAACATCAGCTGGGTTATCTAAAAAACGTCCCCACACACAGTGTACAAGGGTTCGATCTGATTAGTTTTCTTCTTTGTTGTATTCACATACATGAAAAATTCCTTATCCAAATTCTTTACTCCCTTACACAGTGCTTTCTCATACACAGCCTTAACCTCCCTGACATTATGTTGTACTATTACAGATCAACTTGTTCCTATTGTAGGTTCAGTACTTTTCATCGCTCTGTCCCATGCTATCTTTTTCTGCTCTATTTGACAAGCCAGCTCTGCTCGCATTCATTTCGGTATCCTTCTGCAATATTTTCTTAAAGGTATGTAAGTGTTCATGGCATCTATGGTTTTTCTAAAAGTATTCCATAATTCAAATGTAATCTCCATCCCTCGGCAATCCGAGCTATTACCCATGGTTAGTTCCCCTCCCACTTATCAATCTGGGCTAGATTAACGTCACCCATAAGACGTTCGCGCTTGTTTGCCTATTCCATCTCATTCAGGCAGTCATGCAAAGTTCGCCTGAGACCGATTATCTCAGCCGGTCAGTTGATCCAAATCCGTTGCCGACAAGAAATACCATTTTTACAAGCAACTTCTCAAATAGCTGTATTTGATACCATACATCTGCACGGTAGCACGATGGCGATGCCATCGTGCTACCGTGCGTGTGGAAAGGACGATGGCGATGCCATCGTCCTTTCCACACCGGATGGAAAAGGCCCGGGTTCGAATGGCGAGAAGAAATTAATGGGCTTAAAGGAATTATTGTCAGGAAGTGATCTGCCCTGCTGATTCGCCTTATCATAGCACTGTACCTTTGAATTTTGTTGGCTAGATATTTTAGGTGGTGGTGGAAGGTAAGCCCCGAGTCTAAAGATGCCTAGGAGCTTGACTTCAGTGTGCAGTCTAATTTTATTGTAGGCGGTCTTGTGATTTGTAGCCTACCTTTAAGGAGTATGGATTTTGTTTTCTCTCCTGAAATGGAGAGGTTGTGCAGGGCTGTCCAGTTCTGGATTTCATCAGTACTCCATTTGCCATTATCTCCAGGGTCGCCCTGGTATTAGCATATACCAAAAGGACAAGATCATCCGCGACGGCCAAGGGCTCAACTCCCTCAGGTCCATGCTCAGGACAACAGACCAGAGGAAAGGGCCAAGCACAGAGCCCTGCGGACAGCATCGATCGATGTACCTAGTCATCGTCTGGAATCTGTTGGTAACTTGGACTCTTCTACCAGTTAGATATGACCTTAAGCATACAGAAACATTTGATTGCCGAAGCCTCCGAAGAACACTGGGCCACCATAGTCGATCAAAGGCTCTAGTGAAGTCTACCATGATTGCAAGGGAGTACTTAAAGGCTGTATGGGTTGCTTGGGTTATTAATCTGTCGATGGCATCTTCTGTGCTGCAACCTGCTTTGAATCCAAATTGCTTGTCACTTGGAAGTTTTTGTTCTTCATATCTGGCGGTTAAGAGAAATAGGAGCAGGCGTTCTTTTAACTTTGCCATTACAGAGAGCAAGACAATCGGGCGTTAGGAGGTTGGAATTTGTGGTGGCTTGTCGAGATTTTAATATAAATTTCAGGATTGCCGTTTTTCAGGACGTTGGAAAGGTGCCTTTTGTCAGACACCTAAATGAAAGGCTTAGGAGAGTAACAGGATAGTATTCGGCAATTTTTTTTAGCCACATCCACTTCCAGCAGATCTGGACCAGGTGTTTTTTTCTTCTTTCATTTTGTTTATTGCCCACAATGGTGACGGTATATATATGAAATTATCTAAATTTGTCTATGTAAATAGGTGGTGGGGTTGCCAGGAAAGCTGTCTGAGACCGCTTAGTTTAATAAATAATAACAAAAAAAACCTCTTGATCCGAAACATGAGCAATTGAATCATTGACTACAGTTGAAACGCATTCAGAGCGAGGATCATCTTTCGAGGAGAAATGGCCCTCTAAACTTTGCAAACCACTGACACTTCACTTCTCTGAAAGAAATTAACATTTCGTGGGTTGCTGTTGCACTTTTCTCTAATCTGAAACAAAATTCGCTACTCAGAAAAATCACTCATTTTAATATGCGACGAAACACAAAACACCTATTTTATTCTGTTGTGTTCAATCCACGTTAATTTAGACTGGCTGTAGATGAAAAAGTGGTTCACGCATTTTTATGTCAAGGTGAGTCACTGAACATATTTCGATCAGTCACAATTTGCTAAAACGCCGCAAGTTGAAGACCAAAGCTTTCTCATATATTTTTTTTTTTAATCATATTTAGTATTTTCCCCAAGTTTGGAGGAGACAATCATGGTCTAGCGCTGCTTTACATGTTTCCGACTTGGACCACTGCTTGTAGTCCCAAAAAAAAAAAAAAAAAAAAAAAAATCAATGCTGATCCCATACCAACATCTTGAACATTTTCTGTGGAGCATGCACTGGGGAACATATGGAGAAATGTGTCATCCCACTTTCCGGAATGATAATGCTCTGTCCCATACAGCAAGCAGTATGAAAACCTGACTGGAAGTAAACAAAGTTCACGAACTCTTCTTTCTCGTATCCACGCCAGAGCACATTTGGGATGACCAAATATATAATATCTTTATTGCAATGAGCGAAAATAAGTAAATTTTACATGTATGCCTGATGTAATGCCCATAACAGCAAAAATGCTAGGGGTTTAACATAGAAACGAACTAAAACTCTAACAACCAAAGAATAAGTTGTATACACATGAAAACGGGATTTTTTTTTTTTTTTTTTACAATATCAACAAACCAATCAAGGAAAAATAGTGACAGTCACTCGGTTGAAGATGAAAGCTGCTCTCCGATGATACGTCTTCTGTAAGCTTTGTCCTCAATGAATTTCTTGTAGTCAGCATCTACATCTTGGACGTTTTCTAGCATCTCCATTGGCAGGAATCTGTCGCCCTTCCTGAGTCTCCACGCCACGGACTTTAAAGAAGGGAGGGCCCTTAAGTGTCTCGGAGGGATTCTCCCACAACAAATCTGCCAAAAACTTGGCGTGCTGATTTCACCCACTATCATTTTAATGGTGACTAGTAAGCGGAGGGTGAAGATCCGTTCCGAGACTTTTCTGTAGTTCAGAAGTTTGGTCATTTCTGAAGTATGTGTGAGGGGTGTAAGCTTGTGCTTGAAGAGCACCCACTGAAGAAGCCAGTACTCATCAAATGAGATGGTTTTTGCTGCCGACACCCAGATTTCAGATCGGTAGGTAATGACTAGCTGAAGAAACCGGTCAATATATTGAATGGTGTACTGGGATTCTGTGATATGAAGGTGTTGTTTGTCAAGCCATCTGGATCGGCAGACCTTGTGAATATCTGCCACATGGTGTTTAAAGCTGTATGTGCTATAGCTGAAATAGCAGCGAATAATGAATGTACATAAATTCCTACGACTGTTGAACTGGTGAACAGTGTTCGAAGATGGATTGTTCATATCCTTTTTCTCGAAAAATTTCGGGCAGAAAAGTGAAGGGACCATTGAATTCGCTCTGTTTACAGTCATTATACAAGCACGCCTCATGGCGTAAGCGCCGATTATTTTCAATTAACCAATCGAAAATGTATGTATCAGTTCTGTGGACATTCTTAATTGTCATTGTGAGATATTCTACATAACGTTTCTGAAATGAGAACAAACAGCATATTGAAAGTAATGCTATTTTTCACTCTTCCCTACGTGTGTGTGAGACAGGCGCATAATTCAAATTACGTCACGTCATAAAAATTGATGTTTCGTGCAGGCTCGTAGTTAAAAACCGATATTTATCTGGGATTTAACGCAGGTGAAATACTTTATATATAATGGATTTTATTACCGAAACTTAAAATAAGTAATCATTCTTACTTTTAATGTGGTGCGCATGTTGTAAATCGGCTCTCTGTTACTAAGGGTCATAAGAGAAGAGGCACAAGTAAGGAGAGGAACAGTGATCCGATCTTATTAAGCGTGAAATGCCGAGCATAGTATATGATCTGTGAAGACTTTATAAGTTTCTAGACGACATTTATTCTTTCCGTTATTTAGAACTTTAAATCCATTTTATATACTGCAATAAATCTTTCTACAAAATAAAGTAAAATTTATGTTGAAAACAGAAATAAGTTAGAACAAGTTATTACAACATGACTTTGTATAATTTGGATAAATTTGTAGGAAGTACTATTTCTATGTACAGTTTTTATTTTACAGCGCACGTCTTTAAGATGGTACTTGTAGAGTGACACACTAGAAGATATGATAAAGAAATCTTTAAAAAAATTTTGAATAAATCAGGAAAGCACATAACGGCACTGTTTAATCAATTGTCTTAGAACTGCATTAAAATACTGTACAAATCTCTTCTTAACGAACTCGCTACATGCTTATTTTAAAAAGGTATTCAAACACTTTCAGGAAATAAACAAAATCACGAAACAAAAATAGCTAATTTTTCCTCTGCGGTTATTTATTCTGTTCAGCAAAATTATTCACTCCATTACATTCACGAATGGCGACTCTTCAAATAATCACTTAGTTCTTCGTTATACAGTACAACAAAAAAAAAGATTCATGTTTATATTTAATTATTTCCTGGATGCATTTTGTGTGCTGATTCCAATAGTGTCAGTTTTTCTCCAGTGCCAATATTTTGTCAGCAACTGAAGGTTTTTTATTTGTTTATTTAACAATAGTGTACACTACAATGACTTAGTTACTATGCTGATATGAATGCACACAACGAAGTAATAAATAGCATTCCAGATAAAACCAGAACAGCTATTACTGTTAATGTACAAACTGTTGAAAGAAAATAAAAATATACAGATTAAAAACATTTAAAGTACTTTAAATAGTAATGATAATGAAAAATTGACTCTTCAAAATACTGCCGGGACCGGCGATCTAAACTAATTTTTATCAATAAAGATTACACTAACACTAAAATTACACAAAACACTAACAACAACTAACTTGATATTTGTTGGTTAAATCCAGTGAAAATTAGCGCGAAGAACAGCAAGTTTATTGCAACGTTTATATGCGCTAATAATTTATTCGTAACAATACAGTGATATAAATTTTTTTTTTTGATATAGCTATAAATAAGGTGTAAGTTATTCACCAAACTCTTTCTGCTATGTCTGTTGAATAATCTATCGGTTTGAGACAGAAGAAGAGAAGCATACTTGTGGCAATCAAGTTTTGTGGTGCATATGAAGCTTATTTTAACATTCTAAAGCAAGAAACATTGTACCACCTCATTTCTGCGGTAGTGGTTGCGGGTCATTAGAAGGATGGTTTCTTTCGACACACAGGCCAAGCATTCGAGTCTCAATAAACCTGTCTGTGAATACAATCTGTGTTTATTGTGACACAGGGACAGGATATCCCTTAGGCCACAGGTGGGATCGTCCAGAAAGAAGATTCCATCTATGAAATAGGTCCCATACCCAGGAAGGATAATTATACCAGATCGGGGATTCTAAGACTAGCTCGAAGTGGATTGAATGCAATCCACTTCGGCAACCAGAATTCCTGTGCTTCAGAGGTGACGGCATATCCCCACAGCTCCACCCCCATACAGAATAGAGGAGTAAATGGCGTTAATGTAGCGTTGTGTTATAAAAAGGACATCGACTTGTAACAGATGCTGCTTTGCATTCCATTTTAACTTTCGCATCTGGTTATTGGACCGACCTGGATTCACCCGAGATATATAATCGTACGTGAAATCGACGGAAGAGTTGCACTTCCAGAGATAATACCGACGCACTATGGCCAATAATCATGCCACGTTTAAGATCAATTAAATCTTTCGTCTTTCTGATTCTCGGAGTAAATTGCACACATTCAGCATCGCTATGTATCTATTCATCTGCTTTATATCGCATGTATGAACACCTGATATCGTTGCTGAATGAGCGCTTCATTTTATAAAAAGGGAGATATTTAGTAGAGTGGTCTCTCACTGTATCTTGTTCATTACAGCACCATTTGCTGCTGAAAGGAGGGAGAGGCATACACGTTATGAGCTAGCATATGATGATCACGCTCAAGAGCATCGCAGGTTATCTTGGATGAAGCAAACTCTTCTTCTTGTAGAAATAAGAAAGATTTATTCATGAAATTTAATACCAGATTAAATGAAGCACCGTCTGATATATTCGCATCAAGAAATGATCCTCTCACACAACAAAAAAATCTAAATAATGGATTAATCTACTCTTCGGAAGCCCTGTTAAAATTTCACTTACAATTTTTCCACCGGATGGACTATTTGCAGATAGTTTAGACAGAAGTAAAATTAGAGGCTATCTTAACTAGCAAGAATTAAACTTGCCATCAGAGGGACAACTTACAGCTAGTTTAGAAAGAAGTGAGAAGTGATCTCAACTAACAAGAATTAAAGAGCAGCTGATTTCCGGCGGTAAATGGCATCTTTTCATCAGCGAAAGTGCGCCATTTCCGTCTCACTAAGTGCTGCACACTGACGCCACTCTTCCCAAGACACGAGGAGCATTATGGTTAAGCGATTCTATAAAGAAGCTTCGTTTGGCAGCTAGCGTTGCACCTGCATGGATTTTTAGCAGCGAGAGCCGGAGTATCTTGTTGCTTCTAAGGAAATAGCTAGCCATTTCTCAACCATATTAAATTAAGCTGATCACACTTCTTTGCACTGGATGCTTATATATTACGTAAAGATCTCTACATAACCTACATTTATGTTCTTATCAAGCTACCAAAACGTTAGAGAACCATGTAACCGCAATACGGACGTATAAAGAGAATTATTAAAGAAAACAAATTGCTGTTTCACGAGATGAGATATTATAGAATAAATGCGTAGTCCTTTTCAGTTCTTCCTCCTCCAGACAACTTTTAAAGATGTGGAAACACCGACCACAGTTTGTGGATATTTGTGCAACGTTTCAGTTGGCAATGCGCTAGAGATAAGCTGAATGAATTTTATTCAATAGTAATACATTCCATTAAAAATAAAAAAGGAAAAAACCTTTATTTATTCATTAAAAATTAGAAGCACTTTATAAGTACTTTTTTTGAAATAAACGAATGAAATAGTTCCACTTTTTCAGTAGAACTATTTCATACAATGTATAAAAAGGAAAGTACCCCTCAAGTGTAAAATGGTAATGAATCAATTATCCCCGTTATAAAATTCGCATATTTTCTTCTTAAAAAAGAAAACAGTGTATGACCGAAAATATCCGGATTTGGACACCCACACAGTTGTAGAAAATTTTTTAATTAAAAAAAATTAATACTGTACGTAGTAGGGCCATCTTTGGCTACCACCATGACAGCCTCAAACACCTTAGGTGTACTTCCGGTAGTACCGGTCACAGAACAAATTAAAGAATTAAATTTCTTTTTAAAGAATTACACAAGCTGTAAATAAGGTTGTCGTTATGGTTAGTTGATTCCAGAAGATTTTTTATAGGTGAAAAAAAAAAAAAGCCGCTTTATTTAATCAATTAAAAGTGTTATGTAATGACTATAAAACGTATACGTTTATATAATTTATTTCATTATTGCAATAAAATGGCCTCCACCCAAACCTATTTGTGCTGTATCTTTGAATTTTGATACCCTTTAAAATGTCTAGAAAAGGTGTGTTATTATGTTCTTTAGTTGTTTCTGGAAAAAGTTTCCACCGGGAACGTGATCACCTGGAAAGCCTGCCCAGTGCCAGTCTACACCACGAGGAGGTGGGCCACAACTCACCGTGAGTAGTGGTGAGCTCCGACTGCCCCGCACAGAATTCCCAAAACGAGTTTGGGATGACTTAAAGAAAAAATAATAAAACAAATAAAATAAACACTAGAAATCCAGCAACCCCACATGAAATATGCGAGCTCGTAAATCCTGCGCCGAGAGCCAGCCTAATACACAATACAGGCACCACATGAAACCCAGTATGAAACCCGAATACCAGTAAAATAACACCATAAGCAAAAGGACAAAGGCTAGCAAAAAAAATAAAATAAAATAATAAAAAAATAATAAAATGGGGCATTGCAAAACCTGCCCTCAAAAGCCTAATATAAATTATAAATACATAAAACACTCGATGAAAGAAAAATACAGCAGGGGAGAAAAAAGGTAATTAAGAAATATACATGAAATATGCGAGCTCGTAAATCCTGCGCCGAGAGCCAGCCTAATACACAATACAGGCACCACATGAAACCCAGTATCAAAAACAAACAGATGTCAGCATCTACATGCAGACAAGAAAGTAGAAAATGATGAAAGACCATTTAAAAGGTTAGAATTAGAACATGTTATACTGGCAGTTCAGTATGAACAGCAGTGAACCTAAGATGCAGTGGAGGACGTCACAGGTGCCATAGGTGAGCTACTTGCAGTCACAGGAACAGATGCAGCAGAAGATATCAGTAGTGCATCGTCAAAAAAAGGCCTCATAAGCAAAGATTAGTAGTTGATTAAAGATATCATTGGATTGCAGAAGTTCTACTTAGTGACCAGGAGAAAAGAGGAAGCAGCCAGCGGATGACGAAGATGTTGATATAGAACATTCTCTAGTCTTAATGTTGCGGGGAGACCAGCAAAACCGTCTAACGCCTCTCCTATGTGCTCTTTAAACAATCGTCGTCCATCTAACCAACGCCGGTTTAAAGTAAAGTATAGTCTGGATTCCTAGTCTTGGCAAACAAATTTCTTTGAAATTATATGTACCATATTCCCCAGTAACTAATTACTGGGATACTCAGACTGACTAAAATATTACCAAATCACGTGGTGTGATGCATACCAATCAAATTCCGTTATCCCTAAACCAATAATCATCTACGCAGAAACAACTGCCATTTCTCTATATAATGAACAATGTTCTCAAAGAGACCACTTTGAATGTCACCACAATTCCAGAACAACTGTTCCATGCGAATTTTACCATCCAGGTTACCCTTCTAGCTGAGGCTCATCTCCTCAAAAATCATCTTATTCATCCACCCCTTAGCCCTCGCAGTAACACAGTTGATATAATCATCTTCCTTCCCACACCAGGTAGAAAAGGTCTAAGTTCGAAATCACATAAATGACGCGAAGAATTGTAGGCCTTTTCCGCAAAATAGCCGAGTTATACTAGAACATATAAACTGTCCTGCGCGTTGGTTAAAAATGTGCCGGAGTGTCAAGTTGCGAAGAACATGCTGTAGCGTTTCCTCCGACACAGACAATTTCATCTCCATTCATCTGCTTTCTTCAGGGTAGGAATGATTCGTGGATTCTTCAGAAGCACTGTCTTTGAGATAACCCCAGAGATAAAAATCAGTGTAAATCAGGTAACATTGGGCACAGAGCTAGATAACGACTAGAAATCGCCCTGTTGTCAAAAATCCAGGAAAACTCTGGAGAGTTTTCTCTGTTGCAAAAAAAAAAAAAAAAAAAATAGTATGATGAATTAAAAATCCTAGGTAACGATCTGATGAAATATTTCTTGTAGCATTCAATAGAATTCTGCATTAGACGTATTGGAACCAGTTGTTTGTTATTTGGTTTTTAAGGAGCATTAGCAACTAAGGCCGTGTTGCTCCGGGAATATGCAGTGGTCATTCCCTGACCTTTCCGCATCCGCCGTATTTGGTGGTGACGGGCTCGACTGGAACCAGAAACTTCTTTCTATTGAGAAAGGAAAAAAAAGTAGAATAGGTAAAATCCGAGTTTCTTCAATTATACTTTCATCTAGTAATACATTATATTTGGCCTCAATTTCTCGATTTCGGTTCATAAAATTAATGCGACTAAAATGTAGAAATCCGAATGGATATACTTTTATTTTTTTTATTTTACAAAACTAACTGCGTAAAAAAACGTTCGAGGAGTTAAGCTACAAATTTTTCAGTCAGGAAGAAAAAAAACTTATTTATTCAGAAGCCACATGTTGGCGATATGTCAACTCGAAGAAACCAATCATATTTATAGCTCTCCTACCAAAAAAAAAAAAACTTCGATATCCCCAAAACCAAATCTATGCAAAAGGTCACCGCCCCACAATTTCTGAATCCAGTGCGTTGCATTGAAGCTGCATCTGCTATCAAATAGAAGGATGCGAATTGAGCCTCGCAGTAGATCTAATGACCAAATGGCTCAATACAGTAGACTGTCGAAATAACGGCACCCCAAGTAACGGCACATTCGAAATAATGGCACATCGAGATCGGATGTATACATGTACAGATGTCTTGCAGTAACGAAAAAAAAAATAAAACGGCAAGTCATGTGATTACTGTATACGTTTACGTTCGCCCATTTTGAAAGCGAATTCAGTACTGATATCACAGATTATACCGCTGTTTTACATTTATTTTAAATTAAAATCACATCACTATGGCTCCTAAAATCAATAAATCTCATACAGGGAAGAAAAGAAGAACAACATTAAAACTTAGTGGCAAACTTGAATTTTTTTCAGTTTTCTGCTGGACGAAAAACCCTTGCCATCTACTCCTGGGACTCACTGACTCAGAGTGGAAAAAAGCCTATAAAAGTTCCTCGTGTCATCGACGGGATTCGAACCCGAGCCTTTTCCACCCTGTGTGGAGAGGACGGTGACGGTACCACTGTGTTATCCGCGCAGACTAAGCTTGATATAATAAAAAAATAGAACAGGACGTAAGCAGAAGTGAATGGCAGAATATAAAATTGGATCGCCAACATCTTTGTTTTTTTATGTGCAATTAATAAAATTGCATTCTTAATCTCTATTTCTTATTTGGCCTCTTTATTTCTGCATTAAATACATTAAAAATAAAAAAAAAACTTTCTAGAGAAAGGAAAAAAAAGATAACGGAAAAAATCGAAAGAAAATCGGCACCTTGAATCCCAAAGGTGTCGTTATTCTTAAAGTCTACTGTACTATCGCCCTTCACACCGCTACCAAGACCGTTACAATCAACCCCGCGCTCCAAAGCGTGGTGAACTCTCCAACTGAACCAAAATTTCCACTCAAAACAATCACTGCACGCCAAATGGAAAGCTTCTGACGACGTCCAAGATCGCATTGCATTCTCCAGATCTAGGGCCGAATTCAACAGATACAAATCGGCGGCGATTAAGGAGCACCTCGAAAGAACCCTGAAAAATGGGGAACCATGCTACGAAACAAACTTAGTTCTCCCAGTAACATCGACCCAGTTGAGTGGATCGATGTTACTGGGAGAACTAAGCTTGCGTTGCCAGATTTTACAAGCACTCCAGCTCTAGCTAACCTACCAGATTTCAGTCACTCTTATCCCACTCGCTACAATCCAAATCTCTAAGCAACAACTGATACAGGACATTAACGCTCTTCCTCTCGCAGCAACCGCAGGTGACGATGGTATCCCCTAGTTCATCATCAAATGCTTAAACCTCTTCATCATCGATCCGCTCCTCAACCTATACAACAAATGCTTTGAAGAGCATTACTTTCCACCACAGTACAACAGGTACTCTGTCCGTCCGGCTCCTTCCTAAGCACCAACAAGTAATTCTCCTAAACCAACACAGGTCCATCATCACTAGCGCCTCTGTATTTCTAAAAATTTTATATTATTTGTGTAAGTAATTTTTATAAATAATGTATGGAATTACTCGCCTATCTTGCCACTGGCTGAGTAGTTAGAGCTCATATTCTATTTATTTTATGTAATATAGTTAAAAGTCATTAAAAAATAATAAATACACACACTACCATTAATATCCGGACACCCGCCTTTAGAGAAAAAAAAAAGTCAGTATTTTGTGCTGAAACCTTTTGCTTTTATGCTGAAATCTTCGCGGCATACTCTCAACCAGCTTTTTTAAATGTCAGGTGATATGTTCTTCCACTCGGCCTTTAACGCTGCCACCATGTCGGCCTTGTTAGGCTATCCATTTCGGACCCAGGATAGCCTAGGTCCAGTCATCCATGTGCCAAGCACTCTGACGCTACCACCTACCTAAGCATCACTGCTGACCAGATACACCCTTTCATGGCACTTCCCTCTGGTCTTCCCTCTGGCGGTGCCGTCTTTCAGCAGGATAATGCGTCATGCCACACCGCCCAAATTGTTCGAGGCTGGTTCGCGGAACATGAGGAAGACTTCCTGGTATTGCCCTGCCCTCCAAATTGCTCAGACATCAACCCCATCGAGCATCTGTGGTTTGTGTTGGAACAGCAACTCCGATCTGAGGCGTCTCAACCACGGACCTGATGTTGGAGCTGAAGTAAGAATTTCCCAGTGTGCTGCTAATAATTTTGTTGTTGTGAATAATTGAGTTGTGAGATTATTTTCCTTTCTCGCTGTGCTGGGAGGAAATGTAAATTACATTGAAGAATATCAAATAGCACAAATGGGAGCATCGAGTTACTGACGGTTGATTTGTAGGTAGTGCTTATTGCTAAAAAGTGGATAAGTTAATAGGATTGATCTTCTTGCCTACATTATATGACAGGGGTGGCCGATCGCGGATTTCATTTCGGTCGATCACGACGAATTTTAAATATACAGTCATCCCTCGATTTGTGCAACGTAATTTTTGAGATGGTAGATCGCGGCACATTTTGAAGGAAAAAAGTAGATCACATCACAAATTAAGTAGGCCACTTCTGTCATATGAGATTACTTTGGATATTATTATTTTCCCATGCACTGCAGCATGGAGGGGAAATCGACAAGAAAATCATTGCGAACTGGGGGAGGAGATGGATGAGGCTTCTGCTTTTTCCCTTCTACCCTCTACAGTTCCCAGGTTGAATTCAGATCAAAGTTAGAAGGTAATTATCTCAAGGGAAAAAGTATTAAAGTGGTGAATACAGTGTCAAATTTGGAAGGTTTTGAAGGAACAAGCGGCGTCTCAACCACGAACCTTACAGTTGTTAAAGGATCTTCTGGTTACGTATTGGAACCAGATACCACAAGACATTTACAAATCTTGTAGCGCCCATGCCTCGCCGGGTACGAGCTGTTTGGCTGCAAGTGGAGGATCAGCATCATATTAGGTAGGTGGTTATGTTTTGGCCCATCGGTGCGCGCGCGCACACACACACACGTATGTAAGTAATCTTTATGTAAGTTGGCTATGAGTATAATCATATGTAATCTGTTCATTACAGTTTTTAATACTACTTTTACATATACTTGACTACGCATGTATGCAAAGTCTCTTCATACAACGTTTTAATGCAATGTTGTGTTTGTTCTATTATTAATGTAATAAATAAAATTTTTCTGTGTAGAACAATTATTAAATTACAGTGTTTTCTGAGCCTAAAAAGTACTATAAAAGTAGCATTTTTAGGCTCAAAAACTCGTTTGAGCCTAATAGATGTAAAGTTTGCCTTTAGTAAACGGGTGGTTGATTGCTAAAACAGAACTTCCGTTGTGAAAATGGATAGCTTGAATAGGCAAGGAGGAACTAGACAAACTATTGGAGAGGTGAAATGGGATTTTTTTTTTTTTGGCTGATGCTGTAACTTTTTCTTGCATTATTTACCACCATTATTACTAATTACAATTACAGGGAAAAGGTTTAGACTAAATTTCAGAAAGTTTCTTTTAGCCAGCAAGTTATTGATTACTAGAATGCGTTGTCTCAATGGGTCAGGTTTAGAAGCCGAAGTTGACGCTGAGAGTTTGGGGAGATTCATTAGGTCACCTGGATGTGTCCATCCAGCTGAAATATTTATCTTCATTTAAAATAATTTATGTTATTTCTCCCTGATGGGGGAGGGGGGGTCCATCCTGTGACGGGTACAGGTACCAATTAGCTACATCCGATTATTACTGTTAGTCGAGGAACTGACTATTCTACAGGATTGCGACTTTCCGGAGTTCCTGGTCGCTGCTGTTTTCTGGAAGGCATATTGCTGCTACTCTCTTGGGGTGTTTGACACACCATGCCGACAGCTGACACTGACGGCATGGTCGTTACTTGTTCCATATGCCACATCATTGACATCCTGTGTTAAGTCTATGTATTTCCTGATCTTTTTCTCATAGGTTTTCTGGAGGTTGCTGATGTTCGGACACTATGTCGATTAGACAGGAAGCCTTTTCCTTCTTGTCAAAGAGGGTTATGTCCCCTCTCCGTTCGGCGGGATCGTCTTGTCCGTCATTATGAAGCGGTCCCAGTACAGCGTGTGGGTTGGGGTTTCTAGTACAGCCTGGAGTTTGTACTTGTAATAATAAATCAATTAATAAATTAAATTTCGTCTGGTGCAGCGAACTTCTTTGCGCCATATGGCTAATATTAATTCAGCAAAATAACGGATTATGGGAAGTTCCAAATTAGATGCGCCTTCTATATACTATTTTTGATTTTAGAGAAAAATATTAGTCCGAGCAGAACCATTCAAAATAGCAAAAGCCACCAACTATAAGCGATTAAGCTTTGGCCATTTAATAAAAAGGGCTTATCGTAAAGTGAAACCTTACATAATAGAATTTGACCCAGAATTTTGTTCCAAGATTGTGTCTGATTTTTTTTTATAAGTATACCTATAAAGGTGATGCAAAATAACTGCAAATAATCACGTACCTAAGACTACTTTCTTTCCAGGTTAATTCTGTACATCACATCACATCCTCTCTCGAAATGGTGATATATTCGTTATAATTATGTTCGACATTAACTCTTGGAAATGATTAATTGAGCATACATCCGATTTATGGCCAGTTAGATTTAAACTGATTTGTTATTGGAATGGTCTTAATGCTCGCAGTACCGTAGAATAAATATAATGGACAAATGTAACAACGAACGAATAGGCACAGTAAACAAAAGATTAATCTGCTAATTGGTCATTATAAATGACATCTCCAAAACGTTAATATTTGCCATTTATTTAAAATAAATATTTTGGTCATTTATTGGAAATAGTACGATATCGGAGTAAAGATTAATTGATGATACATCCGATTTACGGCCAGTTGGATTTAAACTGATTTGTTATGGGAATGGTCTCAATTCTCGCAGTACCATAGAATAAATATAATGGATATTCAGGTCCTTGACGTTGTCACAAACATTCTCTCAGATATGCTAAACAAGCTGCACTTGCTACCTGGGAGTCTAAAACGCTGATGGAACTGATATTCGGGTGACACTCGAGTCAAGTGGATCCAATTTCGGCGAAGTCCAGACGGTCTGTGACAGCCAAATCCTCTGCTTGCACCTTCACGATGGTGGGACTGTTACTAATCCTGGGTATACCCTCCATCCACAAGTACATGGTGGGTGACCACCCAGGTGTGAACCAACGTAAGCAGCGGTCGAGGTGTGGCGCCCACACCACATGGAAGAATGCCTCTATGTTACCAGGCAATACTAGGTGGTAGATGGCTCTCATCAACCAGTGCAATACCACCACTTTGCTTATTGGAGGCTTGAAGCGGTGGAACCCATATTTCGTCTCTAGAGCTAAGTTCCGGTCAACGTTTCCATAATGCAGTATGATTGATGACTTTTGAGGTTATGATGAACATCGTGGCGAGATCCATTATTCCTTAACATTTCGAGGGTATAGCTCTAAAACGGTGTTCGCAGGCCGGCCGCTAGTTAATACACCAGATCGGACGTATTTGTAACTGGCTAGGAAGCTTCCGGATCAGCTAGTGTATAATTTTGCTACCTCCACACTGCCAGACAGTGACTGGAGGGAGTCCGAGTACTGTGTATGCGGGGAGCATTGTCGTGGCCACGTTATGTCAAGGATCTGGGTATATTCTTACCATGTGTACGCCATATCCAAAAATTTCATTACTTCATACAGAATGTCCCACCCACTTTTTCTTACTATTGAATACACCATGAATTGTCAAAATAATAGAGCAAGCTTATCTATGAAAAGATCTAAACCTCCCAAGGTTCCCAATTCATTTCACAAATATACGTGGTCTCAATTCTAATCTTAACGATGTCCATTTCCACTTGCAGTCTGACAAACCCCATGTACTTTTTCTGACAGAATCTCAATTATCGGTTGATTCAACTACTGCTCATCTCAGATTCCCAATTATTCGCTGTACGATTCTTTCGCCTCAAAAGGTGGTACTTGTGCATATGTCCGTTTTGATATTCCCTGTCAGAGACTTGGCAATTTGGAATCTCCTCTCTTCGATAGTTTCTGGCTTAAAATCTCACTACATCATTGTGTCAAATTCATCTGTGTCTCTACCGTTCTCCCAACTCCACTAATCACTTGGATCTCTGACTTCCTCTCTTTGTAACTTGACTTTCTCCAGTCAAACTTTCCTAACAGCGAGGTAATTTTCCTTGGTGATTTTAATGTTCACAACTCCAGCTAGCTTCCATTTTCTAGTCACACCGACCCAGTTTTTCGAGATGCTGAGGCTTTTGCAATAACTAATGACCTTGCATAGATTGTTCATTTACCTACAAGAATACCGGATAATCCTAATCATACAGCCAACACGCTTGATCTTTTTGTCACAAACAAAGCTTCTATGTACACGGTTGAAGTGAGAGGTCCTTTAGGCACTTCAGATCACAACTTGGTGATTGTCTCTTCTCCAATGGAGCCTTTATCTCAAGCCTATTCCCAACCTAGTGTTGTTTGGCATTACAAGAATGAAAAATGGGATGACCTGCGAGATTTCTCTTTTCCTTGGTCGGATTACTGTTTCAAAACTTCTGATGTCAATGTTTGCTCAGATCGTGTCAGTGAAATTATTCTTGCAGGAATGGAATCCTTTATCCCACACTCCACTTTAAAATATCATCCTTTATCTAAACCTTGGTTTTCCAATTAATGTGCTAAGGCTGTTTAAGAGAAGAATGTTGCATATCGTAATTGGCTTGTTTCTAATTCTTCATTTCATTTTCTGCCTACAAAGCTCGTAACAATTGTAAAGCAGTTATTAATCAGCCCAAACTAGAGTTTGAACAGACTAAGTGTAGAAAACTTGCTTCTTTCCCCAATGGTAGCCGAGCATTCTGGTCCCTTGCCAAAGCTATTGACCGCAACTTGTACCCGTCTCTCCTCCCGCCTCTATCCAAACCAGATAGTTTTGTTGTCACTTCAGCCAAGGATAAAGCTGATCTGCTAGCTTCCCATTTTTCTTCCAGCTCATGTATTAATGAACTTGGTAAAACACCTCCCACCATTCCCAACACGGTCCATTCAATGCCTCCTGTGGTCTTCCGTCAAAAGGATATCAGAAGGATTTTGATGAATCTTGATGCTAAGAAAGCTCCAGGTCCTGATGGTATTTCTCCACTTGTTCTCAAAATCTGTGCTCCTGAACTCACTCCTATTTTTTGCCGCCTTCTTTCACTTTCTTATTCCAAAGGTGTTTTTCCTTCTGCTTGGAAATTTGCTCATATCCAGCCAGTTCCTAAAAAGGGTGACAAATCCCTCCCATCCAATTATCGTCCCATTGCAATTACTTCTACTCTTTCTAAAGTAATGGAGAAATCAATTAACCGCCAACTCTTAAACTACTTAGAAACCTTCCGTCTGATCAACGATCGCCAGTATGGATTCCGTCAGTGTCGAGTCACTGGTGATATTCTGGCTTATGTTACCCATTTATGGACCAATTCGATGGAAAGGTTCGGTGAAACAAGTAGTTGCTCTTGACATCTCAAAGGCTTTCGATCAAGTCATAAAGGTCTTCTAAACAAGCTTCCATCATATGGTTTGACAACTGTTTTTAGTAATTGGTTATCCAGTTTTCTCTCTGGTCGCTCAGGGTGATGGTAGATAGCTCTGTCTTCTGACTTCTTCACTAATGCCGGTGTCTCCCAAGGTTCAGTTCTTTCCCCCACTCTTATCCTCTTGTATATTAATGACCTTCTTCCATTGACTGGAAATCCATTCATAGTTTTGCCGATGATAGCACATTGCATTCCACTTTCCATTTTGAGAAACCTTGCTCTGCTCAATCAGCTTCAACGTCTCGAATATCCACTACCAATTCCTTAAATGCTGATCTCCAGGTAATTCTCCAGTGGGGCAAAGACAACTTAGTTGATTTCAACCCTTCTAAAATTCAGTCT
Organism: Mastigoproctus giganteus; assembly: GCF_048544385.1. Classification (NCBI taxonomy): domain Eukaryota; kingdom Metazoa; phylum Arthropoda; class Arachnida; order Uropygi; family Thelyphonidae; genus Mastigoproctus; species Mastigoproctus giganteus. The sequence goes on along the minus strand of NC_143579.1, from coordinate 140,676,507 downwards.
TGTTTTATATCTCGCAAAAAAGATTCTTCTGCTCCTATGCTTATTTTTAGTGACACTCCGATTTCCAGGCAAAATGATATATTTCTTTTAGGGATTACCCTGACTTCTAATCTCTCTTGGCACAAGCACATTACAAATATTGCTTCCTCTGCATCTAAAAAAAACTTTGTTTTCTCTTTCGCTCTCGGCGTTACTTTTCTTCCAAACAGCTGCTCACTCTGTATAAATCGCAAATCCGCTCTCCATGGAATATTGTACCCACATCTGGGGTGGTGCCCCCAAAATCTTTCTCAGGCTTCTTGATTCCATTCAGAAGAGGGCAGTTAGGTTAATTAATAATTCATCTCTAACAGTCTCTCCACTCTGTCTCATAGACGTACTGTTTCTGCTGCATGCCTCTTCTACAGATACTTCCATGGGCACTGTTCTTCTGAATTGACTTCTATAATTCCTGCTTTCTCCTTCAAAACAATCCGAACACGTGCCGCCACCAGCCAACATCCATATACTCTAACTTCAAACTCGCAGTCCCAACTTTTTATCTTCCTCGTTTATTCATTCAACTGCCGTTTTCTGGAACAACCTTCCTTCATACGTATTTCCTGAAAATTACAGTCTACAGAAGTTCAAGTCCAATGTCAACAAATATCTTCTTTCGTCTTCTCAACCTCCAATCCAAGCACGGTACTAAGTACTATAGGTTATAATACCTCTCGTGTTTGGTGTTTTCATAAAAAAAAACTCGTTGTGAGGATAAATTGTTCTGCTCTGAGTATTCCATTAACAAATCAGTTTAAACCTACTAGCCATAAAAAAAAAACAAAATGAAAATAAAAAAAGAAATTCATGAATTCTTTCTAAGCAGTGTAATTTCATTCAATAATTATGTGACTAATTTATGTTGTTAAATTATTTTTATTTATATCGATAATATATATCGTTATTTTCCATTTTTTTTAAGTTGTGGCTAATTTCTCTCCGCCTTTGATTGGAAAAAAAAGGCAATCTTACCATATTATGTAATGCTGATGTAACCTTCGAAATGCATTGTAGTTCGTCAGTTTGACTTGGTTTTTTGTTTATAACGAAAAACTTAACATTTTACAATGGAATATGTGGATGTTCAACTATTTATTTCTGCCATTGAGGAATTTTTATTGCGGAATATAAAGTGTAATCATCTTAAATCTTGAAGATGAATTATCTTGATAGATAACTCATCTTTAGAAGAGCATGTCACTGTGCGACAGTTGACGTCACAATGCAAATAGGGAAGTAAGAAAAATATCCCAAATGAATATGCACTCAGACGTGTGGGGTTTCATAGCAGACGACCCAAGAGATACTTTCTCCTCACTGCTGATCATTGTCGATGGCAAATGCTCTGGTGTCAATAACAACGCTGGTTGGAAAAACGTAAGTTGTAAGGACGAGTCCATATAACTGGTGCAACACGCCGACGGACGCGTTATGTGGCGCAAGCAACATTTGTCCATGGACCCATCGTGCCCACTATCCAGGCAGGTGGTGGTAATTGCTTAACATGGAGCATATATGGTTTCTGCTAGCAAGAACTAGGACCCCTGATGCGTATCGACGAACGTTTCACTGATGAAGTCTGCATATTTTGATAGGGCGGCACCTGGAACGTTGGTTTAACTCCGCTCACTGGAGTCTACTGTATTATTGTGTACCCTACCACGTTGCATTTTCCCCCCGAGAGAAACGGGATCTTCCAAGATGATAATGCGCCATGTCATTGGGTCTGAACTGTGCACGAGGAACACAGTGAATACATAACACATCTTGATTGGGCCTGATTGCCGCAATCCAACTAAACACCCGCGATATGTTTTGGAACGAGAAGTGAGGGGGGAGGTTATGAACTAAGGACGGTCAATAATTCCGACAGTGTGGAAAGCCTTACGAGCAGCATGGCTGCAGATCCCTACTGCGTCTTCAGACATCTAGAAGAGTCAATGTCTAGGCGAATAGCGGCTGTTATCTGATCTGTGCGAATGGTGGCTCAAAATGATATTAGTCACAATTCAGTCATCACTGAGTGTAGGGAAAGATGGTAATTAATATTACGCAGTTGTAATTAACTAAACGGTTAAATTTAGAGAATGTAAAACTATAGCGTTTTGAGTGTTCTATAAAGTTCTGTTAGTAATTAATTGGCAAGGATAAAACTACATTTTTAATTTGTATTCATCACAGAAAAAGAAAAACTTAATTTAAGAAAAAATAGTAATCGAATGCTCCTGAAACTTAAGACACTGCGTACATTAACTAACCTGAGAAAACATGCTCTAAAGCAGAAAACTCATTGACAGATTTGAAACGAACGCGCCCATCTATGATTAGGCCTTGATATAGAAGTATGTGCCCATCATATATACTGTAAATATGTACTAATTATTGTACATGCATAATTCACAAATTAATCTAACTACACCATACGTGGAATTAATACAAATTGTACAATATTCAATTTCTTGCTTAACGCTGTAGTACATATTGCGAATTAGATTATACTGATATGTACGAAGCACGATGCTTGATAAAAGTTCAAACTTTTGTTCTTTTGTGGATTTTTTTAACTGTCGATATAAGTGACTTTGAATATAAAGGCTTTCCCCCCTAGTTCTCCTGGTTGTTGCAATAGAGCTTCGATATCGCTGTGCTATATTTTAAGCGCAAATGTTACGCAATGTAAATCTACATATTTTCCATCCCAATAGGCTCATAATAAAATGCGTATTACAACATTTTCCCACAGAAAGTGCATTTCTTTTAATAGAAAAAAATGCATCAGTGATCGTGCTTCACCTCACAACATACACGTAATTCCAACTAATGTTGGATTCTGTGGAAACAGCATGGAGTTACTTCTTTTCTTTCTAAGAAAAGTTTAAATATTTATTAACGAAGGCGGTCCCTGCCAGCTTTCCTGGAAACTTCGGCACTCCTGGAAAATACAGGTAATTGATAGCATAGCATAATGATAAACTACTACCATAGTTGCTTATTATTCCTGGCGCATGGGGATGTGCCAGGGATCGTCTGCCAGCGTACGGATGATATCAAATACAGCATCAGTCGTCTGCCAGAAGAAAGGAAGACTTTATAATATACGTAAGTTAGTTATAATCCAGTTTAATGCAAATATATACTAACAAAATCAGTAGCTTTCGAGACGCGTGTCTCTTTGTCAACTGACAAATTAAATACAACGAGCTGAGTGAGGCACGTTAATCATGCATCATTGTTGTTGCACGGACGTGCGCTGCTTTCTACACCACTGATCATCCAGCAATAAAACGGTTGTCTCTAGGATGGGATGTAGACGTATGCCTTTCTGGCGATTTAATGCCTTTGGATTGCTTACTATGTTGAGTGACTCTAGCCATAGCCGGTGGCGAAAGTGTCGTGAATGGTCTACTATTTCAAAGTCGCGTTTGGGGTCAAGATCGTGGTTGGTGGCCCAAAAATGTTCCGCGACCGCGGACTCGTCAGTTTCGGCAAGCCGGATTGCTCTATCGTGTTCCATAAGGCGATCCTGGAGACGCCTTGACGTTTCTCCTATGTAGCAACTGTTACATCTCTACAGGTGATGCGATATACCACATTGCTGCGTAAGACAGGTGTGACAGGGGTCTTCACGCTGGAGACAAGTGAACGTAGGTTCCTGCAGGGTAACTGCACACATTTGATGTAACTTCTAAGGACCTTCGAGATCCGTCCTGACACGCCTGGATAATAGGGAATGTAGGCGGACGATATACCGACTTGGCTCTGTGGTCTTGGGTTGGATGTGAGTTCTTCTGCCTGTAGTAGGCATCTGCTTAGTACATGGGATGGATAACCACATTTGTAGAAAGCAGCGCACGTCCGTGCAACAACAATGACGCATAATTAACGTGCCTCACTCAGCTCGTTGTATTTTTGTATTTAATTTGTCAGTTGACAAAGAGACACGCGTCTCGAAAGCTACTGATTTTGTTAGTATATATATTTGTATTACACTGGATTATAACTAACTTACGTATATTATAAACTATGGACCCCAGTACTCCAGGCCCATTCGTTACTAAAGGAAGACTTTATTGCAACATGAAAATATGGACAAAGCACAGTTTACATTGCAACCGGTACGCACGCCAGGTTTACATGCTTATGAAACAATGAAAGTAAATTACATACACTAGCTAAAGGGTATTTAAAATAACAAATACTGAAATACAAGCTCCCCGCACCTTCAGTTTGCAATTCATATCATCACTATCATGTTTGGAAAGTAACACCACATTATACGCGTAAATACCAACCAGAGATGTTTGCATATCTGAAAAATATTGGTACAAACGTTTAGGGGAGGTAGGTAACATCTAAAGGAATGTGAATCGCATAGGAACCCATAACCGGAAACGTCACGGGAAAATAGTAGCAGAGGCACAAGAAGCAGAAATGACACAAGACAGTAATTAGTGGCAAACATTTGACATAGTATTAACAAAGGAGTACGAGATGGATGCATTTCATGATGTTACAACAGATGCTCGAAGGTTCCGCCATGAGACGCGATGCATGCGTGACATCGACGCAGCATGGATTGGCGGACACGGTCGAACACACCTGGAGTTTCTTTGACAGTAGCAGCAGCGCAGACGAGTCTCGCCACGAGATCCATTTCCATATCCTCTGGCGATTCATACACGATAGATTTGAGGGCCCCCACAGAAAGAAATCAAGGCTCGATAAAGCAGGTGACCGTGGGGGCCAGGCAACGGGTCTACCACGGCCAATCCATCGACGCCCAAAACGCCTATTCAAATGGTCACGAACACACCTTCCATAATGGGCAGGTGCCACGTAATGTTGAAACCAAATGTTACGTCTCACATTTGCTGGAACATCGTCAAGTAACCCTGGTAGAACTTGTTCAAGAAAGATCCGATATTTAGCGGAGTTCATGCGGGATGGTAACAGGTATGGGCCGACTAAGCAGTCACCGACCATACCTGCCCATACATTTATTGCGAAGCGATGTGCCGCATGGGGGCGCACACCGTGTGGGCCCTCTGCTAATTCATACACTAGATGCATGTCTGCCAGCTCACAGTTCGTATATCGATGCATGCCCTTCGTGTGGCGACTACTGCTTGAATGAGTAAACCAGAAATTTTCCTTCTCGCGAACTGATGAACAGCGCCGTGTACCGACTTACGGTGACGTTTCCGGTTATGGGTTTCTATGCGATTCACATTCCTTTAGATGTTACCTACCTCCCCTAAACGTTTGTACCAATATTTTTGAGACACCCTGTATAATAATGACATGAGACGACATGTCTAGTTAGACTGTTGCCGTTCCGTGGATAACACTTGCTTTCTATAGCTTTTGTGGTGTACAAATTTTTGAAAGTCAGCATCGAGTTCGTAGATCAGAGACAACATTTGCAAGGGGAGGAAACGGTCCATCAAGAAAAAAAGTGTAGTGGTCTGGAGTAGTCCGCAAAGCTAGGAGAGGAATTCTCTAGCAATATGAATCCCATGTGGATGATTCAAAAATCCCACAAATCATTTTCATCCTAATGATCAGCCTCTCGGAATTAATAAGCTCAAAGTCCGAGAATCCCCATTGCAATTGCTAATGCTCTCGTTCTGTTTTGAGGCAGCAGATTTAATAAGATGGTTCCGTCGAAGCTATTCGCTGCAATATTCGTGCCACTTATGGATCAGATTCCAGCGTTCTTGTTATATTCTGATGATATTGTGTGTTATTTGCCATGCCAACGCCGGGTCGTTGATCCCCAAACAAGACTCAAACTAAACAATTACCTTATTACATTTGTCAGTATGCAAATGTTTTTGGTTTGTCAGTTAATCCGGAGAAATCAAGTTATCTCACTTTTCTCAGAGTCGAATGACGTCCATTGATACCTTAATTCCGGAATTAGCAGGAAAGTTTCTGGCTCCCACTGGAAGTGGGAAATTCCTAGGAGTAATCCTTTATGCAAACCTCACATATAAACAACAAATCCAAGCTTAGAACTCCAAAGCCTTGCGAGCCTGCCTTCTGGGCTGCAAATAGATTAGTAGAACTCACAATAAACAAATATTTAGGATATTATTCGAAACATAATTCTCTAGCGTGCTCTCCTATGCAGTGGAAATTTGGTCTCCCGCACCTCCCACCAGGCTTAAGAAACTATGGAGTCAAGAATTATGGTTGCTGAAATGGGCCAACTTGTGGTCTCACCAGATCTACACGATATCCCAATCTGCAGTATGCTCCAACCTGCAATACACGCCCACATAGGTCATGTGAGGGAAATAAATGTTTTCAGAATTTTTCAGCCTGGTCTGTACTTGATAACAGGAGAGACTGCTTCTACAGGGATGGGATACACTTAAATACAAAGGGTGCAAGAATATTTGCTGATGCTATCGAGGCAGTGTTAGGTGGACCGGAAAACTGCTGGCTTGGGGGGATACAAGGACTAACAGATTAACAGTAGCCACTGGCAGAGGTGAAAGTGATTCTTGTACTGCTTCTATTGGAATGAGCAGAAGCCTGAAAAACAAGATGCAGGATATTTCTGAGACTGCTGGGAGTCATTGCGGTACAAGTAAACACAAGGGTTGTGTTAGGGTAGCTAAGAAAGAGAACAGGTGCATGTATACTTGCGTATACACCAATGCTAGAAGTTTAGTAAATAAATTTGATGAATTTGAGGTATTGCTCAAAGCATCAAAGGCAGATATTGTTGGGATTTCAGAGACGTGGTGTCACACAGATATAAGGAATGCAGAACTGGAATTTGGGGAGTACAATGTCTACAGAAAGGATAGACAGGATAGGAAGGGAGGAGGGGTTATGCTATTAGTTAACAAACATAAAATCCAAGGAAGTGAAGCCAGTCGACATCGCTGGATAGTGCAGTGTCGAGTCAGTCTGGTGTGACATTTGCATTGGGAGGTCAAAATTGAGAGTAGGAGTGTGCTATAGGCCTAATGACTCTGATGAGTACAATAACCAACTGTACAAGGAAATAGTGGGCCAGTAAATCAGAGAGTCTTATAATGGGGGATTTTAATTTTCCAGATATTGACTGGAATTTGTGGGTTGGTCACTCGCACACTAGCAAGGCTTTTCTGGATGTACTGGATGATTGTTTTCTACATCAGAATATTCGGGAGGCAACTAGAGGGAGTAATACTCTTGATCTGATTATCACTAGTGATTCTTCATGCATTAAGAATCAGCAGATAAAGGAACCACTAGGTGGCAGTGATCACAGTGTGCTGAAGTGGGATTTACTCAAAGGCGTAACTACCATTAGGGGTAAAGGGAAGGATTTTGCTTTCGTAAAGCGGACTACGATGGTCTGAGACAATATTTAAATTCTATACAGTGGGACCAACTGATGTTACCAACAGCAAATTCAAAATGGAAAGCATTCAAAGAATTTATCTTGGAAGCTACTAGGATTTACATACCAACTAAGAAATATTGTTCAAGGTTTAGGCCTAAATGGATGTCAGATGAACTAATGAGACATATGGCAGAAGAAAAATGCATGGGATACATATAAATTAATGGGTGACATGGAAGCCTATGATAGATATAAGGTGGTCTGTAACCAAGTCAAATTATATTAGGCGGGCAAAGGCAGATGAGAAATCCTTGGCAAAGGATGCAAATAAAAACAGAAAAGAGTTCTTTACCTATGTAAACTCTAGAAGGAAAGGGATGAATCAGATTGGTCCACTGGATATTGATGGTTCAACAGTTAATGATCCTGCTCAGGTGGGTAACAAACAAAACTAGTATTTTACATCTACATTCGCACATGAGTTTAAGGGAGGGGAAGGCCAGAGATGAATTAAACTCTAGCAGTGAGCTAGATGATTTTGTAATAACTGAGAGCAAAGTGGATGAGAAATTGTTGGAGGATAAACATAAAAAAAGGCACCCGGGGTGGATTGGATCTATCCAATTATATTAAAGGAGGCAGCAAAGGAAGTAAACAAACCCTTAGCCATAATTATGAGAGCTTCTTTGGACTCAGAGGAGGTACCCATAGGCTAGAGATGTGCAAATGTGACCCCAATTCACAAAGGAGGATCAAAGGCTGACACAAGTAATCACAGACTTGTGAGTTTAACTTCTGTTCCAGGAAAATTAATGGAGGCACTGGTTAAAGAAGCACTGCATTGTCATCTAGACAAGACTTCAGTTATAGCTCGGACACAGCATGGGTTTGTTAAGGGGAAGTCTTGCCTGACCAATTTGATTGGATACGATGATTCAGCCACAAAAGAACTAGATGCAGGGAATAACTTTGATATTATATACTTGAATCTTAGAAAGGCTTTTGATACTGTTGCACATTGAAGACTGCTGCACAAATTGGAGCAGTGTGGCATTTGAGGCAAATTGTTGCTATGGGTAAAGGGATGGTAGAGGAGGAGAAGACAGAGTGGTAATCAATGGACACTGCTCATCGTGGACTAATGTTATTATTGGAGTCCCTCAGGGTTCAGAGTTGGGTCCATTGTTTTCTGTATTTATAAATGATATTGATGATTGTATATCAAGTCCAAGTTTGCAGACGATACAAAGGTTGGTTGGTTGTTAAGGACACTACGCTGCTGCAACAGGATCTGAAAAGGTTAAGCAGATGGGCTGAAAGGTGGTAAATGAAGTTTAACATTGACAAAGTAAACTACTACATATGGGAAACAGTAATCCCAGAGCAACGTATCAACTCTGTTGTACTACACTGACAGTGGTAGAGAATGAAGTAGCTGGGGGTAATTGTGCAGGCAGATATGAAGTTTTCTGAGCAGTGCAGACGGGCTGCAAGAGTAGCTCATGGTGTCTTGTCAATGATATACAGGAATTTTTTTTAGCAGGGATAAGGAGTTGATTATTCCCCTGTATAAGGCAATGATTAGGCCACATCTTGAGTACTGTATACAGGTCTGGAGGCCTAATTTCAAGAAGGATGTAGAGCTGCTGGAACGAGTACAGAGAAGGGCAACAAGATTAGTGAATGGAACAAAGGGTTGCTCTTACGAAGGACTTAAATTTTGCAAATTACAGTGTCTGGAGACTAGGCACCGGCGAGGTGATCTGATAGAGGTGTATAAAGCCTTGAATGGGTTGAGCATGCTCAATGCTGATTGGATTCTTCTTCTTGCTCAGAATAATCACCTGAGAGGGCACAAATTCAAATTGAGGAAAGACAGATGTAGGATAGATGTGAGGGAATTTGCCTTTAGCCAGCGGGTAGTTGGTTGGTGGAACAGACTTCCATCCCTTGTTGTGGAAGTTGATAGCCTAAATAAATTTAAGGCTCAGCTGGACAGGTATTTCGAACGGAGGGGTGAAATGAGTGTTTTTTTTTTTTGCTGATGCTGCATAAGCTTGCTTTCTTGCATCATATGCCTCTACTAATGCTAATGCAGGCATTCCTTCATCTATGTTCATCGAAGCACGATTACTTGAACTTCTGGAACACGATTGGTTTGCGTTTGCCAGGAAGACACCTTCGCAGTATTTCCTGCGTTCAAGACTGCAAAGGTTACAAAGTTAAGACTTCCCAAATGTGACTATGGACACTCAACTCGCTCAAAATAGACATTTCCTTATGGTGTATTGACAAATCATATCGAGATGACATCTTGGGCTATCTTACTGTATGTAAAGGACAGGTGTGCAAGTGCCAATCCTAGTATGCTGATGTCGTTTTATGACATGCTTAATTTGTAGTCTCGCGTGTTTTAATTACGATGATTTTTATATTCTCATATTTTGTTTCTAATGGTCATTTTGTAGCTGAACTTTATATTTCTGTGCTTGGTCACACGTATAGTTAACATTTTTGTAGGATTCCTCTGATTATCTGTGCATGGAGTCACAAATGCATACCGTTTAACTTATTAAAGAATAATATTTCCAATTGTCCTACTTCGGTAGCAAATATTCAGGTGCAATATACAGAGTGGAATCTATATTGCTGATGAAGGGGTCTATTTTACCCTGAAAGCTACATTCTTGTCATTTGTCATTAAATTTATTACTTGATATATACAGTATCAATAATCTCCTTATTCAGATGCTTTTTAGTCATTGGGGTGGGCTGAAGTCAGTGGTGTGCTGTAACTGGCTGGCACGAGCCGGCTGTTAAACTGACAATGTAGAGCGGCACGCAGTTCAATCCATAGTGGCTAGCGACATTTGGGAAATAAGTTTGTATATGGTGACCCGGAAAACCCATCGTGGTCGCGCTTAGTTTGGCACAATTTGTGCATTCTTTCTCCTGCCCCCCCTTCATAAAGCGGGACCACGGAGTGGCATGTAATTTACGAAGTGCTGCTGCTGTATGGTGCATACATCAGTTTGTTGCTAACATCAGTTTTTTTTTTTACAAGACCTTGCTTTAATGATAGACATTCTTGTAGAGTTCATTACTTTCAACTGCACTTCAGCCAAAATCAACTAACATTCAGAAGGCGCAAAAATTAAACGCACAATAATCCGGGGGCTCACATGTGGTAAGTATGGGCTTGGCACACCCAGAGTCCTGAGCTGGATCTCTCTAACTTTTTTTTTTTCCCCTTGGTACAGCATAAGCCCTCAGGCTTCCTTGCACCATATGGCTATTAATAATAAGAGCTTTAGAAAATGTAAAAGGTTGTTACTGAAAATATAAATCTCAAGTTGAAGATTTTATTAAATCAGATAAGTTTAAAGATATTCCATTTAATAAAAATAAGTTCTGTGCTCTTCCTAGGGATGCGTTACTAGAAAACGTAATTCAACACATGAATTTAGTCTTTTATCGGACACAAATAATGAGAACATTAAATTATTACGATTTATTAGAACCATCTACTTGGCCTAATGAAGAACTAACCGACGGGGATGCCATCTTTGGGGGACTCTATCGGTAACAGTCTCCTATAGCATCTTCCTCCTGTGTATAGTTACAACAATCTCTTACCAAAGAGAGCAAAGATCATTTCGGATGCACTGCCATGGTTACAACATTAACTGAAGAAAATCATTTCAATCGCAGTTTTTTTTCAGTCAAACATCTCTGGAGAAAGAACAATATAGCATTTGTCAATTTGCATCAATAACAATAAAAATTAAAGAGAAATCGCTGATTTCCAAGATGCATCTTTCAGAAAAATGATATTGTTGCAATTTACTCGTTTAAAGTTCATAAATATATTTCGCAGTTAACTGCAGAAATTATAAACAAATAAAATAAGTTTTCCATTATTTACCTGGCGGTACATTAAAGTAATATTCATTATGGTGGAACTTCATGTTATAGGCCTTAAACTCGTAATAACGGATTAACTTTTTTTAATATTCGTTTTACTTTTCATTTCTCCTCCATCCTTGCTTTATTTTCAAACCAAAGCATAATAACTTTAACCTTGCAGCTCTTTCTGCGCTTCACTTATGAGACCCGTTAAAGTTCTTCAGTGCCATATATCACCTGCAGCGCAGCCGTCAGCCAGTAAAGAAAAAGTAAGCAAGGGAGACGCGGAATGAAAGTAGGAAGTGGAAGCGGGAGGTTACCTGGAGGAAGCATTAAGCCGTCAGCTTTCCGCTCTAACTACGGACGTCACAGCGCAGAATGATGGCATATCATTGGCACGTCGTCTAAGTTTTCTCATGGTGATATTCGAGGTCATCCATCATCAATAGCAGTGCTGACCATTTCGGTTCTCATCAACAAATGGTGTCGTTTAGGCTTCAGCTGAGTAATACTAAATCAATACCGAATCCCTATTCTACTACCGCATTTATCGCTGAATTAATGAAGTGGAGCTGTTTTAGTTAAAAGATATTCTTTGACTAAAAATATAATAATATCTTTAGTTAAAGTTTGTTCATTAAAGAATATCCACTTTACTATTTTGTATGTTCATAACATTATAAAGTGTTTGGTTTTATACTCAGCAGCACATACACAGTAATAATAAGGCGGGGGAAAGTTTTAACTTAATATAGCAAGTATTTTTACAGTTCACACGATAGAGAAAAAATGTCTGAATTATTAAAATGAAAAACAAGAACAAAAATTTCAGATCTATATATTTCTTCCACTTCTTTCTGCCTTCATTTATTTTGGTTTCTATTAATTTTAATCTAAAATTTCTACCAAATTTCATCTTATACTTATTACTGGCATGTATTTTATGTCAGAACCAGAGAAGCGATGTTGCTGTTATTGATTGCAATTTCAGCGGTTGACACCCGATGACGACGCACGCCTGGGTTTGAGTTGTGGCCGCATACTTTGATTAAATTTATATGTATTATACAATTTTTTTACCTTATCTCTTTTCCCCTTTTTTCTTTCCTTTCACTTATCATTCCTTCAAATATTTTTCCCTCTTCCCCTTTATTCTCATTATTATTTCTTTATTTTATTCTCAATGCATTTTTGGGGTTTAATATCGGCTGCCTTGGACTACATTAACTATCTTTTATTCATATATATATATATATATATATATAATGTGAAACATGACTAACCGTAATATAAATTAAATTACAAATATGCTAGCAGAATGGATAAATCCTGTAAAATGAGAATACCTAGACTCAATGAAAAAAATAACTGAAGAAGGAACGAAATTAAGAATAAGGACGCTGCAGAAGGAAACAAACGTAGGAAACAATTCAGAATAATTAACAGGAAATGAAACATGGCAATTTTATCAACCCAATCTGGTGCCCAGATATACGCTGAAATCAATGTGTTGAAGTAGGGTTTCAAGGACATCAGCGACTAAGGCCATATTGCTCTGCGTAAATTATATTGCATGTGTTCTGAGCTCGATTTTCTGTTTGCTGAACGAAAAACCCGAGTTTCCGGGAGAGAGAAAAACACCGAGTTCGACGGAACTCGAACTTGGGTCTTGACTAAAATACGAAACAAATTAAAATAAAATAGAAGCGACCGTTGAATCCCATCTCGTCCGAAAGCAAAGACAAATAGTAGAGTAATCCTTGCATTCTCAAGGCTAAACAAAGCAATGGTGAAAACACTGCTCATTTCACTATCTATCTATCTATCTATCCTAGTTTTGTTTTTCTGTTCGGCAGCTTGGCTTTGCGAAAGCTGTGCTACTTGGATTCTATTTTTCACAGCATTCGGACCACTACGCAAATCTAAAATCTTCGGTGGGCTGATGTACTGAAGTGTATTGATCGTGAATCACCCTGTATATTTATAGGATAATTAACAAAGATTTGGAATAAATTCAGGAGCTGATTTTTGGAGCAAATTTAAGTAGAACAGGTCATATGAACATGGGCCGATCCTGGTAATTACAGAGTTACGAATTCGTAGATTTTTGCAACGGACCATTGCGAATCGCACTCGTAACTTGTGCGCCCACACGACCTTGATCGAACAGTCTGACGAAAACCGTACTGTATGCAGAGCAGTGACATTCCTCTATGTTCCCTTGTTATTTTCGAGATGCCTTTTACATTTGTGGAATATACCGATGTGGTGCATGGTTATAGATTTTGCGAAGGAATTGCTGAATACCAGTGAAGTTTTCCGAATCAACAAATTATTAGCAGAGATTTCCAAACATTGCGAGATACCGGATCACTTGCCAGAGTTCACATCTCATATGAGCGTGCGTCCAACATATGGCTGAGAAAGAGAACATCATTACGGCCGTACAGCCTAAAACTATACTAGTTTAACAAAATAATGGAGAAGGGCAATATTGCCCTTCATGACTAGACAAATAACCACCAGAAGAGGTGGTTATTTCCCGGGAGCTTCCCTGAGTGCATTATGGTCTGCTAGTTCATGTCACTGCACACCACACATAATAACAGCAAGTACAGATATATCCAAAAAGCAAGGAAGAACCTATACCTCCCCCTCGCTCACCTGATGTACATTGATTATATAAAAAACTCTATACCGCAACCGAGAATCAACTCCAACAGCTACTCCGGATCACTAAAGAGTTTAGCACTGACATCGGGATGCAACCTGACCTGGAAAAATGCAAGACAATGATGTCATTAATGCAAGTTCCACTGCAATGCAATGACCTTAGTACAAGTTCGACTGGATTTCCTGGATGGAATCTTGCATCGACATGCAGTAGAACGAAACTACCAGCTGAAGACTTAAGAAGCAATGCAATCTGTACACAGCCAACAACGACTGCTGCAAGGCCTTCGACTGTGTCCCGTATCTCGCTAATAGACACACTGATGATCTACAAAATCAACTCAACACTGACACATTTATAGAAGCAACCATGGTAAAATGGAGGACCACAATCAAGGCTGAGAACATCGCCATCAGACCGGTCCCGATGAGAATACGAATCTTCCAGGAAGATACCCTGAGCCCACTATGGTTCTGTCCAGTGCTCAACGCACTGTCCCCAATGTTCAATAAGAGCTAGTATGTAATACTGTAAAGAAGGGAGGAAGAATGACATGAAACTATGCCGCAACTGAGAATCAACTCAACAGCTACTCCAGATCATCGAAGATTTCAACACCGACATCAGGATACAATATGGCCTAGCCAAATGCAAGACCTATGGATTACATCAAGGATATCTAGTTGAACAAAACTACTAGTTGAAGACCGGTAAGAAATTGAAGCCATGACAGAAGGAGAGGCATACAAATATCTGGTGATGATGCAGGCCCACCAGTTAGATCACAAGGCCCTTCTGGCTGAGAAATACCATCAAAGCTGAATGGCAGGAACATGATACGACCCATAAACAATTATGCGGTCCCAATGCTTCCCTACTCCTTCAGGATCATAGATTGGACCAACACCTAGCCGGAGGAGATTAAGTTCGACCAGGATAATGACCAAGAGCCACCAACAGCACCCAAAGTCGGCCATAAAGAGACCAACGATAGCCAGTAGAGAAAATCGACTAACCTCATTGAATAAGCGAAGAAGGCGATTAAGAATCAGCGGAATTAATTACAGGAAAACAGCACGAAAAATCCGAGTTACCTATAGAAAACACCATAATAAAGTTGCCGAAACTCTGCCGCTTTGTCAAAGCCCATAAAAATTCTTTGCACAGTGATTATACTAAACTCCTCGTTGCAGTAGTAGGGTTTTAGGCGCATAAGCGGCCATGTTGCTCCGTGTATTCTGCCTGTAAATTTCGTGTGTTCTGAGGTCAATTTTCTGGTTTGCTGGACGAAGAGCCCAAGTTTCCAGGAGAAAAAAAAAACCATGCTACCCTCGCCTAAGACCGACTAACTCAGCCACGTTTTTTTTTTTTTTGGTAGTAGTTGGCGCATAGGCTTCTGTGGCCATAATGCACCTCCCAAGGTTTCTGCAGGACTTTGATCCAAGCCCGAGGCGGGAATCGAACCCCCGACCTTTGGGTTGCCAGGCAGACACTTTACCCACCCGACTAGCCCGGTCGGCCAAAGCCACGTTGTGAAAAAGAAAGCCTATAAAAATTCTTCCGTGATCGACGGGACTCGAACTTAAGTCTATTCCACCCGGTATAAGGAGGAAGGCGATTCTACCAACACATGAGAGCAATATACCAACTGTGCTACTCGTGGGCATTAAGCTAGTAGAAATCGTACCGGTATTGATTTATCTATCTTTGGCATCATACAGGCTCTGGTTCATCCTAAAAATTTGTTCTTCGCTATTTATTTTCTACATGTGATATTTTGTTTTCGTGATTAAAAAAAATGTTAGTTTCTTTTGCTTAGCCTTGCTTATATACCTATAAACCGAAGGTCCGTTTATCAGCTGGATAAAAATCACCTCACACACATCGTTTACATATAAAAATCTCTGGATTCATCAAGAAATACATCAGAACCATTGTTTATTTACCATTACACATCGTAACTAGGAGGCGCTGCCACCCCACAAACCCTGGCATAGCATCTGAATATTGGAAATCCAGTCTTTCTCTTCAAAACAGAAGAGCATTAGCAAATGCAATCGGACTTCACTTTTCGAAATTGACTGTCAGGAGCTTGTCATTGTGTTGAAAACGTTTGTTGAATTAATCTCTGCGCGGTTCATATTGCATCCCTTATTCTGAACAATTCCTCTTCAGCTTTGAGAATTACCTCAATGCTGAGGTAATTCATAAAACTCTCATCGTACTAGGCTGTATTTGACAGAGTTCCCTCCCGTTTCGAATGTTGTCACACGTCTACAAACTCGATGCTAACTCCAACAAGTTTGCTTTTTGAGAAGTACAGAAAGGACGTGCTATCTACACAATGTCCACAGCCAAACTCGTTCTGTCTACAGACTTCTAAGCGTGTCTATAATAGCACCATAGAAAGGTAGTGGTGCATTGCTAAGATATGATCACTGGTTGTATTTAAATGCAACTTGAGCCACTCATAATATTCTCAATGCAAATCACCTATTACAGATTCTGTGTGTGTGTTGGCTTTTCTCGAAAGCTTTTGTACATTTCTCCCCTCCACAATATAAAACATCCAAAAAAGCAAGTGAAAAATGTATCTATATGTATGCAGAATTGACGCTGTCTTGTTATCCATTCAGCTGTGTTTTCATTTACTGGTACATTACTATAAATTACTGGAATAAGTTGCCTTCATGGGTGGTAGAGGCCGACAGTTTGGGGAAATTCAAAGGTCATCTGGATAGTACTTTCGGGTAAGGGAAGCGCATAGGATGATAGGATTAATTTCCTTTTTATTTAATTTTTAATTTCATTTTATTATTTTTATTTCTTTATTAATTATTATTATTTATTTATTTAATTTTTGTTTTTATCATTGTTTTGTTCGGATTTTTTTTTTTTTTTTTTTGGCTGGTGCAGCATAAGCCATAGGCTTTCTTGCACCATACGGCCGTTACTAATACTAATACTAATACTATATCACTTGTTTCAAAAAAAATAAATAAAATAATAATAAAAATACATTGGTTTCTGGAAAATATTATGTGCATCGTGTGTTCTTGCACAGCAATACGCAATGACTTGTCAATATCTGTATTTTTGTGGGGTTCAAGCAGTTTCACAAATGTTTTCCGGTGTGATATTTTCTGGAAAATATAACTGTTTGGTACCGGTTAAAATGTAGCTTGCAGCAATATCACTTCCTAATCGCCAAATCCCCGCAGGTGTTCCTCAGGGAGCACTTCTGTCGGGCGTCATACCAGCATTAATATCGCCAAAAGATAATATAGTCAGGTATGCAGACAATCTCAAGCTCGTAACAAAGATTATCGCTGAATCCTCTTACAAGTCATGATTACCATGTACCCTCAAGACTCTTGAAGCGTACCAATCCTGTTTAACGCACAAATAAATCAGTTACAAAGATTTAATTAGAAGACCACAAAAATGGTCTTCTCATTAAAACAACCCTTAACTGAATCTCTTCCTTCGATGAACCGGAATTCCGAATGTCCAAGCTTACATCGATCTTAACACACTTTGATGCCAAAATCAGATTCGACAACCACATTAATATGATAGCTATTAGTCTGTTTAGGTGGGTTGCCAAGCAGCAATTGCTCCATATGCGAGACTGCCATTCTCACAAGAATTCTAGCTACTTCATTTTATCCAGTAATTTTGTACAGTTCCGAAATTTAGGCTTGCACTCCATTAATATGATACGAATTTACACCGGGGAATGCTGGCTACTGAAGTGTGCTAAACTCCCCCACAATCCCGGTGGCAACCATTTCACTATCACCGAAATGGCAGCCGCATTGCGAATCAGAAGGATGTCTTTCTTTATTAATGAAAGCAGAATCGTATTCGCAGTCAAAATGCAATAGCAGTTACCTTCAAATAAAGGAACTTGTGCTCGTGGAGGATCACACAACTTGATTCAGATCCACTCTCATGCTTGTCTAACATACTTGCATATAAAATACAAACATACTTGCCGTAGCTGATACGTTCCTTCCCAACCAAAGCTGGACACGTTCAGTAAAATTGATACCGACCTGCACAAGTGGACGAAAGTGAAAAGGTACATTCCTTTTCCATAAAGGCCCTTTCCCCAAATTAAAAGTTACAATGCCCACATCAATAGCCTTGCAATTGTCTGCACCCTTCTGCAATGTATGATGAAGTGCCTATGGAACCGTAATATAGTTGTCTCACCTGACTGCTACATTCTGTCTACCACTTCTGATGTCTCCCTCGCAAGTCTTGTATGATTGGCGAATGGGCTCCCTCCAATGGACTGTAAACAGCTGTCCATGTCGACCCATGGTTTACGTATAATTAGTCTCATGTTGCCATTATTAACATAATGGCAATTGTCCGGGTCGCCTTAGCCGAGCGGTCAGGTACCCGGGTGTATAACTACACACGCTGTTCTTTGTTATTTGGTTTTAGGAGCATTAGCAACTAAGGCCATATTGCTCCGGGATATGCGGTGGTCATTCCCTGACCTTTCCGCATCCTGTTTTTTGTGGTGACGGGCTCGAACCCCGGTCTAATCAAAAAGCGTGTGCTACGCACTATGGCTCTTCCCACCTGGCTATGGAGGCGCCACTACACACGCCTTGAGCGACAAGGGGTCAAGTCCGTGACTGCTAAATACAGTGCTGTTTCTTGTATTCTCTGTATCTTGTGAACTCCTGACAATTTTGGTCGTCACGGAGTATAAAACTAAAGTTACTTGTTCATACACCGGTGTGCAAAATTTAAGAACCAACACTATTTCTAAAGGTTACAACCACAAAATCTTTACTTAAGGTACTCTTTACTGATGAGAGTAGATTCAGTCTCAGCAGCTATTCTGGACCTCAACTAATCTGGCGAGAGGTTGGCACACGGTATCACCCCACAAACATCACTAAAAGCGGTCGATATGGCGGTCGAGGTGTTCTCGTCTGGGGAGGCGTTACTGTAACCGGTGCACGCTACTGTACTCAGGTAATCCTTCCCCATGTGCATCTGTTCCGAGGTACCATTGGCCCCGAGTTCATGTTTATGGATGATAACACCACACCCCATCGCACTGCAGCTGTTGATATGCTTTTGGAAAGTGAGGACAATGTTCGTATTGATTGGCCTCTCCGTTCCATCGATCAAAAACCCATATAACACATATGGGACGCTCTGGGGAGAGCTAGCGGCACGTCGACACCCACCAGAAAAATGTTCACCAGCTGAAGATAGCGCTGACAAAGGAATGGACAATGTTACCACAACAACTTATCAACAACATTGTTTTAAGTATGGACAGGCAGTGCAAAGCCTGCATCGACATTACGGATGGCCATATCTCCTACTGACCACCTCTTCCCTTTGTTTCATCTTTAGCAGTGATGCATCTGTATCTTGGCAGCCAGTGCAATGTTGCCATTCTTGAATAAAGTCCCCCTGTACCGTTTTCCCGTTTCCTTTTATTTCTGTACCTCACGAGGTTCCGTTGGTATGCTTTTCCCATATCCAGGCCACTCCTATGAGAAGCTACAGGTGAAAATCTGATCCTTAAGTTTTGCACACCAGTGTATTATATTAATGTATTGTCTTAGTAATCTAATTGTTGTGTTATCTATAACTGCATCGCGAACTTACTTCTTGGAGCCGCGCGGCTGCTCAATAGTTATAATCGCAGTCCTCCCACACCGGGTGAAAAATGCCCGGTTCGAATCCAGTCGGTGACGCCAAGAAGTTTTATGGGCATTTGTCATTACGTGGCTGAGTTAGTCGATCTCAGGCTTAGATAAATGTCAGTCCCCTCCGGAAATTCCAGCCTTTTTCCAGTAAAACTGCCAAAATGACAGAGAACACAAGCAATTTAAGGATAGTGGAGATAAAATAGTTTACTCCAATTGAATAAAAACAGTTGTCTACTCAGTAAAGATGGTTGCTGGTCAAAGATGCGCACCATGCCTTTGGGATCAATGTTGGCGAATGACCAATGTTTTTGACGAATTCCACTTCAAGTACTTTCGAACATCACCCCAGTTGCATAGCAAACTACTATCTTTTGCCTAGAATTTCTAACCAATTACTGGAAGCAGAATTTCTCAGAGACAAAAAAGGTACCGCCAACATATTTTGAAAAACATCTGAGAATAAACATCTTCAAATCCGACTGTTTTTAGAATGCCGGAGGTTACAAAAGTTATATTCCTATATATGCGTGATTTGAAACTCCTAATCGGCAGTTTTTTTTTTTTTTTTTTTTTTTTTTCAGGGCTATTGGCAAAGTTTGCAACGTGAAGTACTAACTCTGCTCTCAGAAAATGAAAACTGCATTCTTTGACCAGTGCTCTCAGAAAATGAAAACTGCATTCTTTGACCAGTGGATATTTCTGTCCAAGGTTTTCTTGACTATCCCAACCATCTGTTATTAAATCGTACTGACATTAAGACGTGTCTTACATGCGAGTAAACTGGTAACAAAACCTTGGAAAAGGGGTGATCAAACGTAAAAAGTTTAGCTGCAGGTCTAAGACCCCATTGCAGTTTTCCTTATTTTAGAGTTTTTCTTATTGTTTATATTATCAATTATTATTCTAATTTAATATTCATCCTCAGTCACATTTATGTTATTTATTCCTTTATTTCTGTATTTGCGAGAAGGGTGGGGTCAAAGATTTTTATTCACCGGAGAGTAGTTGTGATAGGTTGAAACAAACTGTATTTTATTAATGTATTCATCAGACAAAAATTGCACATTTTTGTCACCTCTCAATACACTTCCGCAGGCTAGTTTTGTAGAAGTCTTCTGATCCTCCTTCAAGCCAAGCCCCGCAGCAAAAATCACTTCATCACGATCAGCAAAGTGTTTTCCACGAATAAATAACTTCATGGCAGGAAAAAAGGAAGAAATCCAAGGGTGGGTGCAAGGTAGGAGGAATAAGCAGGATGCAGCAATATTTCAAACCCAAATTCATGGGCACACTTCATTGCAGCATACGAGGAATGCTAAGGGTCATTATCATTAAGCAAGCGCACACCTTTTGACAGCTTTCCGTCTTTATATATATATATATATATATATATATATATATATATATATATATATATATATAGTAGCATGTAGACTTTACAGACCCACTGCAGGTAATCTATTTGCATTACAGAATGCTGATGCCAAAAAACTGACACACACACAGACGCTTTATTGGAAAGTGAGAACGTTGTTCGTATGGATTGGCCTCCCCGTTCCATCGATCAAAAACCCATATGGGACGCTCTTGGGAGAGCTAGCGGCACATGCACACCCACCAGAAAATGTTCACCAGCTGAAGATAGCGCTGACAGAGGAATGGACAATGTTACCGCAAGAACTTATCAAGTTGTTTTACTTAACCACAAGTTGATAAGTTCTTGATTACTTGTTTTACTTAACCAAAAAAAGTAATCGCTGTCAGGCGGCGGCTTTTGTCAGTCAGTATTAATCTCGCTACAATCCACACTTCCAAGATTCATCCAAGGTGAGTGGCAGTGAAAAACTCCTTGATTTTCCTGCAACGTTCACAACATTTCATATGCACATTGTGTCCTTTCCTTCCTCTGGTTGGGGCTAGAAGTCTGGGAACCCATCTAGCAGACACTTCTCATATGCAATTGTTGATGGATGATGTTCTCCTAGACCTTAAATTAATTTGGAGCTCTGCAGCTAGGTCTTTGATGATAATACGGCAGTATTCCAGAAATAATGCCCCAATTTTCGCAGCGATTACTCTTCTTTTACAGCAGCTGCTAGGTGTCCTGAGATTTCTTCATCATGCACTGAGGTTCGTCCACATTTGAATTATTTATACCAATGAGTAACAACGCTGTAACCTGGGAAATCTTCTCCATAAACAGCGACCATTTCTTCGTGGATTGTTTTGGGTGTTTTCACTTGCAGAAAGAGGAACCGAATCACTGATCTGTATTCCAATTTATCCATTGACACTTCATTTCATTCAGCGCTGCAAAAAAAAAAAAAAAAATGAATTGTCAGATCAAAATCTGGAGGAAGGTCGCACAGAGCAAGTAGCTGCAGTAGGCATCACACACACACACACACACACACTGTTGAGAACACCTTAATTCTTGAATTCATTCGTCAACCAGCCAACCTACTCCAAACAGTAGTGTGAAAAACTCTTTCCTATCTACAGCCATATCCAGATCAAGCTTGTTCATGAGTACCAATGTTATTTTAAAGGAGTTCCTGGATATCTCTAATCTAGAATTACTGATGTGGAATGTAGTTTTCCATCTAGTAGCCACCGCTGGAACGTGAAGATCAATATGGCATAGACGATTCGGCAGGTGGGTTGAACCAGCGAAGATGGGTACAACAATTTTATAACAAGAACAGTTCGCCGAGTTTCCAAAGATTGAAGCAGAACAGATATTATGTATAAAATTTGGTAGTTTGTTATTTGGTTTTTAGGAGCATTAGCAACTAAGGCCATATTGCTCCGGGAATGCGGTGGTCATTTCCTGACCTTTCCGCATCCTCCGTATTTGGTGGAGACAGGCTCGAACCCCGGTCTAATCAAGAAGCATGTGCTACGCACTGCTGCTCCTTCCCACCTGGCTACGGAGGCGCCAAAATTTGGTAGTAAAACATTAGATTACATCTGAAAAGACAGTGGATCAGTTTCATTTGCAGCGATACTATTTGTTGTATCAAATATGCATAGCGTGGATTCCATATAGGAGCAGCGAACTCCAGTATAAGCAGTACAGTTGATTTGAATAGGAGCAGAGAGAACCGTGCATCTTGAAATCTGTATTTTTACCGATTAATGAAGCAATTTTTTTTTTTTTTTTTAGCTTGGTTTATTATATTCCTAACATGTTTAGCAAACCCACATCCAGCTGTAAAAGTAACTCGCAGATCTTTAACTTCAGCAACTCTGGAAATCAGAGTATCCTTGAAATATTGGTTTACCAAAATCTTAGTTTTCCTCGAAACTGCAAAGGAAATTGAGCTGAATTTCCTAGGATTAACCTCCATACCATTTAAAGCAACCCAATTAGCGAAAGAGTCTAGAGTAACTTGAACGTTAACTGCATCAGCTTGACAGTTTATACTTGAGTACAGTTTCACATAATCGGCAAACATTAAAATCTTAATACCACCTCTCTCAACAAATTGAGGTAGATCATTAACAAAGAGTGAAAGATGATATTACTCATCTTGAGCCTCCATCATATGCTGTGAAGGGTTAATTGTAACAATACAATGTATTTATGTGATGCTCGAACAAAAAAATTTAACGCATCCATCAGATTCGACGAGACTGTAGTGGCTCGTCACTCCACAAGATTTCCATTGATCACTGCCTTCTCGGTAGCACAGTTGATATAATCAAATTTCTCCACACCGTATGGAAAGGCTTTGGGTTCAAATCCCGTCAATAACGGAAGGAACTTTAATGGGCTTTTTTTTTTTTTTTTTTCACTCCGTGGCCGAGTAAGTCGGTCTCAGGCGTAGCTAGCAAGGTTTTCCCCCCAGAAACCGAGTTTCTTTCGTCCAGAAAAACAGACAAAGCAACCAGAGAACACACGCACTTTACAGACACAATACATATATGGGTATACAGAAGCAATTCTGGGTGACTAATAAAAAATAATTAGAATTTAATACGGTGTGCAGTGTGAGGTCATTTTAGTGATAAATATTTTATCGAAATATCTGTACAGAACCATTATCATTCTACGGCCATTATTTATCTAAATCAATAGATCTGCTTATCCCTCTCACATGACCATGCATAACGCCTGACTGAATACAGAAATTTCTCTTTATCAAACATTACCATATTTAGTAGCTATGTGTACCTAAACCATGATCAATTCAAACGTATGTACTACAGTACCCTTGAGTTGACCACTCGGCAATGGCAGCCGTTATTAAAACTGATGAATTTTTATCACTTTCCGTCATAACCACTGAACTTCATGAATGGAGGTTAATTACGAAAATGACAAGTTTCCGAACCAGCAAGATGATCGAACCCCTTCTCCCTTTCCCTCCCCACATGCATACAACGCTGAGCAGCAGATGAAAGGAGATGAAGGAAGAAGACCGGGGGTTAGAGGGAATCCAGCTATATGAAAGTCAAAGATCTCTGTTTAAGATCTTCTTTATTAAATGCGTCGGAATCACGCATACCAAGCAGCAAGATACAGGAAGCGCACATGCCTCGCATACCTTCCTCTGACTTGCGCCTTGCAACAGCACGTGAAAGCATCCATTAGCGTGCTGAATGCTATCGTAGGTCGGCCACGACAGAATTCTAATAGGGCACGACAGAAGTTCAAGGTGATGAGTGGATATAAGGGTAAAAAGAATTTGAAGAAAAACTTTGCGACTTCCAGTAGGCGTACTTAGTATAGCGATTAAAATGAGTACAAAATGTGTACTCATTTGAGGGAAGGAAAATGAATGTAACATCTTTAACTCTTCTCTCTCCTAAAGTGTCTTCGTTTTGTATTCGCTACTTTTAATTACCGAAATTGCTTATTAAATGCGCTTTAAACAAATTTAATAAATTTCTTTTTATACTCCAGGACAATCAAAGTCAGAAGAATTCACGAGACAAAGAATACCATAGTTAAGTCACGTGGACTTAAACTACGATCAATTCTAACGCGTGTACTACAGTACTTTGACCACTCGGCTACGGTAGCCGTTATTAAATGAATTATTTAAAGTTATTAGCGTAATTCAAATAAAGGAGCTTTCTATGCATAAAAAGGGCAAATGCTAATTTAATGGGGAATGGTGACTTGTTATTATGTACCATTACTCCACACATCATAAGATGTTTTTGGGTTTTTTCCCATTTGTTGAAAATGCATTATTTTCACAAACTTGCCGAAGTTATTCCTTGACGCATTGGTTATACTTTCTCGAGTTGATATAGTTCTAGTCGCTCTGGTATCTTTTATCGTAATTGGTCTACACAGCTAACCCACTGCAAAGCTATTCACTTGGACCGGCTTCTATGCAAGGTGGGTTCATTTACAAACAAAAATTCACTTTGCAATAGCACACAAGATTATCCATTATTTTGATCCCAGTTGCAAATCGTCTGCAGAACCCTAATATCTTTGTAATAATTAACAATAAGTTGACAGCAATGAATACCAAATAGATCATACGAAATAAACAGTCGTGTATATGTACCAATTAAATTTTTAAAAAATCAATGCAATATTTGCAGTAATTATAGGATGCCTTTCTGGAATCTGAGGATTCCACGGAACTCACTTTGAATACGACTTGCTCTCGACAGGTTTGGGGTAAATTTAGTACCCTAAAACATTTGTTTTAAGTAAAACTTTTTATCCCTAAAAGAACCAAGCACAACAATTATCGTAAAACGATCTCTCCCGATTAACATAATGGAAGTCCACGTTTGAAAACCTGTGCAGAGTACTGTATTAGTATCTCAGGTCACAGACAACAGAACTAACTTTACCATCACAACCGTACCTCCAACATGTGGCAAAATAGCCTAATCCGATTCTATAAACAGGAGGATCTTTCATGGACTTTTCTCCCGAAAATTTATGATAAGAAAACAAACAAGTCGACTATAGCATTCATGCAATTTACATAGAACACTCACGGCTGAAATGCCACACAAAAACGAGTAATATACAGAGCTGATAGTGGTTTTTAGGACTTTTTCCCTTGAAATTCGGAGAGAAAGGGTAATGGTCGAAGAGCTGGTCAGTCCATAACGAAAGGATGGTCTGATTGAATGCTACCTTTAGCAAACATTATCATATAAACGTGTGTACTGTAGTACAGTACATGAGGCGCCCCAGGTGGGAAGGAGCAGCAGCAGTGCGTAGCACACACTTCTTGCTTAGACCGGGGTTCGAGCCCGTCACCACCAAATACGGAAAGGTCAAGGGAATGACCACCGCATATTTCCGGAGCAATATGGCCTTAGTTGCTAATGCTCCTAAAAAAAATAACATACGTTTGAGTTGATCATGGTTTAGATACACATAGCTACTATGATAACAAAGGGAAAGGGCTGATTCTACATAGATTCCTACATCGAAATCTTAATTTGTTTATTCAACTATTAGGTTTCCACAAGGAAGAGGGACTCATTTAGACGTTAAGAGATGATTTACGACCAGCTAAGAAAATATACGCCTAACACTGCATATTTTCTCAGCCTATACGAGTAGCAGAAACTGTTTTAGTGAAGAGTAGTTTACTTTTTGTGGCTATTTGTGCATATCTATTTGAGTTACGCGATGTTTTGGAAATACTTGCCTCCTCTGCTTACGCGGCATACGCCACGATCACGTCACCCATAAATTCTTCACATTTCACAACCTGCGACTACATTCTACGAGCTCCACCTTCACTTTTCTACAAAAGGAAACTCCAATTCAGCCCTTTTGGGTTTGTGGTTTCAGATCCTTCTTTCATATCAGTTTCTCTTTTTTGTTCAAAAATTTGACCCTATAAGAAAGGCGTGACTGGTATCTTCGATGGAATTTCCCATTTTATTAATCCAATAATTGCTCACTCCCAAGCCCAGTAAAGCTTACTCTCTCCAGCACTTTTGGGAAATGTCCTTTGCATCAATTTTAACAGCAGTGCTTACAGGGTTCGTAGCGTATTTAATTAATTTTAATGGGCCCATTTCTTGTCAAGGTTAGGGAAGCTTTAATACCACTAAAATTCTAAAGCCTACGCATTTATATTTCTATGACCGTGTATTTTCGTCGAGATACCCGGGCATGTCAAATAGTTTTGGATGCATCATTTAATTTTAAGGGGTTAATTCTGTAAGTACACCTTCACCGAGTGACACTAATATTAGGTGTCTCAACCAGATTGCGGCATAATCACTAGCATGATTGACCTAGAAATGGACGATGCTATTTCAAGGTTATTTGGAATAAAAGACGTGCCAAATTATTTATTAACATGAAAGAAATATAAAAGTTTAGATAAAAATATTTATTGCTCACATTATGTGAGAGTATCTTTATTAATTCTCGCACAATAATAAAGTTAACTATTTCAATGAAAGAATAGTTTCTAGGAGAGGGGAAGAAAGTTTCTGCGTCGAATCATTGCATACGGAAGATGTTTTCTTGAAAAAAAAAAATAAAAGCTGTATAATAAGCTTTAAATTAGTTTTTTGAATAAATTAAGTTTAGCTTCATTATACTTTCGATTCGAATTTTACTATATTTACCCACATCTCGTGAAGTTTTTTTTTGTACCAAACTCTCCCCTTGTGTGTTCGGTATTTTTATTGAAACCATCCAACACACCTGTCTACTGTGAAATAATTAATGCGCGGAACAGGAAGTTACGGAGAAACGGAACCGGAAGCTTAGGATATGCGATGCCGATAGCAATTCCGTTTTTCTGAGAAGGTCACGCATCAACCCTAAATACCGAGATGGAATCCCATCCTTTCAGCGAGTCCTTCGAAATAATTCAAATAAAGGGAAATGGACCTAATACGGCTAATATTTAGACTAAGTAAAAAAAAAAATCTTTGTACATACACTTCAACGCTGTTTTTAGTTGAAAGTTTTCAACTAACTTTTCTGTTCGTACATAATTGTAGAACAAAATAATGAACAAAATAAGCTTATCAAAATAAATTGGCTAGAACATCTACACAACTTTCTGCAGAGGCTATCAAAATTCAGCAAAAAAATAAATAAAAAGCGAAACAATCCTTCAGATTACCAGACAGCACTAAAGCTATTCGATGCTCTTAATTTTTGTTTCTTGCTCACAGCAAGAAACAAAAATTAACGACTTTGAAAGGCAAAAACTTGTCCATCAGAAACATATCATAAGCATAAAACAATAGTGTTAATGAGCTTTATGATCAATTAAGGAATAAATAGGCTCCAAAAACAAAACATAATTAAGAAAGCGAGCGCCCACACACACACAGAAAGATGTTTATTGCACAATTTTCTTAACCCCATTTACACCTGAAAGATCTAGTCATCTTCCCCAGTTTGTGAATAAAGAATAGTCTACAGCAGCAAGAAATATTGGATTTTGATGTGGTTCAACAGGCAGAACCCACTCACTATCTAGAGATCTTTATTATTCACCAACTTCACTATGGAGTCATGAGCCCAAAAACCACATAAAACATGAGCAAAAACCCTGGCCAAACTAACAGCCGGAATAATTGGTACATTATATATTTATATAATAATAAAAATTTATATATATAAAAAAAGCTGATCAGACCGCAAAAAGAAATTATGACAAGAAACGCAGAAGAGCAATGCATTCCAAAAGAAATCTGACAAGCTTTTGGAACATACAAAAACTATGTTTGCAGCAAATATAATACGTGTTTGAAAGGCAAAAACTAGTCGCCCTACTACTAAACATCCTAGAACTAGTCGCCGAAAAATGTGGGTAGTAAGCAATACGGAAAGAAAAGGAAAGGATCGGAAATTGTGAAAATAGCTATAAGGGCAAACCACCCAGAATAAATTTCGATAATAACGCAACAAACGCACAGGAAAGAATCAGCTCGCTAAAGAAAAACCTCGAAAATTTGAAAGCTGCATTTCTAATCAGATGAAAAATTTCAATAGGTAAAGTTGATGGAAAAACTTCGATGAACAAACAGGCCATTAGCATTGGTACCAATGCTCGTCAGGGAAGAAACCCCATCACGGAGAAATATAATAAAAGAAAATAATAACTACCAGCTGAAGACCGGTGAAGAGATGCCATGGCAGAGGGAGAGACCTCCAAATATCTAGGGATGATGTGGACTCAGTCAAAACACATGAAGATCACGACTCGCCTGACTGAAAAATACCAGAGGCTAAGAAGCCTGCTAAAATCAAAGCTGTATGGCAGAATGTGCTCACAGTCAAACACTTACGCAGCAATACTAACTAGTCCATGATCACAGATTGGACCAACACCGAGCTTGACAAGATTATGAGATCTACCAGGACAAGGATGACAGAGTCGCCAACACCACCCGAAAGTCAGCCACGAGCTGACCATAACCCAGAAATTAGGGAAGGGATTGACTGATTCATTAAACAACAGCAGAAAGAGATTAACATGCGGAATTATTTCCAGGAAGACAGTAATCTACCAAGCCATAAGAAAGTTATACGAACGGCACAAAACTTTCAACCTTAACAAAGAGACCCCACTCACGCAGACAGAAGGAACAAAGACAGAAAGATGGGCGAAGAAGGCATTCCATGGCAGTCACTACAATGACCTCCATAAAGACTACGTAGATAAGCTACCAACTTTTGGCTCACGAACGAGAGTTCTTCCCCAATACCGAAGAATCCATGCTCGCCATCCAGCTCAGGTAATCAACATCAGAAGCTACAAAAAATACACTGCCAAGGACCCCAGTGATATATTACATGTGTCGGCGAAGCAACTTGGCCCCAGAATCAATACAGCACATCACTGGGGGATGCAGGGTGATCACCCAGAGACAACCAGGTCGGCAAGATAATACATCAGAAGCTAGCTCACAAATACCAGCTGATCAGAGAAAATTCACCGTATTACAAGTAGATACCTCAGACCATAGTACAGACACGCTCCCCCTTACTCACAAACTATACTTGGACCGTGCCATAATAATGGACAAAAATTGGGGGTCAAGCACGCATAGCAGAAATTAAGTGAAAATTCTTTAGAATCATTTATTATTTCAATGTTACAGTGGTTTAATATTTTACAACTTTTTAAAAGTTTATAACAACAAAGTTTAGATCTCTCCTTTGTACTCCATGGAAGTGGTTTCTGTGGTCGAATTGCACGTATGTGCTCTATACGCCTTACAACGCTCACTATTAGTCTTCGCATGTTGAATTAATTTTCAGTGGAAAATTTCTTTTATGAAATAAAAGATTTTGAGAATGACGAAGAAAGATTGTGGTTTTTATATTTTTAAAATTTGACTGCTAGAAGCTGAGATAAGGCGATTGAAAACGCAAACGCGTTACACTGTGGCCGCGTTGTAGGGCTACTGATTGAGTCATGCGTCGCTGCTACGTAGTCGCCGCGTTGTTCGTGCCTGGTATCGAATGGTACAATTACGGGGGTGGCGACGAATCATTTTGTATCGATTTTTGTCAATTACGCAAGTTACTCCCATGTGAAAACTGCCTGGGGCGCACCTAAAGAAATTGTACATAAACTGACCAGACAATCCTCATCGACGAGAAGGAAATTACTACGTGCCTGATGGACAAAAGTATTGCCCAACACCAGCAACCACCAGAATGTCCACGAGGGAATATCTACGATCAAGAGGTACACAGACCTAACACAGGAAGTCAAAGTAATGTGGCATTAATTCATTTTATTTATTGAATAAAGCAGCCCCTAGCCAAAAAAATATGGCAAGTCCGCCATACATATAGAAATGGTATAGCACAGTATACAATTATTAACAATACAAATTTCACATTACAAAACAACTATACTGAGCAAGGGTCATTCCCTCACTACGCACAACCTGAACAAGTAGGCTACAACAGTAACCGATGAAGAGACTCCGTTCACAGATGAACACAAGCATCACATCCTAGAGGGTGATCATCACCGATAATCTCCACAAGATACAGTTCAACGAACAGCCATCTAGCAGCAGTCAGAGCTCAACAGAAGGTACTCATTAATCATCAAAACTAAGCTGGAAGAAATTGTTATTGTAGGATAAAACCCAACAAAAACTAATGCTTGGAACAAGTACTGACCATTCCGATTAACGTATCAACCAACGGCATGGTACCAAAGAGCCTCCATAAGAACCTAGAAGCAATAGCCCTCCTAGAGAACACTTACATGGAACTCCAGAAAGCCGCGATCCTGAACACCTGTAGGATAATAAGAGTTCCTCCACCAATAGTAATAACCGGACATGAACAACTAACCTGCACTTGGTACCAATAGACATACTTGTAATACGGGCAAAAAATACTTCCGGTCCCAAAATTTATGAATGACTTTCATAGAATTATTAACTAACTACTTAGCAAACTTTGTCACCAAAAGGAGAGTTACTTAGTAAAAAGTGCGCAATGAAAGTGCAATAAAAAATTGTATTGTATTTTTAATTTTAACACAAAGTAAATGATGGATTTCAATCGGAATAGTTTCCTCTTGATAAGCATCGAATAACGCATAGCTAATATGATTTTAATATTTATAGCTCCATTAGTGACAGAAATAGGAGGGGGAAACAAATTACTCACATTTTCCTGTCTGGCGCCGCCATTTTTAATTTTAAATCTACTCGTTGCTCTTTCCAATGGTATATAATAAGCTATAGGTTGTTGACATTTGTCCCCCCACGTTTACCCCCCATTTCTCAGACAAATTTTGGTAAAACTCCAGAACACGGTGCCCCTTTGAAAATCACGTTCCTAACCTGCTATGGTTAGCGTTAATTAGGGTGTTTATCCCACCCTTGCCGCTGTTTTAAAATCGGGAACTCGTTTTCCTATTTTGAAACAGCGGGAAGGGGGAATAAACACCCCAAGACCATGGCAGGCTGAAGGTGCACCACGTTCTGGAGTATAGCGCAAATTTTTGTCAACAACGATCAATATGGCGTTATGTTGGCCCACATTATGTACAAACCCATGCAAAATTTAGAGTCAATAGGTTGAGTGGTACCAGAGATACAATGCTGTGACAGACAACCGAGTGACATAAAGGTCCTTCGTTAGACTACGGACCCTAAAAAGGAGAAAAAAAAAAGTTTATTATGATAATAACTAAGGGGCTGCGCTCGCTTCTTTTGATGAAGAAAAATAATACTTACAGAAACGTTCGATATTGTGTGTCTCTTCCTCTGCTATGAATACATAAACGTTACATATGGAAATCAAGAATGGTACTGAGTGGTAACGTTAAATAAACATAGCGCGTGACCACGCTTAAACAGAAGCTTGTTTTACCACAGTAAAAAACTTCTGTTACTTATTTTAGTATTTGTTACGTATTACACGTAACCCGCATCGCCCTTCTCCCATTTGCTGAATAAATATCACTAGGAGGAATATCACTTCTTTTATTTTTTCTATTAAACCAGACATAAAATTAACTAAAATTCTTAAGCCCACTGCCTTAAAAAAAATAGTAATACAGGCACTAACACATACGAGTAATAATACTTTTAACTATTATAATATTCTCCTACAGTTAACATTTATTGATGTAATGCAGTGGTTCTCAATTTTTATTAACGTAAGGATCCCTTTTAGCTTAAATTTTCGTGGATACCCGCACTCAACAATTTTGTCAAACTTTTGCAGGTTTTAAAATAGTAATAAGAAACTTAGGTAACGCATTCGCAACTGCTTGGAAGCCCGGAGTAGCCGAGTAGTCACGCGCATAAGCATTTTGAGTGACTATGGTTCAAGCTCGTGTGACTGTTAAATATAGCGCTGTTTCTTGGATTCTCAGTATCATGTGAACTACTTTAATCGTGTGATTATCCTAGAGTATAAAAAAAAAAAATACTTTTTTATTGATAACGAGCCCCAGGGTTCCTCGGACCACATCTTTGAGATGTGCTGGTGTAATGCATATTTTTCTTCTCGCACAATACTGAAAATATGATACAGATTTTATTTATTTTTACACAAAGTTCTCGTTATCGTGTTTTAGCATTTTGTGTAATTACCCGATTTAAGAGTATCTCACGTAATGAAATTATATACGATTTGTTAGTGACCTCATATATTTCAATTTGTTTATTTATCTACGCTTTAAATATTACCGCATGTTGGAGAATTTGTAATGATGTTTGTGGAGTAATAATAACCTTATTGAAAAAAAATTCAAGATATCCAAAAGGAACCCTCGGTTATCAGCATAAAAGATGTTTTAGGAAAGGTCGGGAAACTGAAACATTCCATTATAAAACAGCGGGTTCTCGTGTTCACTTTTTAAAATACCATTTCTTTTATCTTTAGCAGCAAAGATCAGCCACTGTAAGAAAACATGAAGGGAGGTTACAATCTCTCCTTTTCCAAGGTAAATCGGCAGCCCTCCCTTTGTCACCAGTTGAATAGAAGTGACTTTTTTTTTATCTCATTATCCTTCCATGTTTTATAATAAAGGTCTGTAAGGATCTCGTTAGCCTGTTGAATCGGTTCCTTTTAGAGCGCCTGCTATCGACAGCGGGACACAAAAGACCTCTTTTTATTTAAAAAAAAGTGCTCTCCGGGGAGTCGGTGATTCAAATAATCGTCGCCAACGTCACCGAGGACCCATTAGTTGGTGGCTACGGAAATCTCGTTATTCGACCACAACGAAGTCCACGAGCGCTGCATTTTGCTGGGAATGTGGGGAGTAGATAAAGGGAGGGAAGAGGGGTTAGGAAACGGATCGCATCAAAAGTGCTCTCTACACGGTGGTAGTGGAGGAGGAGGAAGTCGTCACATCCGCGTGATCGTGACAGTTCATCCATTAACGCACTTGCGCTTCGATTGTTCTGTGTTTCGGGAGCTGTTAACGGAGAGATCCGTATGTGATGAACAACTGCGCTTAATTAGAGCAGCCGTTCCCCGGCAATGTGAGAGGCACAAAAATAATGGTGTACGCTCGTGTCAGGGAGCAGGAGCATAGGACGTGTAGACCACTATAGGTATTGTTGAGGGACAAACAGCTTCTGATAACAAGGGCGGACACACCGTGGGACGCTTTTAAGGAGGCAGAATTATTGGAACCACCGCTATATTAATTAACTCGATGGCGGAGAATCCAATCATCTTGAGAAATCAATTAACGTAAGGAATTACAAAAGAAGGTTACCATTAGAGAATTCATTAACGAAATAATCTCCGCATTTTGAGCAAATTCAGTAGCAACGATCAAATAACGATCAAAAAGGGCCCCAGCGGTAAAGCGCAGCAACAAAAAGATCCAAACAACGAAAATTAAGGATTTTCGGGAATAACAAACTACCATTATTACGAGAAAACTGTTAAATTCAGATAATCTTTCCGGAAAGCTACGATTTAATTTCTTATTCGTTTAATGTATGTGCGATTTGATACTATGTATGCCGGGAATTTATCCGAAATTTATTAGAATCATCATTATCCTTCTCCTTGCTTTCTTGAAATGATTCCTTTATTAGACGGGTCCATTCCTTTTATATATTCGATCCACTTTCTTTTTCTACTCCGGAATTTCTGTCATTCGGTTATCTTCCAGAGCTAGTTTATTTCATGTTCCGGCCCTCTTATGACGATAACTAAGTGCTGAGCACCGGTTGCTTCACAACCGGTGCTTAGCAAACGTATGGAAGATGCTTTGAAAAAATTCTTTAAAAAATAAAAGTGAAAACTTCAGTTATCAGAATTATAATATTAACGTACATCACAGAGCGTGTAAGTCGCTCTCATGGGTAGCAACATTGGTATAATCACTGTCCCTCTCCCATCAGGTCGAAAACACCCCAGTTCGTTCATTCAGTGGAATAAATTTAATGGGAATGAGACCATCTCAAAATCACAGAAAAGGCCGGTTTTCGTAATGTAAACTTTGCATATTTGACAGTTTTCATGAAATACACTTTTCCTTTTCTTTTGAGAAGTACAGAGAGAGAGAGAGAGAGAGAGAGAGAGAGAGAGAGAGAGAGAGAGAGAGAGAGAGAGAGAGATGCTGCTCTTGAACGAAACTAACCTTGGAAAGCTCTGATTTCTCCACATCTTCATTTAGCGCTAAACTGCTGGCCTTACAAAATGCAGTACGCGCGACCAAAAGAAGATTAACACAAGAAAAAACTTAATAATAAATGTACACCTTAGTGGAATTGCAATCTAACTGCCATGCGGAACAAGTTCACGAGGCTTGAAGGATGTATCGACGGAAGCGACGCAACTGGTGTTCAGCCGAATTACAGAGACTGTCAAAAGTGAGTCTATCAAGGATAGACTCGATTCATTTAAGCTCGGCAGTAAATGAAGAATGAAGATGAGGAATCAAAGCTTCCCGAGTTAGATCGTTTCGTTCAAGGGCAACATGTGAGTTTTTTTTATATACCAAACTAACAACTGGCCAAGGAATACACAATAAAATTGAATTTCATTTTATTCAATTTATACGATTTAAGATTTCATTCAGATGAACACCAAATTAAAATCTTGACAGTCTCTCCTTCATTGCATAGGAAATAACAATTCTTGAGATACTGTATGTAAACTACAGAGAATAAAATTTTTGCAAGTGATAATTTTACTTCTGCTCCGTTGTTTCTCAAACCTTAAACTGGATTGATCCTGTTAATATAACATAATACAACGCAATTTTAGGGTAAGTCCCTCAAGTTGAGTAAGGAGTTAACTCACGTACAAGTTAGTGTAAATACATCAGATCTGTACGCAAGCCAACTACTAGGTAGTAACAAAATTGCCATCATTTGAGTATATCTCATTGTGAAACAGATTTCTTCCCTATGATAGCTCTAGTTTAGATTCACTCATTCATTAAATCAGGCCATTAAACCGGAAACACGTCTACAACTGATGCTCCTCCTTTTACCGCTTTAGAGATATCTAATATCTTATCAAGATCGATGCAAATAAATGCCTAGAAGCTGATCTTATAGATCATTTCTTTATAAAACGATTTCCTTCGATCAGAAGAGGAATCGTATTTCAAATTGTTAATTTGTATTTCTTTTGATTCTTTTGTAAAAACGTATTTACTGTTATCCAGTTAATTCAAAAAAAAACTCTCCTCAGGACCCAAAATCTTCTGTCCCATTCCCTTGATCTCGCATTTAGGCAAAATACTCAAATATTAATGGCAATTCTGATCAAAAATCTCAAACTTAAAGCAAAACTTCCATCCTCCTTATAACGTGCATTCAAACGAAGATGCACTCATTGAGCTGTATCAGTTAATGGAGTCTTCAAATACACGCCTGTCATATATACATTAACTTCAAAAGGTGCCACTAACACTCTGGTGGGAGAGTGCCCTCTGATGTCTACGTGAAGCTAGTTGCTTACACCAACTTGGTCTTGCCAGAAATTTTTTACATCTAGATGTGTCACTGTTCACAGGGAGGTTTTTCGTGACTGCTCCCAGGGCTTCAAGAATGGATGGACACTGCTTTCGAACCCCCATTATTGACGAATAACTACTTGTTTTTATTGTGTTGCGTAGTAGTAATGGCAAATGATGCAAGAAAGCAAGCTTACACAGCATCAGCAAAAAAAACCCACCAGTTCACTTTTTCCAAGAAGGTCTAGTTCTTCCTTTAATTTATTCAACCCGTTCACTTCCACAACAGACGGAAGCCTGTTCCAACAATTAACCACCCACTGGTTGAATTCAAACTTCCACACATCTATTCTGCAACCATCCTTCCTCAACTTGAATTTATGTCCCCCCTCATGTGTGTAGTCTCAGCAAGTGTAAGAATGCCATTAATATTCAGCTTACTCAATCCATTCCAGACTTTAAACACCTCAATCAGAAGCACCCAGCAGGCGCCTAGTCGGAAGACGCTGCAATTTGCAAAACTGAAGCCTTTGCAGGTTAGACCGCCCTTTTGTTCTCTTCAGTCTGGTTGCCCTTCTCTGCACCTGTTCCAGCAATCTACATCATTTCTAAAGTGAGGCCCCCAGACCTGTATACGGTACTCAAAATGCGGCCTAACCATGACGCCTTGTAAAACAAAGTTTCTGTATATCATTGTCAATGATTCATTGACAATGATATACAGAAAAACCCAATGAGCTGTCTAGCACGTCTACACTGCACAATTACCGCCCCCAGGTCTTTTTCATTCTCCACTACCCTGAGTGGGAGTACCACACAGTTTATAGTTACTCTGGGTTACCTACCTATGAGCAGTAAATTGCATTTGTCAATTGAATAGGTTTAGCAAACCAGTAAAACTAACTATTGTGTGTGCAAAGCTGCTCAACTTCGGAATGTCCAACAATTGGTTTACACAGATGATCTTGCTATAGTAATTAGCAGTAACTGAAGATACTTGCATATACTAAATTTTATTATTACCGAACTTCTTTCCTGGACATTTAAAAACCCTAAAATCTTTCTTACTAAATCAAAAATTTTAGTTTTTAAATATAAATTGGGTTATCAGGCCACGTATTGTTAAACAAAATGTTAGTAATCTTCCTTTCGTCCCAACAAAAAAAACATTTGGGCTTCATTTTTTGGAAGATTTTATTTATTTATTATATCTTTTTTGTTGTTGATCATATTCAACAAATCTCCTTCAAGGTATCGAAATTCAGAATTCTTTGACCCATTACCTTTCAAGATCGGAGGTCCTCAATGTAAAAATCCTCTTATAATTCATTAGTCTGTAATCATTCGTATCATTATAGCTCTAACATTGTTGCTGTTATGGGCATTGCATCAGGCATACATGGAAAATTCTTTTAACTGATTGCAATAAAGATATCACCTTTGCAGCATAATCTGGTACAGGTGAGCAAATTTATTTGCAGTTCAGTAAAACTGGCATCCATATTTTTTCTTAATGCGGTTGCATACTTGTCGTAATGGATTTGTCTAAGCCTTAGAAGTCGTTGCTGGTATTATACCGATAGACCTTCACCTTGTATTCAGAGGATTTTATTACTCTCAGACGCTAAACTCCTCTTCAGTTCCAGGACATCAACAATAATGATACTAAGATGGTAAAGATCTAGCTGCTACAGCATATAAACTACTCACTAGAAAGACAGTCAGCTTGTTACCCATATGGCATTAATCAACAAAAGATTTATACTTAATATTTCGAAGTATCCTGGAATTCATACTCCCTTTGTTATGAGAGGACACTGCTCCCTAATTGTCAAATTACATCAGTTCAAACTACTCTTCATTGCTTTCTTTTCTCAAAAAACTTCCAAGCACATCAAGATGATACTAATCTTGTTTTCACGTAGAACTGACCTAAATATTGCTACCAACGCTCAGTGTCAATAATTACAGAGAGATTTCTCGTCATTGATTAGAATTCTTGGTTTCTCACTTCATCCTTCTGTGTTCTTAAGTTGTCATTTTTCCCCGATAACAGGACCACTTGACAATCGCCGACTCAAGAAATTACACAGTTGAATGCAGATAACAATTGACATATTCCTATACTTTAATAATACCTACACCATCCTCCATGAAAGATTCTATTTGAATTGGAAGTTGGAGTTATTGATAAAACCTTACGCTGAATCTCAAGCTGGCTATATGATAGGAGAGAGATAGTTGTCATAAAGCTTGATTGTACTTTCGATGTTTTTATTACTGATAATACTTGATTACTTATTAAAGTAATTTTTCTTCCCCTCTCTGTGGATGAAAATAATTGTTTGAAATCGCTCCTATTCTTTTCTTTGGAGCAGAGAGTGTTTCAGTTTCTATACTTTCATTCCATTTTTATTTTTCCTTTTTGAATTGTATGTTAATCTAGCCCAACTTGTTGATAAGGTTGGGCCTTCGTTAATTAACAAAAGTTATTTGTAGTTTTAGTTTGATGAATAAAATGGTGCTCTACTGTATTAATACTCGTTTTATCGTATGGTCTGTTTGTGATCCCACCTTCTGGCCTCTCCTCATTTCATCTCATAATCGCTTGGACATCAGACCAACCGCACTTTCTAACTCTGTCACTAAATACAATACTTTGCCTTAGCTACTAACCGCCTAACCCAGTTAAGCGAGATTATGGAGGGGTCGGCGCCTCCGTAGCCAGGGGCAGCAGTGCTTAGCACACACTGCTTGATTAGACCGGGGTTCGAGCCCGTGACCACCAAATACGGAGGATGCGGAAAGGTCAGGGAATGACCACCGCATATCCCTGGAGCAATATGGCCTTAGTTGCTAATGCTCCTTAAAAAAAAAAAAAACAGTAATAACGTGATTATGGTGTTACTTCCTCCGAGGGGGCGGCACTCCATTATCTGGATCTTATTTTTCCCTGCACTCTTATTCAGTACGTTAACATGTGAAAACCAACTCTAAAATTCAGTTGAATAACAAAATCTCATATTTAAACAAATACAAAAACTTAACTCTACACACACACATATATATATATATATATACACACACAACTCAATAAATAATCAATATAACACCAACTCGCTATACGTATATACAATTCAATAAATAAACTAATCAACTCAACACAACCGATAGAACTCGGAACTCAAAATATTAAATCTGAATTTTTTTTTTTACATTTACTTAAGACTCAATGCAACAGGGCATATTATTTTAAAAAGTTATAATTAT
Organism: Mastigoproctus giganteus; assembly: GCF_048544385.1. NCBI lineage: Eukaryota > Metazoa > Arthropoda > Arachnida > Uropygi > Thelyphonidae > Mastigoproctus > Mastigoproctus giganteus. The sequence continues at coordinate 140,637,207 of NC_143579.1, read as the reverse complement.
CTATAACTCGTAATATAGGTGTTAAAAACAAAGAAAACTCAAAGGAAAAACTACGATAGTAGTGTAAAGAATATCATTTCAGCTGTATCTCATATTGTGCTCTTCCTTCACAACGAATTACCATGTATCGCACTACTTCGAATAAATTCACTAATAGAGAAGACTATTGTTACTTATTCTCAGTGGGCACCACCACCACCCAGACGGCACCGTTTCAAGACTTTATGCCTTTCATCGATGGGTGGGCAGGCAGGCACCCTGGTATTGAAAACAACTCCGTTGTGAAGATAATCCCACAATAGGAGAGATGCCAAAAGGTGTACGTGATAACATCACCTACACCTTTTGGCATTTCATATTGAGGGATTATTTTGGAATATTTGGCATTTCATATTGAGGGATTATCTTCAACAACGGGATTGTCATGTTTGACATACCAGGGTGCCTGCCCACCCACCGATGAAAGGCCAACAAGTTTTTTGTCTTGAAACTGTGCAGTCTGGGTGGTGGTGGTGCCCACTGAGAATAAGTAACAAATAGTCTTCTCTATTAGTGAAGCGTTACTTATTCGAGGTAGTGCAATACATGTGAAAGATGAGCACAATATGAGATACAGTCGAAATGTTGCCCTTTACATTACTATCGTAATTTTTCCTATGATGTAAAAACACCATAGAGTTGTCTATGGTGTTTTTGAAGCTCCATGCCTTCAGTGCCATTATTTAAATTTAGCCTCAAATCATCAAAGTAAAGGCAATGCCTCTACTGTCTTCCACATTTCCACAAACCAATTGGTTGTTCTCAAGCCCTATTCCACACAACTTAGATCTTAATCCAAGTTATAATCACAAAAGCTAAAAAGCCCTGGAACAATCCATCTCCTACTAATCATATCCACCCTAGGCAGAAAGGCATAGAGAACACTGATCGGTATCAATTTCCTCCCAGAAATATTTCCTACGAGAATCAGTCGAAATTATGTTCAAAAACTCAAATATGTGGTTAAAAAGTTCTTATCGCCCCTCAGTTTTCAAATATCGTAGGTTAATGACCGGGAAACCAAGACCTATAGTTGATTTAATCATCTTTTCCATCCATTTCATCTATTTCTTTTTTTTAGAACCTTTCTGGAGCTTTCTACAACATTTGAGAATATTCCGAAACATTCTAGAATACTGTTACGTACGGGAGGATGAAAGATTTGTTTCTGGAACTTTCGACGAAGTTCTCTAGAAACATCTCTACCGGTATATATACGAGTGGGTTCAGCACCAAGCAAGTATTTTCCTATTTCAAAAGTGTACGGTTTAAGAGAGCGAATGATGAACAAGTGTTATCTGCATTAGTGTAAATTCTCGACTGCGTTTAAATTATAAATAATTCTTCCGTGCTCGTACCCCAACCGTACATGAAATATGTCGCGTTCTTATCGAAATAAGCCTGATAGTTTGATACATTTGCGGAAAAGTGCTATTAAAATCGTAGCGGAAGGCACTGTCACTACTTGTGAGAAAAGCCTATGAATTCTAGTTTTGATGGAAGGTCGGAGGTCAAGATAAAGTATGGGCTCCAAAGATTTCCAGTAACTCATGTTCAAGGACATGAATAGGCTGGCTTAGTAGTAGCCACAAATCGATGCCTTTTGCTATGGCGGTATGGCGGGAAGCTCAAGACCACACAAACGATTTGCATGAATAATAATTCTGGTGTTTCTGGGATATCCAAGCATAAAGCAGAGTATCCCAACATACCTTCTGCTCTAAGGCCGGTTCCTCAAGACGGATACAATGCCAGTGGCAAAGGCACCAGAAACTGATGAACTTAAATGATTCCGGATCGGAGAAGAAATCTACAGAAGATGCAGAAACCAGAAAGAGACGCAGAAACCAGATCCAGTCTTCAACTCTTGATACTGCAAATCCGCTAACTACATCCTGGCCAAATCGTTCAATTCTATAGTGGAACACTATAGTGGAATCTTCTTGAAAAGGGTGTCGAGGTGTCATTTGATAGGAAGAGGCGATCTAACGAAACGACCTATTACTCCATGGATGGTGCTTTGGTTTACTGTAACAATGTCCATGAATTAATGAAAGAGTTGCATCTGAAGCGCGTCCCCGAGTGGGGAAGGCTTTTCCTTGATTCATCCAAGGCTCACCCTGAATTTTAACAGGAATCGAAATTTTTCTTTTGTCGAGAACCAAACGCGCCTGCCATTTTTCCGTTCTCCTTTTGAAACTTGCTTAACTCTACTAAAGTATATATTGTTATAGTATCCTAACCTTAAGAAGGATCTTATGTCCAATATTTCTTTCGGCAAATTATTCTTTGTCGCAGATTCTAAAAACATTTTTCCTATTACTAAATCAGCTAATGGCAAAAAAACCTTGACATCGATGGTTCGACTGTTGATGATCCTGCTCAGACAGCAAACAAACTGAATGAGTATTTTGCATCTACATTCACACGTGAGGAATTATTAAGGTTTGAAAATGGCAGAAGGTTATCAAATTATAGCAGGGAACTTAATGATTTTGTAATAACGGAGAGCAAAGTGGAGGAGAAATTGTTGAAGTTAAACATAAGAAAAACACCTGGGGTGGATGGGATCTATCCAGTTATATTAAAGGAGGTGGCAAAGCAACTAAGCAAACCCATAGCTATAATTATGAGAGCATCCTTGGACTCAGGGGAGGTTCCCACGGACTGGAGATGTGCAAATCTATCCCCAATTCACAAAGGGGGATCGAAGGGTGACACGAGTAATTACAGATCAGTTAGTTTAACTTCTGTTCCGGGTAAAATAATGGAGTCACTGGTTAAAGATGCATTGCAGGATCATCTAGACAAGACTGCAGCAATAATTCAGACACAGCATGGGTTTGTTAAGGGAAAGTTTTGCCTTACAAATTTGATTTGTTATTATGATATTTGTTTGTTATTTGGTTTTTAGAAGCATTAACAACTAAGGCCATATTGCTCCGGGATATGCGGTGGTCATTCCCTGAACTTTCCGCATCCTCCGTATTTGGTGGTGACGGGCTCGAACCCCGGTCTAATCAAGAAGCGTGTGCTACGCACTGCTGCTCCTTCCCACCTGGCTACGGAGGCGCCTAGGTTATTATGATGTGGTTACAAAGGAACTGGATGCAAAAAAAAAATAATTTTGATATCATATATTTGGATTTCAGGAAAGCTTTTGACACTGTTGCGCATGGAAGACTATTGTACAAATTGGAGCAGAATGGTATTAAGGGTAAGTTGCTACAATGGATAAAAGGATGGTTAAGTGGGAGAAGACAGAGGGTGGTAATCAAAGGAGTTGCTCTTCTTGGACTAATGTTATTAGCGATGTCCCACAGGGTTCGGTGTTGGGTCCACTGTTTTGTATATTTATAAATGATATTGATGAAGGTACATCAGGCTTAGTGTCGAAGTTTGCAGATGATACAAAGTTGGCAGGGTTGTTAATGACAGTAACAGCAGTGTGCTACTGCAACAGGATCTAGATAATTCGGGCAGATGGGCTAAGAAGTGGCAACTGAAGTTTAACCTTGACAAATGTAAAGTACTGCATATGGGTAGAAGTATGCCTGATAGAAAAGTACCAACTGTGTGATACTTCACTTAAGGTGGTAGAAAATGAAAGACCTGGGAGTAATTGTGCAGTCAGATATGAAGTTTTCTGAGCAATGCAGACAGCCTGCCAAGGCAGGTCATAGAGTTCTGTCAATGATATACAGGAATTTTGCTAGCAGGGAAAAGGAGGTGATTGTCCCTCTGTATAAGGCAATGGTCAGGACATGCCTTGAGTACTGCGTACAGGTCTGGAGGCCTCTTTAGGAAGGATGTCGATTTGCTTGAGCGTGTACAGAGAAGGGCAACAAGATTGGTGAGGGGAATGAAGGGATCCTCTTACCAAGAGACTCAAGTTCTGCAAATTGCAGTGGCTGGAGACTAGGCACCTGCGGGGTGATCTGATTGAGGTATATAAGGCCTTGAATGAGTTGAGCACGCTGAATTCTGGCGCCTCCGTAGCCAGGTGGGAAGGAGCAGCAGTGCATAGCACACACGCTTCTTGATTAGACCGGGGTTCGAGCCCGTCACCACCAAACACGGAGGATACGGAAAGGTCAGGAATGACCACCGTATATTCACGGAGCAATATGGCCTTAGTTGCTAATGCTCCTAAAAACCAAATAACAAACAAACAACAAACAACGCTGAATTCTGATGGGATCCTTCCACTTGTTCAGATTACGAACCTAAGGGGGCATAAATTCAAATTAAGAAAGGACAGATGTAGAACAGATGTGCGGAAATTTGCCTTTAGCCAGCGGGTGGTTAATTGCTGGAACAAACTTCCATCTGTCGTTGTGGAAGTTGATAGCTTGAATAAATTTAAGGAGGATCTGGACAAGCATTTGGAGGGAATGGTGTGATTTTTTTTTTTTTTGGCTGATGCTGCATAAGCTCATACATTTGCTTTCTTGCATCACATGCTACTACTACTGCTTGCAAAGCATCATCAGAAACCATTCTGCAGGCCCGGATCACCCCCAAGAAGGACAAATGTCTGAACTGAAATTACTGTCTTCGTATTAATATGCATGTTATTATGCACTGTATTTTATTAATATGCATCTCATCCTATATTCTGTGTTCAGAACAGCTTTGATGCCGTTTGGGATTCCCTCCATTCTATGCATCCATAGGAAGCTACCCCGTTTTCTCTTCCACGAATCGAACACTGGCTGGCTCGCTCGCTCTGTGTGTAGAAATATATCGCCTCTGTTCGTGAACCCTAAGAATAACAGCAATGTTAGACGTAGATGGCCAAGTAGAATTTGTATAACTGGTCAAAATCCATTGGTTTTCTTTTATAAAAGATGCTCAGAGCCTTCGAAATAAGCATCTTATCACAGCAGGATGTGTATTTTAGAAACTTGGTTGGTCCACCAGGCTGGAAAATCTGCACAATATGCTACGGTATTTGCATGTCGATCTGACGGAAGAGGTTTCCGAGGTATATTGTACAACTTAAGCTTAGCCAGGCAGGAGTCCAGCCGAGGCTAACACTTCTAAGCCTTATGGATCACTCTCAAGGTTGGTTATGATGAACATGAATATTGATATTTGCTCGATTTATATCCCTCCACCACCAGACCAACCTCTCATTCCGAATGCCACTAGCTGGTTGGTAAACCAAATGCCATACGCTTGACTTACGGGGACTTTAACCTTCCTCAGTAAATTAAGTCTCAAAAAAAAAAAAATGCTAACGCAGGATCTTCAGGTAACTGTTATGGCCAGTGTCACAGATTTCTCAATCCGGGGCTCTAATCAGATGAACCTCCTCTTTGCCTCAAAGCACACCAACCTGTCGGCCTCTCCAAAACATTTTGATTCTGACAAGTCACATTACTTCTTCTAATGCCCTTGAAGAGCTTCAGCCAGCCAGTAAAGTGCAGTAAACTCTGTGTTAGTCAAAACTACTTGAACATTCATGCAGGTCATGTTAACAACATGGCCTGCAGATTTGGCTATTGACCTGCTCACGAGATGGCTTAACACCATTTCGAGATATGCAGCCTCAAAAAGGGTTGCCATTACTTCAAGGTCCAGTGCATGATGGACACCATCTCTTCACAATGACTTCATGCTTAAGCAACACCTGCATGCTAACTGAAAGAAGATTGGCGATCAATTTCACAGAATAAACTACTTCAGAGCTAGAGACCTTTAATCGAGCCAAGTCGCAAGTCATCAAGAACTACTTCAGCATCACTTTTAATGAAAGGAAAAATTCCCTATGCTTTACTTAAGCTTCCTGCAGAATCTCAATCCGGCGGGGTGGCTCAACCATATCACATGGTTCTCAAATGCTGTATTCAATTTCCATGTACCGAATAATTCGAACCAAAATGGTCATGTCAATTATTACTTGACATGACCATCAAACAGCAATTGTTATCAAAACACTACTGCTCTTGGATGTTGCTGATTATCATAAAGTGCCGCACTTCATACTAAAATGCTTAAGTCCATATATTGCAGATGTCCTTTTCACAATTTATAATACTGTGATAAAAGAAAATTACTTTTCGCAGAAATGAAACAGTCGTATCCAAAATCAAGGTACACCAACCAGTGCAGGCATATATCTAAAGCGAGTAGTCCACTTAAGCTTAAGAAAGAATACTGTTAAGTTTTTTCCAATCACCTACTCCCTTAGATGCCTCTCCAAATTAACTATACCCTCAAGAACAGATGCGCAGTCACCTACCTCCTCTCAGCATCCTCAAAAATTGACTTTCACAAATAAAATAAATCCAAACAAAATAACAATATACGTGAACGACATCCTAGTCCAAAAGGTTCAGTCACGCGTTGATCTTGGACTCAAGTGGGACGAAGAACTGAACTTCCTTCCGCACTATGCTTACATCCGTAGGAAAACATACGCGGCGCTCTGGACAACCAGGCAAGAGCTCACCGGTATTAGAAACCCCAATTTAATGATTCAGTATATTAATAGATGTGTCATCCCCATTCTTCTATAGGCGTCACAAATCTGGTCTTCAGCTCCTGAAAGCACTATCAAGGCTTTTCTAAGAATAGAATACTGGCTCTTGAGATGGCTAAATAGAATTACAGCTAAGTCTTTTACCATCTCAAGAGCTATACTTTACTCCAATTTAGAAGTCACACTGTGGAGACAAACGATCACTACAAAGAATGACATTTGCACCGATCTTAACGGGACGGCTAAATTCACCGAAAGCCCGAGAGTGGATAGTAACACCCGGAGAAAAACAAAGACGAGTTGCAGATGAGGAACATCAACTCAAGCCCGCATTTACGCAGTTGGATAGTCCAGGAATATTTTTTCCAGAAAACTCTAAAGCTGCTTAATACCCTAAATATCAACCCTGAAAAACTCTGCACAAGCAAAACATACAGATAAGAAGTTCCCGAAAACTGCTACCTGCAGATACAGATGTAAGAAAAAATAAACAGCACTAAGAACCTCCACACAGTAGGAATCGCGACTTCATCTGGAAACACTCTCCTGGATATCTCTTACCTACTCCACTGTACTCCCACAGAAGAAACAGACTGCTGAAAACAGTAAAAATGAACTTTACGCTTTTATTCTGTATTATATTGTATTCTGTATACTGTTCTGCTGCGAATATCCTTGCTAATGTAAATATGGTGACGTTATGCTTTAAACGCAGCAGTATAAAATTTTACTCGTTTATTTATTAAGTAAATCTTAAGCAAATTACAAGTTATTGATGTATCGTATAATTTTGATAAGTACTACATGTATTGTATAATTTAGTAACGAGTGTTACATATGATGTAAAATTGTATATAATATTCCCTGTTGCATAACAGAATCTACACCCCCTAGTCAATGGCTGTAACCGAGTATCTCCTAGGAGAAATAAAGATAATAAAATTATGCAGGTTTTGATAATTCTGAGATTTCTGCTTGATATACAATCGGTATTTGAACTATTAACATTAGAACTGTTCTCCAGCTACCCGGGCTGGAAAACTGCTCCAATAAAGAGGCACTTTAGATACACTGAACTGTATCCAAAGTGAGGTTTGTAAGCTGCATTCCTTTTTGATCGTCAGACACCAACAACTGTTGTTTGTAGTAAGGTTTTAGAAGCATCAACAACCAAGGCTATATTGCTCCGTGTATACTGCCTGTAAATTGCGCGTGTTCTGTGGTCTATTTTCTGGTTGCTGGACGACAAACCAGAGTTCCCAGGAGAAAAAACCACGCTACCCTCGCTCGACTAACTCATCTACGTTGTGAAAAAGGTCCTCAAGTCATTGGCGGGACTGTACCTCGGGTCTTTTTCATCCCTTGTGGGGAGGATGGCAATTTTACCAACTGTGCTATCCACGAGGGCTACACCCACAGAAAAAGAATACAATCCGATTTTCTATATGCCAGTTCGAGATGAGATCACAGGGCATAAATCACAAGAGAAATCAAGAATGAAACCGAATTTTGATTCTGAAAAATTTGGGGATAGGAAGGAAGCAGAACGAGGCAACTCACAATGCACGTATGTTCCGCTGTTCTGGGCACCTGTAACAGTTAGATGAAAGGTAAGTGGGGAAACAAAGTCTGCAAGTCCGCGATTATTCGCAATTACATTCAGCTTCGAGGATATATATACACGGAGCGGTGCAGTAAACATCTAGAGGGTTTAGCACGTGACCTCATTCACTAATGGAGCGCCGCATGCCACTGACAGCAGGTTTATTGTTGAGTCCCGTAGAGATCTCCAGCGGGCAACGAAGTGCTTTGTGTAGTCGGAACGTCAGGATGGAATGCTGCATCACAGACCAGTGAAGATAGTAGTGTTAATCATCTCAGCTGCCTTCGCAGATATAAACGCACTCCTGCTTCCTTACGCCGCTAAATAAATAAATTTTCATTTATACTTCGGAATGACCTCATAAGGTCGGAGGAATTCACAAATAGAGAAATACACGAGCATCACCGAATTCACTACTCACGTGGTCTTCAATCACAGCCACTCGAACACGTGTACTTCTGTACCCTTGTTTGACCACTCGATTACGGCAACTTTTGGTAAAGAAAGGAGAGCGAAAGAAAATCAATGCAATATTTGTCCCGTGCTTGCTCACTCTTAATCCTCCACACATATGCGTAAGCATTTAAAAATTAATAGAATGATACTGCACCGCGTTAAAGTATATAGTCAAATTTGTGTATAAATTAGTTTTAATTTAGCTTCCAACAATTTTACGAACTTTCCCTGCCGTGGGTCTTCTCAAGGGGATTTTTCAGTGAGTTTATTCTAATTAATGACCAATCAGTTTGTGATCAATGCTCGATTATGCCCTTCCCCTCCCCTCTCTGTACTTGAAACGATCTAAATCAAAAACTTCTAATTACAGCGATATCTCCAGCGATTTTCCAACGACATGGCTTTCAAGGCAATATTCGCACTGACTGACTTGTAGGGAAACATCACAAAACATATTGCAATAATTAACATATCGAACAATTTTTCCTCGCAATGCGTGGCTTCCTGAACTATCACTTGATCACGTAATTGTGCTCTTTAGCGCCATGTAACGCTAAAAGCACACCGTTATCACTTGTCTTTTCGCGTTTCTAGACTCTGTCTATTCAAATTTATCTCCGGGATAAGTATGGTTATAGGTAGCCAAAACGGAATCAAAATGCTTCAGTAAAAACCACTTTGGATATAGTCTTCTTTACAAAAAAAAAAAAATATTAGGATCTCCTCCCTCTCACAACCCTGCGAACGAAAGAAAGAAAGAACGAACAGGTTTTAAAGCGTGAAAGCAACACAGAGATGATACAAGCAAGCAGAATTAATCCCGGCAAGCATTTCACGAGTATCAAAGAGTTAATTCATCAGATGTCGTATTAGCAATTTTGCAGTCCCGGTGTACGACAGTTATACGCTAACATCTTGGCGATTCCGTGGTATTCACACTGTGGCAGTTCCACTAGGGTGAGAACTTAATGTTCCGGCACGATAACATTCTGTTCCATACAGACAACTAAAAAACCTGTTTTAGGAAAAACTCTACATCGAGCAGACTAGTCTGCTCGATGCAGATTCGAAACCTCAAAATTCGGTCATATGCCTTTGAGGATGGAGTGAAACGCAGGTTCAGAATGCAGCCAATAACGCTTCTTTGCTACAGCTGGATAGGACTCCAATAGCGGAGAAAACAGTTTGTTCATTAAAACTTATTTTTTCAAACTTAAAAATGGTATCCAAATACTTTTGATAGGACAGTATATATGTGCTTACAAAAACAGTTTCCTGCTGTCTGCCTAAACTGTAAACCAGGATAACACATAAAAAGAAGAGTTCGCAAATTCTAAATCTTCCTGTGTGTAATATTACTATAAGATCATTCTGTTTAAATGATTTTAACAATTGTAATATTTAAAAAGTGTAAAAGTTATTTCCTGACGTATCCGAAACCACAACTAACTCCCAGTTATTTTTTTTTTTTACACCATCAGCCATTTTCAATCTACCGCAGCATGACGGTCTCTCCAGCAACTTTCCAGTTCTTCCGTTTTGTGCAATGGCCATCCATTTACTGCCCACGAACTCTTGAATTTCGTCTATCCATTTCCGTTGTCTTCCAAATTTATTTTTAGCTTCTCTTGGGTACCATTCTGTTATTTTTAGTCGATCTGTCATGTGTTCGAGCTACGACGTGTCCTGCCAAAGTCAATTTCAGTTATACAGATAAGATTTTTTAATAAGAATGTCCTTTACTTGAGTTTGCTGCCTAATCCGCGTGTTTTCTCTTCAACAGTGATTCCTAATAAAATTTGTTCCATTCTTCGCTGGGTAGCTTTCAGCTTTTCTTCCATTATTTTGGTGAGTGCCCAAGTTCCACTTCCATTAGTCATGATGGGGAATATATATTGGTCCATTATTTTTAGACAAATTGGGTTATTGCTGCTCAGTATGCGACTATTTCCTGAATGCTATCCATTCGAAATTTATTCTTCTGTTGACTTCTAGCCATTTATCATTATTACAGATAATGAATGAGTCGTCCAAGATGAGTATATGAATCCATCTTTCCAACTTCTGCTCCTTCAATGAATACTGGGACATACCTGTTCATCATTACTTTTGTTTTAACCATATTCATCTTTAGATCCGAAATCCTTACTAACTCTGCATAAATGATTAAGATTTTCCTCTAATTCTTCGGCATCATGGTTTAGATATTCTCCATTCACACTGACTACTGCGACCAGTGCAATCTTCTGAAAGCTTCAAGGCAGCAATAAACAACTTCGGAAATGTCTCCTTGTTTAACTCATTTCTCAATTTTAAATTAGCTATTGCCTCTAGTCTAATAAAGACGGTAGCGTTCTGATATACTGTATTCTTCAAAATCATTATTAGCATTAATGCAAGAAAGCAAGCATGAGCAAAAAAAAAAAAACTTCCAATTTCACCCATCCATTCGCTCCAAAAGTTTCTCCAGTTCTTCCTCCTTGGATTCATTTAAGCTATCAAACTTCGACAAACACAGATGGAAGTTTGCTCCAAAAAACAATTACCCCCTGGTTTCCGCACATCTATTCTAGAACAGTATTTCCTCAATTTGAGTTTATTCCCCCTAACTTTCATATCCTCAGCATTTGTTTGCATTGATGATTGAGGTGTTAAGGCTTTGAATGGTTTGCTCAAACCATTCAAGGCCTTAACACCTCAATCAAATAACCTCGCAGGTGTCTGGTTTCCAGACACTGCAATTTGCAGAACTTAAGCCTTTTTTGTTAAGTTTCTGGCAGCCCTACATCCTTCCTGAAATCAGGCCTCAAGACCTGTACGCAGTACTCAAAGTTTGGCCTGACCATTGCCTTATCTAAGGGAAAATCATCTCATCCCTGCAGCAAAGTTGCTGTAGGTCATTTGACAAGGATCCATGACCTGCTCTAGCAGCACTGCTCAGAAAACTTTATATCTGACTGCACAATTTCCTCCAGGTTTTTTTCATTCTCCACTACCTTGAGTTTAGTATCGTACGGGTGGTACATTGCTCTGGGATTATTACTACCCGTATGCACTACTTTGCATTTGTCCATTTTAAACTTCAGTTGCCACTTCTCAGCCCGCATGCCCTACTTTTCTAGATCCTGTTTCAGTAGCATACTCATTAACAACCCTGCCATCTTTTGTATCATCTGCAAACTTTGATATTACGCCTGATATCTTCATAATATCATTGATAAATATACAAAACAATGGGCCGAACACAGAATCCTGGGAGAGTCCACTAATAACATTAGTCCATGAAGAACAATGTCCATTAATTACCCCTCTGCCTTCCACTTAACCATCCTTTTATCCATTGTAGCAACTTGTTCTTGATGCCATACTACTCCAGTTTGTACAGTAGCCTTCATTGTGCAAGAGTATCTGAAGCTTTCTTGAAATCCAAGTATATGATATCAAATTTATTTTTTTCATCCAGTTCCTTTCTGACCACATCGTATTATCCAATCAAATTGGTCAGACAAGATTTCCACTTAACAAACCCATGCTGTGTCTAAACTAGAACTGCAGTCTTGTCTATATGATCCTGCATTGCTTCTTTAAACCAGCGACTCCATTTTTTCCCCGGAACAAAAGTTAAACTCACAGGTCTGTAATTACTCGTGTCACCTTCTGATCTCCCTTTGTGAACTGGGAATGCATTTGCACATCTTCAGTCCGTGGGGACATCCCCCTGAATCCAAGGATGCCATCATAATCATGTCTAAGGGTTTGCTTACTTCCTTTGCTGCCTCCCATAATATAATTGAATATATCCAATCTGCCCAAGTGCCTTTCTTATACTGTATTTAACTTCAATAATTTCTCCTCTACTTTCCTGTCAGTTATTTCAAAATAATTTATCTCCCTGTTAGAGTTGGTAAACTTCTGGCTTCCGATTTCATGCAGAGCTCATGTTTGAATGTAGTTGCAAAATGCTCAAGTGTGCCAACTACCTGAGTAGGATCATCAACAGTCAAACCGTCGATATCAAGTGGACCAATCTGATTTTCCTCTTCCTTCTAGAGTTTGCACGCATAAGTAAAGAAGACTTTGTCTGTTTATCTTTGCAAAGGATTTTCTCCTAGACTGCCTTCGCTTGCCTGATCTCTTTTGTGACTCGAGTAAAGACTAGCTTACATCTGTCTATAGTCTTCTGTGTCACCTGAATATTTGCGTCCCAGGCATTTCTCTTCTCTGGCACGAGTCTTAGTTCATCTGACATCCATTTAAGCCCAAACCTTGAACAGTATTTCTTAGTTGGTAAGAAAAACCTAGTAGCTTCCAAGTTTAGTTCTTTGGTTCCACTGTATGGGATTTAAAAATGTCCGAGACCACTTTACGAATTTCACCCATTAAATTTTAGAGTACTGTGTGGATTTTTGGTACATGCTGTTAATGGTCCCTTTGTTCTTTGAAATCATTAACAATCCATGGCATTTTGAGACATGCATAATTAAGGTAACTATTATTCCAGAGATTTTTTTGACAATACCAAAATTTATGATAAAACAGAAGCATTCAATTTCAGAGCGATTAAATTTCCAATCTAACGTTTCTAAACAGGTTCATAGCAATGTTATAAAACTACAAAGTATGAGGATTATCAAATTTTGTAAAAATTGAAGTATAACGGCATACTTGCTCGATTTATAAATTTCACTTAGGAAGAAAACTTGACATAGTGACATGGACAAATAACCGTATGTTCCATTCAGTTATTGAGAATATAATGGCTGCCCTATGACAAAATAACGGGAAGGGGTCGTTTTTAATGGGTGGAGTTTAGATCATTAGAGGTGTTTGTAGTGTACACCCCTTTTCCCCATATCTGAAAAATAGACCGAAAAAGAATATGGATTATTAACAATTTTATCTTATCATATTCTTCGCCCTATTTATAAACTGAAAAAGCCAAAAATTATTAGCACGATTTTAACAGAAAACACTCTTAATAAGACGATTGATTTTCTTGTTTTTGTTTAGAAGAGGAGCAGGGCAACCACTGTGAATAACATCTCTCTTATTCATTTGCGTATTATCTCACTAATCTCTGCAGAATCAGTCAGTTTAAGGCACAATACCGTTATTACAGAAGCGCACAAATAGACACACATCATTGCTTTTAAGGTAACGTTAGAAGCTTCCTCTTGTTGAAGAGTTAGTTGTAGAAGCGCCAACCTGTGATTGAGAGGTTCTTATTCGATAACGCATGTAACAAGAGTGGAATGCCAGTGGGACTGTGGGACAGAGAGACTTAATGCTTTGTCCACGGGGAAATCATCTTTATGTTTCCAAACCCGTACCGCACTATTGCGGTCTCCAAACAATATGTAAAAAAGTGACTCCGTAAAAATTTGGGTAAAGTGTTCAAACAATAAAAAGACCAGGGACAGGATACCACGTTTTTTTGTTTAATCTTATCCTTTTATATCGTTTCAATGTTATTCTTCAAAAGGTTAGAATCATTCTAACAGCAACGATAAGAAAAACAAATCAATATACATGAAGAATATGAATAATTGTACTTGGAAAGCAACGATGCATTTCGTATGTACCACTGAGCAAACTAAGTTTTCTCACCTTAGTGCACTTATCTCGCATTGAGGAGACACTCCGCCACGAACTTTTGTATTTAAGTGCTATAAGAAAACGCACGGTCCCAATGGAGAGGTATATTGATGTTTTTATTTAAAGTGTTTTCCAATAACCCGACTCCAGTTTTAATTTGGGGATGAAAAGAACTCCAAATCACAAAAAAATGCCTCCTATAGACAGTAGATGAAAGCAAAAAAAAGATAGAAGGGAAAGAGTGACAGGCACTAGGTATAAGAAACTCGAACGAAAAAGATAAATTCACTGAAAACGATCCAACTCAACTTATATCAGGTTGACAAGTCTACCTGGACTCGAATTTTGATTCTTTTGAAGTTAATGTGGTCGAGCTCACAACCCGAAAAACTTCAAAACCTCAGTATAGTTCCTGATTAACAAGTGTACCCATACTCTGGTTCGTATAAGAGAAAGTAGGCCTCTATACCTAGGATTCATATCTAATGCAAACAATGTAGTATTACTGTTTTTAACTTCAACCTGTTTTATTTAATCCGTTTCTTCCCAGTGACATTACGTTGTTGACATTAGAAACCCTGGTTTCTATCCTTTTTTGGGATCTCATCGGTGGGCAGATAAACACCGCGAACACCTTCGCCCAGTGACGGCAGGTATCCATAATCACGTGAAATGCAAGAAGGCACAGTAAAAAAAAAACCGAAATAAAGTGAGCTTATGGCAAAAGCCTATGCTACATAAAACTATTGACTTGGAGGGCTAGTACGTGTTTTTTCCTTCGACCTCGAAGTACAATAGTGTTATAATCTCACAATGTCATGAAATATTTGTTTAATTATTTAGAATGGAACTAAAGTATCAGTCTGTAGTATTTGACTAGAAATCGAGTGAATTGAAGGTGGCTCATTGTTTATGGATTAAAGGTCTGGCTGAAGGTTTGTTCTTGAGGAAATTTGGGTCTCACAAGATGGTTAGGATAGTGTGAAGAATCTTGGTCCCGTTCTTTTTGCTCTGTGATCATAAACCTTAGGCCAAGATAGCGCAATTGGTTCAGAATTAACTAAGATTTGATCTGAAAGAAGATTATACCCTATGAATGGAAGATAGATAGATAGATATTGTGTGGGAGTGGAATAACGCGGATGGAGCCGACCGGACTAGCCGGGTGGGTAAAGTGCCTGCCTGGCAACCCAAAGGTCGCGGGTTCGAATCCCGCCTCGGGCTTGGATATCACGATGGTGCCGCACTATCCGGTTGGATCTCACGGCCACGATACACGAAGGAAGCAGGTGAAAACCGGTTCCTTCGTGTATTGCTCACATCATACGATAGAAAAAAAAAACGCTGGTGGATTGGGGAATAAAGGGAAAAAGCACTCCACTTCATTTATCTTTCTGCTGATTGTTATGTATGCGGCAGTCTTGGTTAGCCATGCAATCTAGGTAAGAAACACCAGAAAGCTTTATTCTATACACCGAGCTATATTACTCAAAATGGTTATGGTCTGCAGAACGGTTTCCACAGAAGTTTTGAAGGTGTTGGCTGGATAATGCAACTTGATTTACAGTTAGTATTTAGCGGCCTGTCCTTTTATTTTAGAAGGGGAATAAAATATGGGTTGGTAGATATCGAAATTGATGCTTAAATGAAAAGAGAATTTGGGAGCCCCTTTTACAAAAATGGCAAACAATATGGAACTGTTTGGAAAAGGATAGAATAACATTCGAATTTTTCCCTTATGCTAATGGTGTAAATTATATTAAGCCAGTCTAGTTGATAGTGTGAAGAATCTAGGTTGTACATTCTTATTAACAGGTCATGGATCATTTTTTGCTGAGCTGCAGTCTTGTAATTGTAGAAAAAAGCAACTGTACGTGTGATAATCTAGAAACATGGGAACATGTTATATTTGATTGGAATATGCTGATTTATGTCTGGAATTACTATATAAATTTTGTTCATGTTACTTGTTTGGTGGACGGGATTGAGCCGTTACTTATTAAAACAAGGGAAAATTTTATTGCCTTTCAAAGTTTTGCAAATTCAATTTTTGCAAGAAGGAATATTCTTTTGCAATTGGAAGAATTCGGATTACATAATGGATGAATTGGCGGGCTGTTCCCTCTATTTACATGGATTAGTATGAAGATTAATCACTATTTAATAACCACTTTTATACCACGTGAAATTAAGCACCAGAACGTGATGCTTCAGCGATGGATCGTGTTCAACGGTATGAATATATAGAGAAGCTGTACATGATGAAAATGTGGTGTTCATAACTTATTTATATAGTTTAAACATATCACCCAAATCACTATACAATTTAAGGCGACTTTTCAGGCATCTTACCAATATCCATCATCAGACCATGCTGCTGCTAGACTCCTGCTTACCGATGCTACCAGAACCTGATGTGCATACTCAGGCTATGGATAGGTATGTTATTTTTCTTCATACAGGAAGAGAGAAATTTCTTTACAGAAGTGAACAGGATGTTGGAACTCTGTTTCCTTCATGGGTGGGTGTTCACTTCTGCTTCATAATTGAAGCTTCTGGCAAGAAGCTTCAGTTATTTCTCTTGGGTTTGATGCTGCAATAACATCTTCCAGCTTGGTTTTGCTGGTTAATATGGGTAACTTCTGTTAAACTCTCCGACTGCTAGTGGATTGCTGTTAAGTATAGCTGGTACGCTACTTGAATTGCTTATGTACAATGTTCTCATGTATATAAGATATTCTTAATATTTGTATATTGTACAAAGTCTATAATTTGTACAGCAAATTTGCCAGGAGGTTTTTTTGATTAGGGGCCGGTTTTCTCAATAATTTAAATGAATGGGAGTGGTTATGATACGACCTTACATATGCAGTTTCAAAATCTAACCATCTTTGCCAGTTCATCATGATGCTGCTGTCCTCATAGCTTTAATTAATCGTCTGCTGCCATTCTTCCTTGGGAATTAATGGTGCTGCCCTATACTTCCTTGGACTTTACTAGCAGCTCACAGTATGCCGAACGTGGTGCTTCAGCAATGGATCGTGTTCAACGGTATGAATATATAGAGAAGCTGTACATGACGAAAAAGTGGTGTTCATAACTTATTTATATATATTTCTCACACACAGACCCTAAATAAAAGGTGAGAACCCTAGGAGTTACAGAAAATACAAAACAGTAATAATCAATACAAACTAGAATTAAAATATATACAAAAATTTACGTTAAGAAAACAGAGTAAGGAGCAAATTCTTATAGATAGATTAAGAGTAAAATCAATATTGTAATTATTCAATACCTGAGGGAAATGAAACAAAGGACTACCAAGTTGTTTTTTTTTTGTTTTTTGTTTTTTTAGGAGCATTAGCAACTAAGACCATATTGCTCCGGGGATATGCGGTGGTCATTCCCTGACCTTTCCGCGTCCTCCGTATTTGGAATCTAACCCCGGTCTAATCAAGAAGCATGTGCTGAAATATCACTGCTGCTCCTGCCCACCTGGCTACGGAGGCAGCCAGGACTACCAAGTAAGGGATGAGTACGAGGAACAGGCAGTGAGAAATTAATTTTATAACGACAACACCATGAGTCTTGGTCTAAAAAAAAAGAGGACCATGGAGTTGTCTACAGTGAAGAGGAATGATTCTGAAGCGACCATAAAGAGCTCCACAATTTCGACGTTTAAGGCAATGTGATTTCGATAGCAGAATTTAATTTGAATTCTCTCAAGTCTGAGAGAAATATTCCTGTTGTTGGGACCAAATAATATCACAATCAAAAATGGGAAGTAAAAGCTGCTTGTAGAGAATAATTATAACTTTGTCACCATTGAAAACAGAGGAAGAACGTTTGATTAATCCAAGAAGTTTAGAAGTTTAAGATATTACGTCATTAACATGGGAAGGGGGATGATCAGATCGAAATCCTTGAACATATCAGTACTTGCAATTAAACAGTTTCCAATATAATAATCAGTAAGGACGGAGGGTCTAACTACACGATTCGAGCGAAAGGGACAATTTACATTTTAACGGGTTTAGAAGCAAGTTATTTTTATTGAGCCAGGGTGAGAGGGAATCAAGACAGAACTGGAGATCATCGATGTCAGTTGAAGAATAAATAATTGTGTAAAGTTTAAAATCATCTGCATAGAGTTGCCACTCAACATTAATGGACTAAAATACGGTTGACAGATCATTAGTATACGCAATAATGAAGAGCGGACATTAAACCTTGAGAAACAGTGAACGGAGTTGAAGTACCATCCATTGTTACCGATAGTTTACGATTTCTAAGTAGTGAATCAAGCAAATCTAGTAAAGGGAATCGTAGACCATAACAGCAAAAGATCGATGTGGACAGAGTCAAATGCATGTGAAATATCAAGGAAAAGAGAATCAATTTGATTTTCTTTGTCCAAATTAGTTTGTAGGAAATGAGAGCAAGGCAAGGTTTGAAACAGTTGATTTCCTGGGAAGAAAAGCATACCGATGATTATTGATAAAAGGGTGAGGGTAGGAACTAAGATATTTATAAAGTAGAAGTTCAAAAATTTTCGCAATTTTATTCAGTATAGTAATAGGTCGGTAATTATTAAGAATAGCTTTATCACCCTGCTTTTTATAAATCGGGATGACACAGGCCTCTTTGAACGTTGAAGCCATGAAGAAGACAGTAAATGAAGAAATTTGTAAGAACTGGAGCTAACGACTAACTACTTTTCTTGAAGTAAATAGCAGTGAGGGTATCAGGACCAGTGAAATCTTTAAGCTGAGAAATGGCTGACTGGACATCAGTAGTAAAACTAATCTATCAAAACTGTCATTACTATTATATTCAAACGGATAACAGGGAATAGAACGTTAGTTCGGAAGAAAGTTTCGAAAAGTGCGTAGCAAAAATATTACCAATGCCAAAGAGGGCAGTTGATAGAGATATTTGAATCATTAATTAGCATAGGAAATCTAGATCTCGATAGCCATCAGTATTCGAGACCATTGTGGTCGTTTTAAATAGGACCACAATGGCCTAGAATTGAAATTCCGAGTAAGTTCGGATTCAGCCGAGTGAAGATGAGAATATTGAGATTTAGTAATTTTAACTTGGCGTCTAAAGAAAGGAGAAGTAGCTAAAGTTAGTTTTGAGTTTTAAATACCTTTTGTGGAGGTAATTTTTGCTACGAATTAAATACACAAGCTTGTTCGACATCCAGTAATGGAAGTTAACTACGATTAGCGGAAGAGAATGATGGGAACGAACTCAGAAATTGCAGAATGGAGGATTAAGTACAGATAATCAACGTAATGATCGATCGATTCAAAATTATGGATTGGAATCCAGTCAAGATGGCCCAGAAATCGATTTAACGAAGCCCCTTCTGTGTGCCTAAAGCTAAGAAAGTATCTGTCAAATGAAGGTTCAGAAATAAAAAAAGGAAACTTACGACAATAGAAAAGTGATCTGATTGGATGAAATTATCACCCTCAGAAATTGAGAACAATTGATTCATGGGTAAAAACTAAATCAAGGTATGAGGAGTTCCGGATGGGAAAGTTAGATTTGAGTTAGGGCATTACTAAGCCAAATGCTGCAAAATTGTTTAGCCAGTGAATTTGGTGAACGATTGGGGTCAAAAGCAGTTGGGACATTAAAATCACCCAGAATAATCGGTATTGCTTTCTGAGGTTTCAAAAAAGATCACTGCATCTATCATATCCTTCAATTGTTGAATGGTGGCTAAATAAACTGGGGAAGCAAGGTAAAAAAGCATAAGCAGAAGAAGCTTTCCTGCATGATTAACTAATAAAGAGATACCTTCAATGGAAGAAGGTTTAGTGAACTGCAGCACTTTGACCAAGTGATGGGAAAGATAGCAACGCCACTACCCTTCGAGTCTCGATCCAAACCATAGACAGAATATGAGAGAAGTGAAATTTCACTGTCAAGTACGTGTGGATGTAACCAGGTTTCGGTAAGGGCGACTACAGTAAAGTTTGTTGCAGAAGAGACGAAAAGCAATGATTTTTTTACAACACTTCTACAATTTACATAAAATAGTAACGATGATGATGACCTTGATAAACATCGAGAAGATAACTGCTAGCTAGTATGAGTGGTCTGACAAGATGGGTAGCAGTGCCAGAAAACGACCTGTACAGCTTAATAACAGCATCTACTGCCAAATATCAGTATCTAATAAACGTGCTTGCTCAGATGGATTACTTAAGCTTAGAAACGACGCATAGTCTGGATATCTTTCTCACAGAGGTGCGAAAACCTAACTCAATGTTGAGAAAATCCTCAATATCTGAAAGATCTGTGGAAGGAGCAAGCCGACTTGAAGAAAGGCCGAGCTGGCAAGCAACAGCTTGAAATCTTGAGTTCTTATTAGTTCCGAAGGCAAATAGGGGTGGTCTACTTCCATTAGATGAAGAACGAGATAAGTCATCTGATACTGTGGACTGTTTATTAGATAAATGCTGATTATAATTGGTGGGGCGAAGACTGTTCGCAAGCGCTGAGGACAAGAACTGACCTGTCAAAGCGATGGGCTGATGTGCTTTTATAGGACCATTCATTATTCGGCATGAATACTCCAAGTATAATCGAGAAATATATTTGAAGGCATAGCGGAGAACTTGACATTGTCAGACAGGACCAGAACTTGATACAGATTGAAGATGAGATTGATTAGATTGTTGCTGAATGGGAGACACTCAGAGGGCCGACAGTAGACGGAGAAGTAAAGTAGCACTTAAGTAAATGCAAGATCCAGGGTTCTGGTGTGTACGAACATCGTCAGGCAGAAAGTTGAGGCATCGCTGACATATATAGTTTTTACAAAGTGTGCACTGAACTGCAGTAAAAACATTGTCAAAACAGCAGACACAAACACGAGATGAAATGACAGATGTACTGTCTTCAGTTGCAGTAGAACTGGAAATAAGTTGTGGGTAAGTCGAAGCGTCATGCTACTTTACTTCTGCGTCTACTGTCGGCCCTCTGAGTGTCTCCATTCAGCACCAATCTAATCAATCTCATCTTCAATCTGTATCAAGTTCTAATGGGCCTCCTGTCTCTACACTCTAATCTATCTCACCCCAGCTTAAGAGTTGAGCATCTCTGCAATTGGAATAGGTTTTCCACTTTTTGTAGTAGACTATTCATTGATCCCAAGAGATCACTTGTTACAGAAATTTGCCATTCAAGAAGATCAGATAACAAATAATTACTACGCTTTAAGGATAGCATTTCAGATGACATTTTTGTTAGTTGATCTTGCAAGCTTAGAAATTGTTTGCTGGATGCAGCATTTATAGCCTCACTCAACGTTCTCTGACAAAATGTAGTTCATTAAAGACAAACTTCAGGTCATCAATGCAACTGACTAAAATATTTTATACTATCATTCGAAGCGATATCAGTATTAGATGAACGAAACTTTGAAGAGTAGGTGGAAGAGTTAGAGATGGGGAGACAGTCCCCACATTTCTAACGTGTTGCGGGCTTTTCTGGTTAACTTGCGATTGGAGGGAATGTAGCTAATGTTCAATAAATACTGAAAGATACGATGCAGCTCAAACTATATTACTGAACTTTATAATATTTCACACAGTGATTTGAAAATTTCTAATAACTACAAAAAAAAAAACATTCGTTGGCTGTGAGGAAGAATCAGCAGTGTTAGACGATTCAGTTCAAATTAGGCTCTACTGCCGCAATTAATATAATTGGTGGTTTTGTGAGTAGACCTAAATACAATACAGGAATGTAACGTTGTTTATTTGTGATTTCCGACTGGTTTAAAAGCAGATTAGGCTCTAAACTTTAAAACAGGGTAGAAAATCTTCGGCGAATAAGCTACGAGGATGCATGTAACTTCACTATGTTAACGTCGGCACTAAACGAAGATAGCATGTAAGCTGGTTAGCATATCCAAGTGATGAGGAAGGCAACTAGGCCTAACGAATATAAATCAGGTGTAATCATGATAAAAGCACTTGTCTGACGATCAGTAAAGCATGATCACGAAGGCTGAGAGAAACAGTTCCCGTAGAAACAACTGTTACACTGCAAAATCGGCTGAAAATAATTAAACTATAATTAATATTTCACAAAACTCAAAACAGAACACGACCATAGTGCCACGCTTTACAGTATGCCTCAGTGCAATAACAAATGTTGAATGGGTTTTGTTGAGTGACAGTGTGGAAGCCTAATAGTAGCCTCTTTGAGTTACTATACAGTAGTGACCATATATCCAAGAAGCAGCTTGAGGAGCTGCGTGGACTTTATCGGATTCTATGATCTGGATAATACCTTCCTGGTCAGAGAAACCATCCTTTAACTGGCTTTTATTTGAATGATTTTGCGTATTCGCAGCTGAATTGTCACATGTTGACAGGGTCCGCTTAATACAATTAATAATATATATATATATCTATCACTCACCAGCCGTCCGACTTATAAACACCGTGGCATGGATTCCACTAGAGTCTGAGGGGGGGACTAACTCCAGATTTGACCATTCTATCAAGATATTTGCCAGCTATTGCAGTTTGTCAGTAGAGAATAGTGAATCCGAACTGCACTTTCCAACATAACTCACCATTATCAATTGATTCAGATTTGGTGAATTACGCAGCCAGGATAGACCGGGAATGTTCCTCGACCCATTCAGATATAATTTTTGCAGGATGGACAGTTTTGTTGTAGTCTTGAAATCATCGCAATCCCGGTTAAAAATGAAGCATGGCTGGGTGACGTTGCTCCGATACAAAGTTATTCATTGGACACTACTTCTAATGGTATCAGCAGGTCAATCCTTATCAACAGAAAGTTGTAAGACATCTAACCTTAAAATATGGATTATTATTTTTTTTATATATAGGAGACGTAAAAGAAATGGAGAAGATGTTAATGAATATACCGATATAATAAGAATTATATTTGTACCCTAAATAACCAGCAAAGATGAAACGATGTGTTTGAACTTTAAGAGTGGAACATAAATGATTCACGGCAGAAGAAATAAAAACGCACTTGGCGTTCTGCTACGTTATATGAATCTGAACTGCCGTGTATTTTTTTCTTTCCAAAGCTACAACTTTGGAAAATCTTTTAAGACCGCTGAATACAATTCTCTAGAAATATACACAGAGTTCGTTTTGTATCAGCCACGCTTACCTAATACTTTGAGGTCACCTTTTGCCGCCAATACATATCATATCTTGGAGTAGACTCTACCAGGTGTTGCAGGGTAGGAAGTGCCTCCGATATGTTGCACAACGTAGAAGTGGCAAATGATACAAGAAAGCAAGCTTATATAAAGAAACTACACACTTCGCCAGTCCATGTTCTCCAAGAATTTGTATAGTTCTTCCTTGAATTTATTCAAACCATCCAACTAAGGCAACAGTTGGAAGACTGTTCCAACAATCAACCACCCGTGGCTGAAGGAAAACTTTCACACCTGTAACTATCCTTCAACTTAAATTTATGTCCCCGCACGTGTATAGTCTCAGAAAGAGGAAGAATGCCATTCGCTTATTCAATCCATTCATGGCCTTAAACGCCTCAATAAAGTCAACCTAGGTGACTACGCTCCCTCCAGAAGCTGATTCCAATGCGCTATTAAAAACCAAATCAAATCAAAACGAGAAGCTGAAATTTGCGGAACTGAAGATTCTAGGTATGAGCACCCTTTTGTTCCCTTCACCAATCTCGTTGCCCTTCTCTGCACCGGTTGCAGCAGACATGTGAAGAAGAGGACTGTCAGCTAAAAAGAACTCGCCTAAAGCAGTCGTGAATACGGGAAACTTCGATCAGCTTACCAGTCTCTACCTCTGTCTAAATGGTAAGAAACCCTTCAGTGGCATTTTCTTACCATATATAATTTATAGTTCTTCATCACTATATATAAGAAATCACTTCTCAGTGCTCTTTAATGGTAAAGACTTATCTTCATTTTCGAATATAAGCACTATTTCCTTCATCTTTTTCGATTAAGAATAATGCTTCTTGTTGAGCGATGTCTGGTTTTTGTTCTTCAATTTTCTTTGAGCATTTTAATTTTGCATCTAAAGGTTGTTAGCCGGCCCTTATTTGATGGTGGACTACATCCCTTTTCTTTTACCTGCCTGGATACGGCGGCAATACCAGGAACACAAGCTTGTGGCCAGCGGAGTGGTCGGGGTCACAAGACCTCACCACGATAAGGTGGTCTATGAGATACGAAAAACTTAAATGGACTATGGGGCCGAATTGCATAGGCCCGAATAAGTGTTGCATCTAGCCTTAAGTAACTAAGAATTAGTGTATGAATCAGGTTATCTTGTTTTTGGGTCATTTCGCCAGGAATTTTCACGAGTGTGACTGACTTATACCTTCAGTATATGCTTTGTACGTACTTCTACTAATTAAATTTTGTTTACATTCCCTTGCTGTTTTATTGTCGACCATTCTGTTCTCTCACTCATCACTTAAGACCCGATTAGTCAGTCATGGCGACTACTATTGTTTTCCATAATGTCCGAAAAAGACAGACCAAGATCCTGATCTAGTAACAATCGAGAACAAGCATAGTTTAGATACAGCTAGTATCTACACTATGCTTTAGTATCACTAGACGACATTATGACTTATGTATCACAACTACAAGATCACATGTCCCATTCGTGAGGGATCTAAAGTACAACCCTAGGCTGAATTAACGGCCAATATTTTCCATCCCCTTTCTCTTCTACCAAAACATAACAAATTCGGCGCAATAATTACCCTCACACAACAAATTAAGCAATGTTTACAAAAAACGCTTTGAAATTAACTTATTTCAGTTTGAAATAAAAAATAACAGTAAATAACAAAACTTCTATTAATTCGCCCTATATGTACACTCATGAGCCAAAACGTTATGACCTACCAAATAGCGTAATGGGCCACCTTTCGCCGTGATAACCGCTAGCTACGAGATCACAGTAGGTCTTCAGGCATCCTAAACCAGCTGGACAGAAGGACATCCCGAAGTTCGGCAGACTGAGGCACTGCCACAGACTGGAGAATGCTGCGTTCCACGGCATCCCACAAATGTTCGGTGGGATTGAAGTCGGAGAATTTGGCGGCTAGGGTAGCACACGAAACGCTTGGATATGCTCCGCGAATCATTCCTGCACAATGCGGACCTTGTGATGCGGTGCAATGTTCTGTTCAAAGAGGACTGTGTATCCTGCACATCTGGATACACTGTCACCATGTAGGGTAAAACTTACACCAAAAACAACGCCAAGCTAATGTGATGGTGTATTCAACGGGGTTAGGGGACCCAGTGATGTCTGTGAGAACATCTCCAAATCATGATACTACTGTCACGGCTTGGTTTCGTCAACCGTGCAATCTGGTTGCACCTGCTCGCAGTTGAATAAGCGCCGGTCTCCATACGATGGAAATGGAAGCTTGATTCACCAGACCAGGCGACTCTTCTGTCGTCCAATATCCAAAACGGTGAGTGGTCAACTGTGGTATATAGATAATTTTGTGCCCAGTTTTAAACGATACATTAGTTGTTTTTAAAGGCTTGGAAGAGAAGATGACTGGTTGGATGTGAGAGAGAGTTGAAAAGATAATTTTGGTATTACATTGGGTGAACAAGAGTGAAAAATGTTACTAGACGGTTAGAATAACCTAAAATAATTTGATTTAAATGGCTTCCTATAGCATAGGAAGCTGCCGTTGAAATGTCATTCGGCAATAATTTTACTTTCGAAGCTTCTTCCAACTGAGGACTTATTCCATGGAGTGAAATTAATTTTTAGGTGGACAGTTTCATTTCTATTACCTGATTTGAAGTAATGACAACAATTATGTACCAATATGAATAGTTTTGGGAAGAACACACTGTGCCACCTGATTAAATGTGCAACACTTGTGAACTAAAAAATTAACTAATATGTGAACGGAGTAAACGATAATGATCACTGCTTAAGAAACAAGGAAATATTACAAATTGGCTAATTTCTCCTTCTGCCGTTTTAACTGCTTACTGGTAATACGGAATTGAAATGAGGAAAATTATTCAATGCCATCTGGGATTTTTTAATAGCGAACTCCGGATATCAGTGATTTGTCATCACCTGACTTTGTTCTAGGTGTATTGATCTACAGTTGGCCGAGACAAATCACCGCAAATGGAGACAGTAATACTGCCTGCCGAAAACATGAAAGTCGGAGAGCGACAGAAAAATAATAAGAACGCAGATACAAGTAGAAGGGGTCAAGAAAAAGGGCTCAAAAAAGGAAAAGGTAAAGAGAAAATTGGAAAGATTTCAGAAATAGAAGTTTAGTGAAAAAAATAGGCGATCAGGAAATAAATCTGAGTCCAATGCTGATATTGAAATGCAAGTGTATGAAGATTGGCAGGATAGTATCTGGGGCTGCTGGGCGCTAGTCCAATTTCTCAAGATTGAGTCTATGATGATAACGTTGATTCTCGGGGATTGACTTCTAAGAAGGGAAATAAACTGGTGAATGCGGGGCAGGACCGTTTGGTGGGAACTCCTGATATGAGTGAGCTTAAATAATATGGGATAAAGAGGAATAAGCATGACCAGGAAAAGGAGGATGCATCATGCACATGAGGCTGGGTCACTTCGACGGGTGAAACAAAAATATAGCTTTAGATCTTTCTTTAATGAAAGGTGAACGGCATTTAATCCACGATATTAACTTAAAAATAGTAAGTGGTGTGAAGAGACTTGTATCCTCGATCCAGATGTTCCCCAAGTTGAGGATCAAAAACAAATTTCAGCCCAGACGTTGGACCTAAAGAAAGTGAGTCTGAGGAGACTATACAGGGATTGGAGGGTGAAGGAAAAGACATCTCACCTGATAAAACAGGTGAAGTATATACTTATGTTCAGTCACGAAATTTACTACTTCGCTTAGAAGTAATCTTCAAGAATTCCTCTTAAATGAAGATAAATAGAACTGTGATAGCAGAAGTTCTGTTGAGATGGGGTGCGTTAGAAAATGCAGCCGAGTGTTCAAAATGAAAACTTTGGAGAGGGTGTCTGCAAAGGATGACTACGATATATAAAGGACAGGTACGTGATTTGCAAAAAATACCATTACATTTAAAGAAAGATTTAAATATTTTCGGGTGTAAATTTGTCATTTGTGTGTTCCAGGGTTTAATCATGTTATATAATTGGTCATGATGCTGTTTGTTTTTCTCTCATCTTTGATTATTATGTTGTGTTATTCCTTTCATGTAAACCCCTGATGGGTGTTGTGTACAGCAATGTGCCTTCTGTATACAATACAGAGTTCTTCTATCAACGACTTAGATGAAGATACGCGTCTGATCGCTAAAGAAAAATTTAATGCTTGGATATGTGGATACAGTGGCTGCTGGGTATTAATTTATAAATTATGTACTAATAAAATTAAACACCCAGCAGGAGATACATGTTCGACTGAGGCTAGTGACGGTATTCCGCGGACGTTGGAAGAAAGCGTAAGTTTAATTCTAGAAAATTTGGTGAGCGACATAAAAGCAAATGGGGATCCTAATAACGGTGGAAATACGTAATTGGAAACGAAATTGCTTAATGAAAGTTTGAGGCAATGGGAAAGAGCGCAGCTTCCAGATGAGTTAGGTGCTGCAGCAGAAAGAATCGAGAAGGACAAATGCCCAGGAATGAACCTCATTGAGGGGGAAACGGAGTCTGAAATTGATACCAAAGGACCTGCTAAGCATTTTAAACTCATGTCTTAGAGACGGAGTATTTCCACCGCCATGGAAGTAAGTTACCATAAACAGAAAGAAAGAGCAGATACATATCTTCCTATTGCATTATTGAGTAGACTAGGGAAGTTTTATGAAAGATTGCTGGCAGGTTATGGAAAGCGTTCGAGAAACCCGAGTGGTCTGATAACTATGGGTTTATGGCATGGAAAGGAATTGATGATTCATTCAGATTCAGATAAAACTCTTGTCTAGGTATCTGTGTAGATTTCGCTGTGGCATTTGATAGCATTGACAGGCACAGTTTTCTTATAGTATTACGCCAGGCAAAATTTGCGACAGATCTACTATGTTAGAAGAGATTACTTCTGCGACAGAACAGTTACATCGGCATGTGGTAGCATTACCAGACAAGTTGTAAGAGGCTGCCCACAAGAGTCAGTCCTCGGCCCATTAATGTAGAATTTAGTCTTAAATAATTGGTTGAAACTGGACTATGACAACGTCGTTATGATTACGTTTACTAATGACTTAGTTTCGCTGGTGACTCGAGGCCTCAATTAGAGGCGCGATCACACTTCATTTTGTTGGCGCTGAGCACCTGGTGTAAATTGCACAGGCTTGTGGTTTCAACATAACCGTGTTATTAAAAGAATACCTGTATATTACGAGAAATCCACAATGCCGAATAGGTGGAGCCAGTCTGCGGTGTGTGTGAAGACAATCAAATACCTAGGAGCTAAGATTGATAGACAGTTACTGTTTGTCTCACTAATTACTATACATCGCTGAGAAGTTCGTAAATTTGTTGGTATGGCTGGGCGTGTTTAATTCATTTAATTTATTTTCAATGGATAATGTTCTTACAACTCAGTATGCCCAGTGGGTATTGGTGTTTAAGGACACAAGAGCAGTACCCGGTACGACTGTGGTAGGCCTTGCAGATGATAACAGGACGGCTGCAGCTGGATCTCTTCTTAGTATTCAAGTCAATGTGCTTCTATCTGCGGTGTAGACAGCCATACGAGCGGGGATCAATCGAGATTCGGTGTGACGATTGGTTATAATAAGGAGAGGAAACGATTGTGGACTCTTCTTATTGACAGGTGGCATGACAGAGGGAACAATATTGTACTAAAGGTTTAATAACTAAAACGTTTGTTCCAAGTATTAAGCAGTTTGGACAAAGTATGCCAAGTTGGTTTCAACCAAACTTCTATTCAACGTTCTTGCTTACAGGACACCGGTCCTTTTTCGGAAAATTAAATTAGGTTTTCCAGCACGTTAATCGTGTACTTGTGAATTAAAAAAGAAGATTGGGTACATCTTTTGTATAGGTGCCATGAAGACCAGATTACGAGAGAAATTCATTGATGGAGCACCCAGTGTGCAAACACAAGCTTCTGGATGTGAGACCCTTCTACTGAAAACAATGACAGACTTTGATTTCTAAAATTTGCAGTACAAGTTTAAGGGATGATTAACTCCTTCTGCAAATAGATCAAGAACAATCATGATAAAACTACCTGCCTAAAAATGTGGTCGAGTGGATGGACTGAATAGTCCACTGGACATTGGAATGGAGAATTTGCAGTCAGTTTAAGCATAGGATGTGTGGTATCGTTCCAATTAAATGGCGGATAGCTTACCGTGTGAAAATGCAGCTATCACTCACAGTGAAATGGTGTTCTTGTGTGAGAGCAACGTGAAATAAGATGATTCCCCGCATGGCACATTCCAATTTTTCGTGAGTGAAACGGATGCATGTAGAATGTCTCTTCGGCTGCTGAAAACATGACAGAAAAAGACAGGCGAAATGATTTAAGAGGGCTACTGCGAGGACTTTCTCACTAGCTATCTTTCTTGACAGAATTCAAACTCACATGACGTGAACTGTAGACTTTCAATGCCTTATAATTGAGTGGTACATTATGCACAGAACTACAATGTTATAATGGAGCTTTATTACATTAAAACAATGTTATAATTATCTGTGTACAGTATGTTAAGAGGTTCGCCTTAGTGAAATGTGGCAGGAACCATCCGATGGTAAATACACAACCAACGAACTTGCCGGGACGGAGAGACCACCGCTAGTTGCCATTAGAGGTTAACGGAGGTTGGCATGTGCTATCTGGGACAAAGGAGGTGTGGAGGTGCCAGGAAAGCTGACTGGGACCGCCTACAATAAATAAAGTCCAGAACGGTGCTCCCGTGTCCAGTGCAAGCGGAGATATCGATAATAATCAGTCAACATGGATACATGAACAGATTGCCTACTCCGCATGCCTATCCGCAAGAGCGTCCGCTGGATGGTGTGTTTGGAAACAGATCTCTGTGTACCCTGGTTGTAGTTCGCCATTGAGTGATCATGAGCCATTTTTTGTCCCAGATAGCACATGCCAACCTCCGTTAACCTCTAATGGCAACTAGCGGTGGTCTCTCCGTCCCGGCAAGTTCGTTGATTGTGTATTTACCATTGGATGGTTCCTGCCACATTTCACAAAGGCGAACCTCGAACAGCCAACAATGCCTGCGGTTGCAGAGATGCTGGTCCTCGCCTTCCTATCGCCACAAAATATTTTTCCCCCTTTGCTTTGAAACTCCGTCAGATCCACCCTTTCCACAGGATCCATACCTGTCACTCTACATGCTTCGCCAGTCTAACGTCTTGTGGGATGCGTCTATTCGTGCAGTCGGGGTTGGTAAAGGTTTTGGCTCATTAAGGTATTACAGCCGTTATTAGCACGAAATAGTAACACGAAATCTTTCATATTATTTTTTGTTGTCGTCATTTAGAGAATGTCATAGAACCTGGAAAAAGGTTCTCGTGATATTCACTAAATGAAAATTCGTTGCTTTAGCCGATTTACTGTTCATTGCAAAAAAAAACTACCGGAATTTCTCTTGTTTTCTGTGAGAATACCCATCTAGGCGATTTGTGAAGCATGAAAAGCTTTAGGGTAGTGAAAAACATGTCACTGATGATGATGAGCTTCACTACACGACAAACTACTTGGCCGGACACAAAAGAGCAGTGGTTCCCAACCTGTGCTCCGCGGCCGCTCCAGGAAAATAAAAATTGAATGAAATTAAACAAATTAGAAAACTAGAAATCACATTCTGAATAAAAATTTGCCAAGTTGAATTTTGCGCATTCTCTAGCAGACGACGTTCAGTCATTTTGCTGCCATTAGCTTCAAAATTATTGTAGTACGAGACGGATAGACGACGAGGCAAAGCGGAGCACCGGCACAGGGGGCTCCTCCATAGAAATGGATTCTAAAAAGTGCTCCGCGGGTCAAAAAGGTTGGGAATCGCTGCAATAGAGTAACGTAAATGATATAGTGTCGCCTCACAGGCCAACTCAAAGTGAACAACAATATTAACGGACTACCCTGTTACTATTAAGAAGGTACAAAAAGTAAAAACTCTGATCTCCAACCAGCGAGTCACCAGGGTTAAATATATTCCTGCTGGGACTGTCAGGCGATTCGGTACTACTGTCGAGTTAAAGCTCCTCTAGTTGATAGCATACACCCAGTAATTTTGAACGAGGTGGCCAAAGTGTGCATTGAATCGTTAAGGTCAATTACCTGCTGACAGCGCAAGCACTTTTGTAACCCCGTTATGCGCGTAGGGATTGAAGCAATTCCCAGAAGATCATTTTCATGTTATCTAGTTATATGAAAATGATACTTTTACAGTTTTTTTTTCTGAAAAAAAAAAAAAAAAAAAAAAAAATATATATATATATATATATATATATATATATATATATATATATATATATATATATATATTGGACAGGGCAGCAATATAGAGAATCACTAATTTTATATATAAAAAATATTAATAGTATGAACCAGAGCTATAATGCTCAATACGGTCTACGTTGATATCAATATTTATAAAAGATTAATAAGTTTAACTCAACATGATATGTAGAACACTACTGTATGAAACTCTCCAGAAATTAAAACGAACAATTAAAAAAATCGAAAATTTTTACATTGTAGTAAGAAATAATTAAGAATAAAGTGAACCCAATTAAAAAATTTAACGAAAAAAAAAATTGCAAAACTTTTCCTTCCTGAAGTTGAGTGTTTTTGGACCACATGTAGTGGTCACAGGAATGAAAATTAATAGGGGTGAGCCTGGAACTTAAATAGGGATTATTTGTAATCGCGCATGCACGTAAATGACCACGAGTTGGAGATTAGATATGGCAGGCGAACATTAACAGAATTCTCATGCAATTTAATTTCGACTGTTTCTGCAATTAGTCTCGTATAATTACGTTGGACACTAAGTTAAATAAAGAAGTGTTTTTCATTAACGGCATGAAAGGCTAATTCTGACGCTGCTGAACAAGCACGAACTGAGGCCATCTGTTGATTAACACGAAAATTCAGAAGAAACCGCGTAGAACCCTGATAAGACGAATCACAGCAAGAAATGTATACTAGGTCATTGTGTTTCAAACGAGGAAAGGACTGAGCAATTGTTCAGTATAATGTGTAATTTCCGTATTGGCCTGGCTATAATTTCAAATTCGGTATCTTTAAAGAATCTGTTAAGTTGTTTGTGCCCGTTGCTACAATAGACAGAATCAGGGTACAAGCTAAGGATAGAACACACACACATACCACCCAACAATAGTAATGCCAAAAAATTACTTTTTTCTGTTCCATATGTTGAACAGTGGCACATACGACTGATTCTTTAAATATACCGAATTTAAAATTGTAGCCAGGCCAATACGGAAATTACACACTATACGGAACAATTGCTGTCCTTTCCTCGTTTGAAACACAATGACCTAGTACACATTTCTTGCTGTGATTGCGACTCGTCTTATCAGGGTTCTACGCGGTTTCCTCTGAATTTTCGTGTAAATCAATACGCGGCCTCAGTTCGTGCTTCTCGTTCAACAGTGTCAGAATTAGCCTTTCATGCCGTTAAGGAAAAACGCTTTATTTAACGAGGCCAAAATACTTAGTCTAACGTAATAATACGAGACTTAATTGCAGAAACCATCGAAATTAAATTACGAGAATTCTGTTAATATTCGCCTGCCATATCTAATCTCCGACTCGTGGTCCTTTACGTGCATGGGCGAAGACAAATAATCCCTATTTAAGTTCCATGCTCACTGCTGCTATTCGGTAATTTTCATCCTGTGATCACGACATACGTTCGAAAAGCATTGTCAGCTTCAGGAAGGAAAATCGTTTAGCAATTTTTTCTTAAATTGATTTTTAATTGTGTTCATTTTATTCTTAATTATTTCTTACTGTAATGTAAGGTTTACAATTTGTTTTCGTTTTAATTTCTGGAGAGTATCATACGAAAGTGTTCTATTATTTATTTTATTAATGATTTTTGTAAAAATCATTTCTTTCAGTATAGTTTTTATTCGCTTGTTTATTTTAAATGAGTAAAACAATTTTAAAATATTTTGAAAAAACAATTTGAAGACTAATAAAAACAAACAGTTTTTTTAACTTGTTCAGATAATCTCCGCAAAAAAATTATGCAAAAAAATTAAGTTTTTGTGCCTTCTGGAAACCAAGACTTGTCTTGGTTGCGAGAATTTGACAGGCATGGAGTTTGAATTTAAATTGTCTGAAAAACAACTTCTTTAACCGTTACAGCACACCACCTACAAGAAACTACACAACATCCTACCTCTCAACACAGAAGACGGTTGCGCCATGACAATCTAACCATAGATTTATTGATACGTTTAGCTTAGGCAAGCCGAATATTTCGTGAAAATTCAGCATTTACGCAAAACCAGACTAAAGAAACACTCCAGTGCCCTCGTGGGTAACACTGTTGGTATAATCACCGTCCTACCAATAACGGTTGAAAAACACAATTCGAATTCCGCCCATAATGAGGAATTAATGGGTCTTTTTCACAACGTGGCTAAGTTAATCGGTCTCAAGAGAGGGTTAGCATGGTTTCTCCCGGAAACTTTTCTTCCAGCAAACAGACCACAGAAATACGCAATTTGCAGACATTATATACGGAGCAATATGGCCCAAGTTGCTGATGCACCTAAAACCCTAAACCCAACCACACACACTCGAATATGAATACGGGAATTATGACATTACAAATATTTCATCATTACATGATGTTACAAAATCATATAACAAGAGACGGGTTAAAAAAAAAAAGAAAATTAGAGCCCTTGCAAAAGATCTGAATATGAACATCGTAATCTCATAGGTGAACCACACCCCCAGATATACGAGGGTTTCCGTAAAGTAAGGCAACACATTTTCTCTTTATGTTTAATATGAAGTTGAAATTACACACCAAGAAATAAGTGAACATTCACTACTTCTCCACAAAGTCTCCAGTTTTATTGATGCATCAGTTTATCAATACCAGTACTGAAGAAGTTCGTGCCCACACGCAGTAACCAACATCGCACCGCCTGATGAACTTCCTCATCCGTGGTGAAATGCTTTCCTGAAAGGTGGTTTTTCAGAGGGCCGAACAAATGGAAGTCTGAAAGCGCTAAGTCTGTCCTGGAGGGGGGAGGGTGACAGTTTCCCAACAATTACAGCGGAACAACTCACAAGTTGTGTTGCGTTGTGCAGTAAAATCACGCCGCTTGTCAGGAGTACTGGTCGTTTGCGTCTAATGTTGCTTTCAGGTTTTCCAACGGTGCACAGTAAAGCTGTGCATTGATTGTTCCTTCCTTCGGCAAGAAATCCACCAACAGAACGCCTTGGCGATCCCAGAACACTGGCCATGATGTCGATCTTCAATGTCAACATGGCCAGCTTTAAATTCATTGCAGCAAAAACACACCTGCTTCTTTGTCATCACCTTTTCGACATACACAGCAACCAGTTCACGGTGAATGGTCACTTGGTGAATACCCTTTTGTTTGCAAAAAGCGAATAACTTCACGAGCACCTCTTTTGGACTACACTCCCACGGTAGCCACCACTTTGCAGGTGGAATCTGCTGTGAGGCGATAGTACCGCAACACTGCACTGGCGGTATTTTTGAACGTTATTGACGGGTCTATCTGTCCACCGCGTTTCATCACATTCCCTTTCACCATTATTAAGAAAAAAAAAGTGTTACCTTACTTTTCGGAAACCCCTCGTAAATGCTGAGACGCCCTCCTAATTTGGTAACTTACGATATGATGATATCCAGTAGTATTTTTTGTGGTAATCGCTTACAGAGAATAAAGTATTTCTCTGGACGAAGTGCTGTCCTTGAGAAATGGTGTTAAATTTTGACACCACTGGAATGAATGAGCACCTCATTAATACTCCCCTAACCATGATAGCAATATAGGTCATTCGTGACCATGTCCAACAGGATAGGAGTTCAAAGGAGAAATTTAGGGAACGCCCTAGTTTTAGAATTAGTGAAATTTTGCAGACAATATCGTGCTTATTGATAACAGCATTGCATCAGCACAAAAACATTAACACTCTTTGCCAAATGGCGAAAATCTTTGGACCAAAAATCAATGGTAGCAAAACAAAAAGTTGTTATAAACCAATTAGAAGGATCCATTCAATTAAATAAAACTGATAGACTAGAACAACAAACTAGAAATTTATTTGGTGGTTTATTAGGTGCATCTGCGGCCATAGAAGTAAAATATTTTCAATACGTAGGCACATTCATAAATGACTCCCTAAATGATATTGTTAAAAGAAAGCATAACGCTTTGCAATTTCAATCAACTTTAAACAATATAGAGAAATCCCCTCTAATCACTACATATACAAAAATAAGATTATATAGAAGCACTAGTTTGTCATCATTCCTTTATAGCGCACAAAGCTGGAACGTTTCCACTAAAAAAAAAGCTAATATCATCGATAGTTTTGGCATTTGCTTAGAACTATTAAGGTTCTCCTGGAGGGACCATGATACCAATGCAACAATTTTAGAAGAAAGCTTGGTGACGGCTCTCCAGAAAAGCCAATTGAGAAATGATACGACAAACTCAGACATCCGCCAGCAGCCCACTTAATCCCGTACAAACGGCCGTACGAAACGAAAGAGACCAAAAATTCAATTCTGGCAATACATGAGAAAAATCGTTAATGAATCTGCACGATATCTCCTACTGATATTTTCCAAATAGCACAAACAGACTTGGATCTCATTTGTACAATAGACTTTTCTTATATCAGATTTCTTACTCCAGAACTACACTGGCAAACTTTCTTTTAATTATATGTATATTGTTTCCCCTAATTAAATTGTTTTGTAAATAAACAATAAGTGGCAAATGATGCAAGAAAGCAAGTTTTACAGCATCAGAAAAAAAAATTATTTTCACCTGTTCCCTCCAATCAGGGCCTCGCAATTGTACTTGTGAAACCCAGATGCAAAAAGGGTCTAAGGGGCCTCGTTTATGTTGAAACTTTGATGGGCCTCGATTTAGGCCCCCCCCTACATCGGGGGCCTGGTTCGGCCGTGCAAACGGGGATGCATCCAATGCACGGCCCTGTCTCCAATAGTTCATCTAGTTCTTATTGAATTTATTTAAGCTATTCGCTTCCGCAATAAAGTTGGAAGTTTATTATAGCAATCAATCACATCGCTGGCTTAAACGCAAACTTCCATGCATCTATTCTGCAACCGTCAGTTTTCAGTTTGTGCCCCTTGTATATGTAGTCTCATACAGAGGCAAAATCCAATCAGCATTGAGCTTGCTCAATCCATTCAACGCCTTAAATACCTCGATCAGA
This sequence comes from Mastigoproctus giganteus, assembly GCF_048544385.1. Classification (NCBI taxonomy): domain Eukaryota; kingdom Metazoa; phylum Arthropoda; class Arachnida; order Uropygi; family Thelyphonidae; genus Mastigoproctus; species Mastigoproctus giganteus. The sequence goes on along the minus strand of NC_143579.1, from coordinate 140,600,539 downwards.
TCACTTCGCAAGTGCCTAGGCTCCAAATGCTGCAATTTGCAGAACTGAGGCCTTTCTTGTTAAGAGCATCCATTTGTTCATCTCAATCTCCTTGTCCTTCTCTGAACTCGTTCCAACAGCTCTACATTCCTTCCTATAAGAAAGCCTCCAGAGCTGTATACAATAATCACCTTATCCGTTCAAGCAAAATTGCTGTTTTTTTTTTTTTTTTTTTGGTAGTTGTTGGCGCATAGGCTTCTGTGGCCATAATGCACCTCCCAAGGTTTTTTTTTTTGCAGTACTTTGATCCAAGCCCGAAGCGTGAATCGAACCCGCGACCTTTGGGTTACCAGGCAGGCACTTTACCCACCCGGCTAGCCCGGTCGGCAAAATTGCTATATATATCTCTGACAAAATCCCTTGGGCTGTCCTGGCCGCCTGTCTGAATTGCTCAGAAAACATCATAATTACCCCCTGCAAGTCTTTTTTCATTTTCCACTACCCTAAGAGTAGTACCGCACAGTCGGTACATTACTCTGTGGTTACTACTTCCCATATGCAGCATTTTGCCTTGTCAATGTTAAATTTCAATTGGCATTTCTCAGCCCATTTGCTTAACTTTTCTAGGTCCTGGGGACTCCGCAGAAAATAACTGACAAGCTGTACAATTAAATGAGTACTCATCATCATCATCAACCATTTTCAATCCACTGCAGGATGAAGGCCTCTCCAGCAACTTTCCAGTTCCTTCTGTTTTGAGCACTGGCCATCCATTTACTACTCAAAAACTCATGAATTTCATCTATCCATCTCCTCCTTTGTCTTCCAGGTTTTCTTCTAGCTCCTCTTGGGTACCATTCTGTTATTTTCTTAGTCCATCTGTCATCATGTCTTCGAGCTATGTGTCCTGCCCAAGACCATTTTAGTTCTTTAGTTTTGATAAGAATGTCCTTTACTTGAGTTTGCTGCCTAATCCATGTATTTCTCTTCTTATCTAAGAGTCTTATTCCCAATATAATTCGTTCCATTCTTCGCTGTGTAGTTCTTAGCTTCTCTTCCATTCTTTTGGTGAGTGCCCAAGTTTCACTTCCATAAGTCAGGGTGGGGAGTATACATTGATTCATTATTTTACGTTTCGGACAAACTGGGATATTGCTCTTCAGTATGTGCCTATATTTCCTGAATGCTATCCATCCAAAATTTATTCTTCTCTTGACTTCCAGCCATTTATCATTATTACAGCTAATAACTTGTCCCAGATAAGTATATGACTCCACCTTTTCAATTACTGCTCCTTCAATCATTATTTCCCTTTCCGTGGCATACTTGTTCATCATTACTTTTGTTTTAGCCATATTCATCTTTAGTCCAAAATCCTTACTAACTGTGCATAACTGATTAAGATTTTCCTCTAATTCTTTGGGATCTTGGCTTATGACCACAATGTCATCTGCAAATCGTAAATGGTTTAGGTACTCTCCGTTCACATTGACTCCTTTCTGCGACCAGTCTAATCTTCTGAAAGCTTCCTCAAGGGCAGCAGTAAACAGCTTCAGAGATATTGTGTCTCCTTGTCGAACTCCTTTCTTGATTTTAAATTTGCTACTGTCTTTGTCTAGTCTAATAAAGGATGTAGCATTCTCATATATTTTCTTCAAAATCATAATATATGGAGTATCTATGCCTTGTCTTTCCAGTGCCCGAAACATTGCCTTATGCTGTACGGAGTCAAACGCCTTTTCATAATCCACAAATGCCAGGCATAATGGTGTTTTATATTCATTTGCTTTCTCCATTAGCTGTGATATTACGTGAAGGTGATCCGTAGTTGAGAATCCTGTCCTAAAGCCAGCTTGCTCTTTCGGTTGATTCTCATCAAGTATTCTTTCTAATCTGTTAGTAATGACCCTTGTGAACAACTTGTAGATATGGGATAACAAGCTAATTGGTCTATAATTTCCAATTTCTGATTTATCTCCTTTCTTATGCAGCAAAACTATGATTGCATTATTCCACTGTTTAGGCATCACACCTTTTCTAATGCACTTTGTGAAGAGCCTTGCCAGTTTGTGTTATGTCTCTTCCTCCCAATTTTAACAACTCTACAGTAACTTCATCTTCCCCCGGGGCTTTCCGATTCTTCATTTTCTTCAATGCATGTTCTACCTCATCAGGAAGAATATTGGGTATGTCGTATGTGTTGCTACTTTGCAATCCATCTTCCCCACTGCTGGTATCATTCCCTCGCTCCTTGTATAATTCTCTATAGTAGTCTGCTATTTGAATTATGCCTTTTCTGCTGTTTATAAGTACACCATCGCTATTGTTCAGTTTCATTTGTCTTTCTGTATTACTGCTCATGGCTGCTGATTTAAATCCTTTGTTTTCCCTTAATGCTTGTTCTACTTTTCTTGTGTTAAATCTTCTTATGTCCTCTCTGAGTCTCTTTCTAATGGCTTTGCATAACTCAGTATACTCAATTTTCTCCCTGTCAGTGTTTTTCTTGCTCTTCATTTGTCGTCTTTGGTTCATCATGACAAGTGTTTCTTGACTAATTTTTTCTTCTTTGGATTTCTGTTTCCCTATAGGTTTCTTGGGCTTTATCACTTTCAGAAAGTTGTAATATTCCTCGTCGATATCTTGGTCCTGAGCAGTCTGCAGAAGCTCAAACTTGTTCTTAAGTTCCAGTACATACTGCTTTTTCTCCTCCTCTGTTATTTCAAAGACATTTGTATTATTTACTCGAGTCAGTTTTTTCCTTTCCTACATCTATATCAAGTGTACATCTTACCATTCTGTGATCACTTCCAACATTTACCTTATTCAGGACGGTAACATCATTCACAATATATCTTCTGTTAGTGAGGATGAAGTCGATTTCATTAGTTGTTAATCCATTTGGACTCTTCCATGTCCACTTTCTGTTTACCCTTTTCTTGAAAAAAGTGTTCATTACTGACAGTCCTTGAGATTCTGCAAATTCCACAAGTCTTTCACCTCTTTTATTTCTTTCACCAATTCCAAAATGTCCTATAGTTCCTCTTTCTGCGCTGTTTTGCCTTTTTCCAACCTTAGCATTGAAGTCCCCCATAATAATAGTGTAGTGGGTTTCTGCTCATCTAGAAGACTCAATTTCAGTGTACATTTCTTCAACCTCTTCATCATCATGGCTCGATGTTGGTGCATAAATTATTATAATCTTTAGCTTGTACCTCTTAGAAATCTTGAATATTAGTCTTGACACCCTTGGTGATGTACTTTTGAATTCCAAAATGTTGTTTTTAAAATCTTTATGGACCAGAAACCCAACTCCACCTTCACTCCTTTCACTGTTTCCATTGGTGTACAGCAGATTTCCACTTGATAAACTTATAAGTGATTCATTTCTTCTTGTTTCAGCCAAACCGATGATATTCCAATTCACATTTTCTAATTCCTTTTCCAGCTCTAATATCCTGTCTTCACCGATGAGTGATCGTACGTTATAACAGGCCAAGTTCAATTTCCGTGCATGGCAGCCTTGTCGTACCCAGAGATTCTTAGCACCCTCTGCTTCCACTCTGATCCTCTCGCTGCCGTAAGAGGGAGAGTGAAAGCTGCTGGGGACTGAGGGCCATTTGTATTGTTGTGCTCTCATTGCTGGAGGGTTTGGTCTTTTCCTCTTCACGCTGACCAAGCGTCTTGAAGAGAACCACTCTACACGTTCGTTGCCACCTAAGTGACGTAACAGGGCTTACCATCGAGAAGGTGTGCATGAGTGGATTTTAAGGAGGCAGGCCAACTGGACTTCTAAATCTTCTGTAATAGAGAGATATTGGATCCATCAGTGTTTTAGGCTGAGTGTCTGATAACACACAGGATACCTGTTCCCCTCTAAGCCCCAAATGAGTACTATTCAGCTGCAACAGATGGACATAAATCAGATTAGCCAAAAATAATTTTGGGCAGTTACTACTAAAAAGCGAGTATTCAGGTGTCGTCTCAACCCAGACCATGGATATCTGGGATGAGACGGAAATAACAGTGATGGAGCTGCAAATTGACAATCAAGTTTTACGTGTAAAAGTAGGAGGAAAGTGAACAAGAAACTTGTGCAGAAGCAGCTTCATTTAAGAAAATCGAAAATTTCAGTTTTTACTACAAAAAATGACAAATATGAATCCAGTGATGAGATGAGGACACTACTCAAATCAGTCAGGCTTGTTTTGCAGGACGTCAAAACTGTTAGGAACAAAAATAGTTATCACTGAAGCTGAAATAGATAAAGACATAGAAGCTATTAAGAAGTGTGTGCGTTTCCAGGAACTGGATATGAAGATGAGTCTGTTAAGAAGCTGCGTCCAAAACATTAATTTTTTTATGTGGAAAATGATACTGATAAGAAATTTATGATGGAACAGTTGTGGTTACGGAATTTAAAGGATTATGGAGTTACAAAATAACACATGGAAGAAAATATCTCGATAAATAACGTTAAAGATAAAAATGTGTGCAATTGATTTTATAAATTTCCGAATTCATTCATCTGCTGTTAACCAGCAAAGGCAGAATTTATGTAAACTAGACTTAGTATTGGATGCAGGACATAGTTAGTCACTCAGTGCTATAAGTGTATGGCTTTTGGTCGCATCGCAAAGTACTGTAGGAACGATGCATTCTATGGTCATTGTTCGTTTCACACTTGATCAGATAATAACGACATTCTTATCTGATCAAATGTGAAACGCCATGATGCATTAACTGTTGGCGAAAACCTTTTAATTTTAGTTGATTTTAATCGAAAAAGCATCAATTATGAGTAATACAGAAAGTACAGCAGTATCAAAGATATTACAAGTTAATACCCAGCGAACAAAAGATTTGGCTTCCCAGGTGACTGAACAGAGGTCATTGACATGTTATGGCATCCCTCCTTACCTTCTTGGGAGGTAAGGAGGGATGCAAATAATGGTACTTTGGATGCGTATTTACAGTATTTGGAAAGAGTATAAATGCTTCTAAGATCCGGAGACTAGTGGTCAGGCGCGAGGGTACATAAGTACACGTGCTTTGACTTACTGGGGCTCAAGCCAGTGACTGCTAAAAAAGGTGCTGTTTCTTGAATCCTTTGGATCTTGTGAGCTCATCTGACCATGTGGTCGTCCCGGAGTATAAACAGAAGATTTATTTTTAGAAAGAATTTTGCATCATGGAGAAGAACCATTTGCAGCAATTGTAAAAAAAAAAAAGTAAAGTTCAGCCATTATCAACCCACTACAGGATGGAAGTCTCAACAATTCATGCTGAGGGAAATGGACCATAATCTGCCACGCTGGTCCAGTGCGGGTTGGCAGATCGTATTCAGCAGTCAGGGGCTTGAACCCCGATCTACTCAAAGAGCGTGTGCTACTGCACTCCCGCTCCTGACCACTCGGCTACGGAGACCACTTGGCAATTGTAGTTGATCCCAATTTGGGTGTTACAATGATTTTTGTTTTGAATATGGAATTTGTGAAGTTATTGGTCCTTTCGGATCTTTGGAGCTGGTGTCTTCATTGTAAATAATGGTACTTTGGATGCGTATTTACAGTATTTGGAAATAGAAGTGCTTTTAATATCTAAACTTGTGATAGCTGCGACGGATACGAACGCCAGTTCTACGCTCTGGGAGCTAGGATTTCCGATGATAAAGGTTTCGATCTTGAGGATTTCCTGGCATCTGCCGGGTGGGAAGTGGTGAACGATCCGCTGAAGTTTCCGACCTTTTCCTCTGTCAATGAGAGAGTCATACATTGATATAATTGTATGGTCCGGTGCGTTTATAAGAAAGACAGTCGGAAAAAAAAAAGGTAATGCTGATGCATGAAATCCTGGTGTACAATGTTATAACTGATAAAATTTGTCATATGTACCGCACAGTGTTCTGGATGAAAGCCAGAACGACTTTCACGTGGGTTCAGTCTATTCGGCAGGTATTGATTTCTTTCATTGTCAAACTTCAGTTGCCATTTCTCAGCCCATCGACCAAAATTCTTAGATCTTGTTGCAGTAGCTCACTTTAATTACTGTCGTTAACCACCTTGCCAACCTTTGTATAATCTGCAAACTTAGATCTTAAGCCTGACATACCTCCACCAATATCATTAACGAATATTGAAAACAGTGGACTTTAATGAACCGAGGGGAGCTAAATTAATAACACACTAGTCCACAAAGCGCAGTGCCCTTGATAACCAGTCTTGTCTTCTCCCACTCAACCATCCCTTTATCCGTAGGAGTAACTTGCCCTTAATGCCACATTGTTCCAGTTTGTACAGCAGTCTTATGTGCAAGAGTATCAAAACCCTTCTGAAGTATATGATATCAAAGTTATTTTTTGCATCCAGTTCCTTGGTCTGTGTCATCTAACCAACCTATCAGATTGGTTAGACAATCGCAGAAGTAGACAAAAACTGTATTGAACGATCTGGTACGGGAGTTAGATCTACTACGGTGAATCTACAATCACCTGGCACTTCATTTGTTGGTATAAGTACAAATATGAAAAGAATTTGCATCCATTCTATTTGAAGGGAGGAATATTTTGTATTCTGTACTTACCTTCTTGATTTAATCAAGAGGTATTACGTAGCGATCCAGAAAGTTGAGAACTTTCATTGACATCTTTATGAGGAGCTTAAAAGAAGCTCTGCTACACTGTGGAAACATTTCTCAACAGTAAACCAATTCCGATTTCTTACTCTCTGCACTTAATGATAGCTTACTACAGCCTGAAATTCTTATTATAAAAGGGTCAAGAAATTACTGTGATTATTAGCAAATTTAAGGTACCATCCATTCATCTTGGCCGAAAGTCAGCTCACAAAAATCCTCTTTCTATGTTAACGTGACGGCAAGAATAAAGTTGATTAATGGTTTAGAAACGCGTGACAAAAGGATTAATACACCAGGAAACTAAAGTCTTATTCATAAGACTAATATTAATTGAAACCACAAAGACCGAGGATGATTTTCCTGAGATAAGTAATGATAAATTTCACGTTTCTGTTTTCGATGTACCACAAATCAAACAGTTATTGCAGGGTAATAATTTCACAATGTCTCAAAACTGGAAGTTTGATCGTTATTCCAGAGAGCTGTGAAAATGTTTTAAGCGTTTATAACTCCAAGACTACGAGAAGATTGTCAAGAATATACCGAAGCGACTGAAAGAATTCATGCTGTTACAGATACAACATACCAACTCCTCAGTTTCTTTCGCAACTAATACACATCAACATATCTGCTGAATGTTCAAAATTCATAGTAGAATGACCCAATAACGCCAGTACAGTATCTGTATTGTATTGGATATTTTCAGTTTTCATTAGAAAATGTGTAAAATAAGATTCCTTTCATCTAGATCCAGATTTATCGCCACGAAACTTGACTGATATTGCTGAAAATACAGGAGCTGATATACTATTTCACACAAGAAATTTTTTAATGCTATCATTCCCGTTGTTGTTATTTGGTTTTTAGGAGCATTAGCAACTAAGGCCATATTGCTCCGGGGATATGCGGTGGTCATTCCCTGACCTTTCCACATCCTCCGTATTTGGCGGTGAGATTATTTCTTCATAGTTTTCTTTTTTCAAGGAGTTTTTTCTCTGCAGCAAGTGGCCACACAGTGTTTCTGCTCTGGATATACGAGTGTCCTTCCCTGGATATCGGTCGCTTTTGTCTAAGAGGCCCCATTTTTCCTTTAGGAACTTACTCTATGGTTTCTGTGAACTGCAATGCTTTCAGTTACTTCTTATCCCACATAATTTTCAGTCTACAAGCATTTTTTGAAAGATGAGAATTTTAGTACTATCTGACGTTCGTATAAATGGGTTGCAAATACTAACAATCAGTAATATTGAAAGTGTAAAACTGGCGTGCATGAAACGCATTTTAACTAGGAAAATGCGTGTTGTTATCGTATCCAACGAAAGTGGCATTATTGCATCCAATCTTACAATCTCCAAAATGTTCCACGTTATTGACAAAGCATTCAAGTTTTATTACATGACATTAAGTATATAAAAAAACAGATCATTAAAGTAATTTTTATTTGAAATCCAATTAAGAACAATAAGCAGCCATTAAAAAAAAAAGGAGAAAATTTATACACCATTTTTGGGAATATGCAGCCACCTTAAATTCGAAAGCCATTTGCAAGAACACATTCGACCACCTACCGATCCTTCTTGGATGTGAAGCATTGTTACTGCCATCAAACAGAAATATTTATTTATTATTATTATTAGCCATATGGTACAAGGAAGCCTGAAGCTTATGCTGCACCAGCCAAAAAAAAAAAAAAAAAAAAATCCCGAGTTACCCCCTGAGAAAGAAAGAAGAGAGAGGAGGAGAGAGAACAAAAGGAATCACCAAGAAAGAGAAGAATGATGATATCCAGCTCAGGACCCTGGGTTTGCCAAGCCCATACTCACCAGATGGGAGCCCCCGGGGTTCATGTAAAATTATCTGACGTTATTGTAGCATTATTTTAACCAAGGTTTTTCAAAAAATATGTAAAATGATTAACGTGATAGAGCAATATTAATTACAGCCTGGCACCAAAAGTTGTGGTAATATACCTTAGTTGTATTAAAGAAATAACGAATTTTAAAAAATTCGTTGTACTGATATTATCAATCGTATTACTAAAACTACATGTGCTAGTTTTGTATTTGAAATGAGCGAGCAGAATCTGTTTCGAAAATTATATTAACATCTTGAATGAATAAGAAAAATGATTTTTTTTAAGTATTCAAGCCCAATAAAAATAGGCAAAACATTTGGTCTCTTTGATATATTTTACACATAGGAAAGATAATACAGTAACTTACTGTAAAACATATAATATTTGTGTTTAGATACACCATAGCACTCTTAAAAAACTACAAAGTAGTTGTTTGTGGGCATCATTTGCTCTTTCTCATATTGTGCTCTGCCTTCACGACGAGTTGCCATGATACTGCACTACCTCAAATAAGTAACGCTTCCCTAATAGAGAAGACTATTGTTACTTATTCTCAGTGAGTACCACCACCCAGACATGTTTCAAGGCTATTGGCCTATCATCAGTGGGTGGGTAGGTACCCTAGTATTGCAGACATGACGACCCAGTTGTGAAGTTAATCGCACAATATGATGATAGGCCAATAGCCTTGAAACATGTCTGGGTGGTGGTACTCACTGAGAATAAGTAACAATAGTCTTCTCTATTAGGGAAGCGTTACTTATTTGAGGTAGTGCAGTATCATGGCAACTCGTCGTGAAGGCAGAGCACAATGAGAAAGAGCAAATGATGCCCACAACAACTACTTTGTAGTTTTTTAAGAGTGTCTATAGTGTATCTAAACACCGATATTATATAGATACTAAACTCTTAAAGTATTATGCCCTGTGCATTTAATTATTTTAAAATGTAAAACATATGTACAATTTAAAATTTGTCTTCCCACACCGGTTGAAAAAGACCAGTTCGAAGCCCGTAAATGACGCAAGGAATTTGACAATGTGACTGAGTTAGTCGGTCTAAGGCGGGGTAGCAGTTTTCTCCTGGAAACTGGTTTTTCGTCCAGTAAAGAGCAAGTCGACCACAGAACACGCAATTTACAAACAAAATTTGTACGGCGTAGGTAGGTTTAAGCGCACTTGAAATTTAGGCTTAAATTTCAGATGCGCTTAAACCTACCTACAACCAACTAAACCTACCTACAATGCGCTTAAACCACCCTACAACCAACCATTTAAAAAAAAAATCATGTGGATGTTTTCTTTTTGATATACTTGGTCCGCAACGTTGCGATACAATATCCAGCAGTTGTCTGCAGCCATACTGCAGGTCGTTCCTTAAACCTTGGTAGCGATTTTCCATTGACAATGCCTTAATGGAATCGTTTACCCTGCTGGCCACTCATCGCGCTAAGGTTTTCGGGAAAGAAGTTTAAATGCAAGAAATGAAGTTTCAGCGACATAAGGCATTTCTTTTTATGCATCGAGCAGTTTCTGAACTCTACCATTGTATACGGGAGACATTGGTTATCCAAAAAGTTTCCACAAAACATTTGAAAGCTTGCAATGATATATGAAGCACAAATATTCCTTCTTTCATTTTCGCGGCACTGATCTTTGGAACTTTCTCACATAAGTAATGAAATCTTCTCTATTTCATCTTACGTATCACTTTAAACGAAACCTTCATCAGGCCAGTTTTAATGTGGAAAGGTAGAAGGAAAACATTGACTGGATCCACTAGTGTAATATATTGCATACTGGCTCACATGTTCTCCTTTATAGCAGTAACGGCTGATGTAATGGTTTGCCGTAGAACGGCTGTCCCATACGGACAAGAATTTTTTTAGGAAAGAATTTTTCGAACCCTCTTTACATGTCCACTAACATAATAATAACCGAGTCCACCATAACTATTCCACTGATGAGTGCTATACTGAATTCTTCCTAATAGTGTCTTTATTTTACTGTCTTTCCTAGATGAGCAAAGGAGACATTCTGTAGTACCGTGGAGTCGATAACACGCCGGGTGCAAGCAGTTATCACATATAATTAACAGTTTCATCTTATGTGTGCACGAGGTGCATGTGCACCCTAAACGACCAGAGTCTGCAATGGAAACAAAGCTTTAAATTCACATTATCAGGAAACCCAAGGAATAAAAAGACCACCTGGCCAAGAGGAAAATTATGCCCGTTCATCTCAAACAAAAATTCGTAGCATGTTAACGAAAGGAATTCGTAACAAGTTTAAGTTCTTTAGCATGTTAAAGAATTCGCAAGAATTTCTAGAGAAACAAATCGAGGTAGATAAAAATAAATAAATACACAACGTACAGAAACAAAGTCACCGACAGCATTCTGTTCAAGAAAAGAAAATATTATAGTTCAACTTAAAGGAATCAATACAAGAAAGGAAAAGTGGACAGTTTTGGACAAGCTACTACCTGGAAGCAAGTCGAAATCTCAGAAGTACGTTGGAGATGTGGTTGGGAACGAGGTACATATTTCAGACTACCAGGAAAAATGGTTACAGAAGGCTGAGGATTTTATCTCAAGTGAATAACCTTTTCAAAACGAATTTGACTCCAGAAACAATGAAACGAGAGAATCTGCCAAGTACTCAAACCAGGAGCTCTTCTCGCTCCTCTCTCGGATCAAGAGATTTTAAAAGCAGGACATCAATTGAAAGAAAATGGAGCCCCTGACTTTGATAAAATATCTCCTGCTCTACTAAAGAACAGTCCTGAAATCAATTCACACACCAATGAAATATATTTACAATCTCTCCTTTCAATCTGGTAAGTTTCTCCAATTCAAAAAAGCAGTCATTGTCCCAAAGGGCTTTATAAGAGTTCCAGTGTCCCAAAACACTGCAACTCTTATAAACTTTCGTCCAATAGCTTCACTTTCAGTTTTTGCAAAAACTTTTTCATAGCAGATTCATGTACTTTCTGTAAGTACATGAACTTATCCATCCACAATAGTATGCCTATCGTTCAAAAAGATCCTTTGGACCTTTCTGGAAATTGTTGACTTTTGCTATAGGATTATGGATTGTCTTAAAATGAGTCACTACGCAATAGTGCTATTTCTAGATCCAGCTAAAGCTTTCGGTTGCAAAAATCGAAATTCTACTCAACAATCTTGACTTGAGGGAAAAATAATCAACCCTCTCCTTGAAATACCTTACTGACCGGCTGTTTGTCGTAAAAACAAAATGTCTTATTCGGACATTTGTTACTTCTCCAAGGGAGTTCTTTACCTCAATGAATTTATCTTCTTCCATCTTCCCACCTAGTAGCGTATGTCGATGATATTTTCATTCTGATCACAGATAAATACCCAAACCAGCTTCAACTCTATCTCTTCTGTGCTTTATGTAATGCATAGTTGGCTTCAAAAGAATCAGCTTATTTGGTATAAGCTGATTCTTTTGAAGCCAACTATCCAAAAAAATCCATTAAATATTGATTTTGAAATAACGTAAGAAGGAAAAACAATTCGAAAGGATGAATTAAACCAAGTTTCTAGGAAACTGGCTTTATGATAAGCTGAGTTGGAATAAAAAAAAAAAAAAAAATTGCCATCTTACGAAAGATGACTTCGTCCTAGCGGGAATACTCTGCCTGGGTGTCTTCTACCCTTCCCAGATTAGTATTCTTTCCTTAATTCAACCTCACCTATGGAATCATCTCATGGGGGTACCACCTGAGAAAACCTTGCGAGAATCAACTATTCTCAATCGATGCGTTCGTTCAATTTTAGGCCTTCCCTGGAACGCATCGGCGAGTTCAAGATACAAGGAAGCAAGACTTAAGCATCCACCAACTGCTACAGAAAGCCGAGGCAGTCTTTGTCTACAATGCTTTGGAAACAAACTTTGCTCCTCTCTTCAATTCCTTTTTTCATACAAAAAAAGAAATATCATAAAGCAAAAAATTTTTTGCTTGATAAATCTTTGTGAATTTCATCATCTGGAACTAAACATTTTTGAAGCTATCTTTTGAACTTTGGGCTCCTTTCATTCAAGAATCTGCATTCAAAACATTAGATTCTAATTGTTCAACTAAGTTTATGCCTTCCCGTCGGCGCCTCCGTGGCCAGGTGGGAAGGAGCAGCAGCGCGTAGCACACGCTTCTTGATTAGACCGGGGTTCGAGACCATCACCACCAAATACGGAGGATGTGGAAAGGTCGGGGAATGACCACCGCATATCCCGGAGCAATATGGCCTTAGTTGCTAATGCTCCTAAAAACCAAATAACTAACTAGCCTTCCCGTATGCTTTTTAGGGCCAATGGAAGTTTAGACTTTATCTGCGCTATCATCCTCTGAATTCATTTGGTTTTATCTCTGATGCCATTTCCAACAAATCCGCTTCGCCAGCCTCTTTCTACCATTAATTCTTGAACGTCTTCAGTAATCATATCTTTTGTTATGCTTTTAGGAGCATAGGTGACTAAGGCCATGTTACTCTGTGTATATTGTCTATAAATTGCGTGTTTTGAGGTCGATTTTCTGTTTCACTGGACGAAAAAAAGTTTCCGGAAGGAAAAACCGTGAGATCAACTAACTCAACCACGTTGTGAAAAAGCCCTGTAATTCCTCCCTTCATCGACGGGATTCGAACTCGGGTCTTTTCCACCTGGTGTCGGGGAGGATGATTCTATCAACTGTGCTACACACGAGAGCTTCAGTAATCATATCATCAAAACCTTCCCCTCCTTAGCAAGTTCTACTATCGCACTGATTCAGTTTCCTGCCGGTTCGACCACGTTTCCTGAATGAACTGACTCCGGCCATACATTTTTCCATACGCATTTAGCGTCGACGGTTTTACTTCTTTCAGCTATAAAGCTATGATTCTGGTGCACTCCACAATTAAGAAATGTTTCTATGCCTCCATTACTTCAATAGATTCGGAATCAATTTTTTTCCAAAATCCATTGCAACGATTTTCTAATGGCTGAAAGAAAGAAGTTGTATTAACTTAGTACAACTGTGATGGCAGGAACAAAACTTCAACGTTTGGATGACTTAAATTTTTTGTATGGCCTGGTGTGCTATCCAATGGATAGCACCCCAGGTCATCCAAACTTGGAAATCTAGATTTATCCATAAGTTCAAAAAGCACAATAGCACAGAACGTAACACGGGGATTTCCCAACAAAATTAAATACAGGGATTTCTCAATTTTTTTTTTTGACTAGCGAGTCAACAGCGGGGATTCAAAAAGAGTGGAAAGCTTAAAAAATTACATCCAACACAATAAGCATGGATTTCCCCGCACAAAAATACCCTGTTATACGAGGGTTGCCTGTATTTGAACGGCTCAGTGCCTTTGTACCATGTTTTGTTCATAGTGAACGCAACAAGTCTGTAATTGGCATCGCTTTAGTTGCATCTCATATTGTGAATCAATCTTCAAAACGAGTAGCCTAAGTTACTAATGTTACATTGTGAAAATGCACTGACCCGTTCAAAAGATACTACTAATAGAACACATAACCAGGGATGTCTGATTCAAATCATCTTACATTCAACTCCTGAAGTTGAAAAACAGGAAATGCATTACCAATTTGGAAATTGTGTAAATAAGTTAAATGAATAGTTATAAAAAGAGCTTGGAACACTGTGCAATCACTTCATTCTAATTGTAAAAATGTTCACAATATAATTAAGTACTGTTCTAAACGACGTAACACATGAGGTTTGTTTCTGAATGTCTGTAATGAAATGTACATATGTTAGATTTATTTATGATTTATCTGTTGAATAATACCTATCCAATTTCAGAACTGTTTTTATTCATTTCTTTTACAAAAGGGAATACCCTCGCTAAAAAGCCTTTGGCTTTTCTGTTCTCCCTCTCTTTTTTGCTGTTATCTCCCAACAAGGGAGAAACATAAAATAGCGATAAATAAATTACCAGCTTAAGTTTCGCTGTGAGTAGTCTATGAAAAGGGCCAGATGGAATGTGTATTTGTGACAATTTCCTAAAAGCGCCATTGATATCATGGCAGTAGCAGAGCAGAGCTGCTGTAAAGAATGCCACAACTTTGTTTCCTTTTTGATATTTTCGAGGCGAGAAGCTCTGCTTTATCATTGGAGAGAGCTAAATGATTTCTAATGAGATCATTCAACTAATTTTGTTGAAAAATCTCCGGCTCCGACTATTCCGCGTGTATGTACGTCAGTCACGTCTCGGCCAATTATACCTCTTGGTATTCCAATCTGTCTTCTGAAGAATCTAGTCCATGCTGGAGAAGTTCCGAAATTGACATGCTGTTATCGTGAGGGACAGGTATCATCGCTGAATCCAGGTTAAACAATCAGGCGCTTATTCTTCGTCGAGAATCCAATTACATTCACATTAAGAAACTAACATTCACTATTGTGATCTTTTAGCTCTTTCCATATTATGGACACAGCAAACGACATCGACTTCTCCCTTTGTTTAACCAGGTACTCCATACACCGGAACAAGCAACATGTGGTGCACACGCCTTATTCTCGTCAACTAACTGAGGCGAGGGTATCATGGTTTTGCTCCAGGAACTTTGGCTTTTCGTTCACTAAAAAGGAAAATCGACCACAGACCACATGCAATATGACTTAAGTTGCTGATGCGCCTAAAATCCTACAATCAATCAATCTCTGGTCCGCGAACCTTAACAATAAAACAGATTGTTTTTTTGCAGTAGGCAACGATCCCATTTGATTGTTATAGTTTAACATGGTACTAGTACATGTATTCGGCATTGTATTTAAAATATAGTTAATATATTTGCACGTATAGTTTATTTTTTGTGGTCCATAATTGAATCAAATATAGAAGTGGGCCTTACCTGAAAGACGGTGGGGAACACTAACCTAGAAGCTGCAGTTGCACAACCAAAGTGCAACTGGTAAATTTTCCGATTATCAGTCGTAATTGTAGGTCGCTGTTTAGTTAAGAGAGCCGCACACAGCAGAATTTACGGTAGTTTTAACACTTTGAAGCACCACGATGAATGTGCTTCAGAAATTCACCGGATTTTACTTGAAAGAATTTATAATCGGATAGTTAAATTATGAAATAACAATTACAGGCATTTGTATAATTAAGGTACAAAAAAATAAGTATTTATATTCATATAGTGGCTGAATCGGTTTGCGAGTGTAGGGCCGTATTTTGTGTTCGCAAATCTTAGGTGCTCTTCATTCCGAGGCCTCAAAATTATAGCAAACATTAATTTTTTTTGCTTTTAAAGAAATTCGGAAGAGTTTCACTAAAATTTGGTATCTAAGTTATTTACACAACACTTATTCGAGCACTAAACGTACTCTTAATACGAATTTAGAAAACACTTAATGATATTTTTAAAAAAGCCGAAGGGAAAAAATTAAAGAAATCTGTATTTAAAAATTTGTTCGTAGATTTTCATTTTTGGAATAAAATTTTTAAATTATTTGAATTGGATTTTTCGTGAGTCCTAGGCACAGTACCTAATGAAAAAGGTGACTATGTTTATGCAATTGGTCTCATCGCAAGAACTAGACAGACGTGCTAGAAGAAAAACGAATTTGGAATCAACGTTCAAAGATCCATCTAATCACTATTTTTCCCCCGGTGAAAATACTCGATGATCTGTGTAATTGTCTAATAATGTATACTAATATTTTTAATAACATCTGATGTATAACAGTATCATTAATATTTTCTACAGTGAATTTGAGGTGGCTGCGTGAGCGTGCACACACAAACATTCTTGAAGAACGGTTAATTAACTGAGAAAGCATAAATGGATGTAGAGAATTTTCCTTCAAAAATGTCCCATCGCAATCTCCTGTGAACACAATGTAGGGTCTGCGATATTAATTCTAATTCGAAAAGAGATTTGGTAAAAGTCACTTTGAGAATGGTCACTTGGGAAAGATCTTAATAATGAAAATTAAAACTAGGTAGGCAATTTCTAATACTCACAGCAAAATCAAGCCTTACCAGTTATTTTCAAGAATAAGACGGATTTCATCTAAATGAAGAAACTAAGAAGAAAGCCATAAATGTGGCTGCGACTACATCCCTCTTATAAAATAAACTCTAAACTTTTGACTCAATGAGCATCGGGGCTCATCATCCCCGCTGTACAGTGTCACTGCAATCTTGGACTGAAAAACTGCCGCAGAGGTGTTTAGGTTCTCGCGTATGTTTCTATGGACACATCGGGCAGACGCACGCGTACAGAAATGTTGTGTTAGCAAACGAGTACTGTCAGAGACCTCTATTGGATGATGCCGAAGATCGCTGTTACTAGGGTGGGCGCGAAATAAGTGTCTGGGTTCAATAAGTGACACGTGTACTTCAATAATTACGATTGGATTTTTGTTAACACACTGTTAGATTCCAATTTTTCTTAATTCCTCTTTGTTATATTGGTCGGAGATTGTAGTTTAGGAAAGAGTCTAAATGGTTGACTAACTAGGACTTTACTTTAGGTAGAAAGCGCTTTGCCTCGAGGAGGTAAAGCACTAGCTATAAAGTATCAAATTTGATGTGTATAATTTGAATTCTCCTCAGTGAGGGGTAGAGAAAATCGAATGGCCTCCTCAAAAATGACCTGATAGGAATCTCTCTCTCACACACCCGCCTATAAGAAAGACGGAGAGTCCCAGTTTCTGTGGAGATTTCCCCTTTTCCATTGTCAAAAGGGCTGTCTTTGACATCCTCTTATGAAACTTCATGCCGAGCTGTATGGGTACGATACGTGCAGCGCACCAGGCGAAAGAACGTGATGGGCAGCGAACAATTTATGTCAGAAGCTAAACGTAATGGCTTACTTCACTATAATTTGCTATACATTACAGGATGCATAGCAAATTATGTTTAGAATCTAATTTACCACTCTTCGCTTTCGATACGAGTCTTTCATAGAACTGCTGGCTTTATCACAATGCGAGCAACCAAAGCTCTTTATTTACATAAAGAGATTCTAAATCTATTGCTTTGGTTTCAAGAATCCTAGATTTGGAAGTAGTGTGTTACGATGTTTATAAGCATTTTGATTCCTGAAAATCTGATTATATTACTTTGTGCTTTCTGACAATGCTGATATTTGCTATAGCAAACAATTTCAGAAAGCACTCTGTAATAACGATATTTCCAGAAACCAAAAGGCTATAACATTTTAAAAAAAATACCTCCCCCTATTTTTAACAAATCTAGGAGTCTTGCGACCAAAACTCCCGTACAGTGTATTGTACAGTAATAACGCCTAAATTGACTAAAGTAAAAGCGATTGTTCGCCAGTGTCAGAGCACACATTGGACATAGCCAATAGCAGAATAACAAGATCAGATACCGCCTTACACTGATGGACAAACAGGTACAAGTTTCAATTTTTCCCAAACTTCAGTGTTTTTTTTACAAAGATAGGTTGAATAATAGAATTGTAACACCATCCTTGTTAACAAAAAGTTTCCCCAAAATCTGGAAGAACTTGGGCAAAGAACGAAGTAAATTTAGGAATACTGTCATCGAAGAAAACTGTTCGCTACTTTAAACTAGTATCCTGCGTGAGAAATGCATAATAATCTTTTAATGTATCATCCACATCAAAGAATGTCATTATTAGATAATCGACTGATTAAGGAGTGTTTGCTTGCTGTATTTACAACTCTCAACTTGGAAACTTCAGTGGTGAGATCTTAACAACAAAGGTAGAGATGCAGGTGAAAGCTGAGTGTCTGTATGCCACTCAACGTTTACTATTGAACAGAGTGAGCGTTCTAGCTTGAGCAATTTTATTGTACCAGTGATGTGCGGAAATATTATTTTTAAGTTCGATATTCTGTAATAGTATATATTTTTTTTATTTCACTCCGTTTTGTCTAGTCTAAGTAGACTATCTTATTTATTTTTCAGTTGATCGTAAGATACAACGCCCCTTGTATGGCGTGCAAGCCAGAAGGGTATATTTTACAATGACAATGCAGAAGATAAATTTTAATATTTTTGTACAGTTTAGCAATAAAGGAAATGTATATTAATATAAAAATTGTTCTACATTTCTAGATGCCTTCGTAGAGCAGCATTCGCAACACTAAAATTTATTAACTTCTTACTCGACTGTCGTGATGATAGCATAACTCAGTAACTAAAAGATGGGTTCCAGCTAAATGTTGCGACTCAGTTGTTTGTTGGTAGATAGTCTTTCTGTAGGCCTTATTGGAGCACAGTTTTTCAGTTAACCCGAAACAGGTTTCTATGGTACTTAGTGCGAATATCCTGTTTAAACTTTTCAAGCAGTTTAGATTAGAGCAAAGTGGCTTAATTTGCAGGCTGCACGATTGCCTCTGACTTCGTCGGTGTGAGATGGTGCTTGTAAGTACTTGCGCATCATATCTTTCTGCCAACAGCTTGGCCAGAACAGCTTGCAATGCACGAGAGGGCCTTGTAGTGCTCCCGTTCCTTCGGGTTAAAGTGTATCTTTGTGATGAAATGACATCTGATGTCCTCAAAGAGGGGACAATCGTGCATTAGGTGTGGCCATGTTTGGTTCTCTCCGCAGTAGCATAACGGGGAAATCCCTGATGCCGAAAGTTGATAGCTTGGCATTAAAAGAGCCGTGCGCCGTTAGAAGAAAGGTGGTGTAGAGCCCCGGTGAGAACCAGTTTGGCTGCTCGGGATACACTTAAGTAATGTCTGGGATGAACTTCCGGGTTATCTCACCTTTAGATGAGTCCGCCCATTGGGACTGCCAGGTTTGTTGAAGATACTTGGTTAGTCGTTTCTTTTCTGCGTTGCTGTTGTTGGTCGGACCTGTGGTGAAGCCAATGCAAGTTACACTGTTCCCTCTTGATAATTGATATAGCATGCCACAGTGGATAATCTCCAGGTCCAAGGGTAGGAGCCCCACAAGGGCCTGCAGTGCGTGTGAGCTGACCGTGCAGCATGCTCTGGAGACGAGTAAGATGCTGCGCTGTATCGTTTCCTTTTATTGACTGCGGTGGTTGCTTTTTTAAACCAGATCCCTGCTGCATAGCTGGGATAAAGAAAGCCTTGTAAAAGTGGGTCAGGGTTCTTTTCCTTAAGCCCCAATCCTTTCGCGAGACTCTTGCTATGAGGGCCGAGTAGTTTTTGACCTTTTTTTTGTAGATATGCGAGGTGTGGGATGAATGACAGATTTTTATCAAGGATGATTCGTAGGTATTTTAATTCCGTGGTCAGTTTTATGGTTTTACCTTCTATTTTTATCTGAGGTGGCGTCTGATATCAAGGAAGCCTTTTAAAAGGCTTGAGGATGTCTTTTCAGGTGATATTCTTAAGTGATTTTTTGACCATTCTTGGAGGGTGTCTATGGCCCGGTTTGTAATAGCCTCAAGTTGTGCACGATTGTCCGCCTCCAGCATCAGGACCAGGTCATCTGCGAAGGCTTGAGCATCTGCACCGTTTAGATCCTAGTTGAGGAAGCCGTCCAACACCAGGTTCCAGAACTGATCCTGTGGGCACCCCCGGAACACCGGCCGGGTGAGTTGGCTATAGGGTGTTGATACTGAAATCCTTCAGTCCGAAAGATAGGTTTTAATACATTGGTATAAGTTGCTGGGAATGTTTGCCTCCCGGAGTCTGCCAAGGACACTTGGCCACCAAAGTGAGTCAAATGCCCCGGCAAAGTCGATGGAGATAATAAGGACGTATTTACTATTGCTGTGTGTAGCTGCATTTATTATACGTTCCAGGGTTTCAAGTGTGAACGGGTCCTCCCGATGTGCTGGGCAGTAATTATTTCCTTCACAGAGCTAAAGTTGCTCAGGAGTGTGGTCTGAGAGGAGTTTCTGGAAGGTGGTATTCAGGATATTATCCATGGATTGGTGTCAGGATGTGGTACCAATGAGGATTAATTTCGAGCCCAATCGAGGCGAGGAAGTTGGGCAGATTAGTTGACTGCTGTATGGCTTGTAAAGCAACGTTATGCTCATTGTCATTACTGCTGTTTCTTTTGCCCATTACATTAAAATATCTATAGGCCAACATAACATTTTTACACTATCAATTTGGTGCAAAGAAATATTGTGCATTTATCCAAAAGCTAATAATTTCATTGGTTCTAAGAAAAATTCTTGTTCCTTTTTCTATTCAGTTATTTAATTTGGTTTGACAATATAAAAAAAAAAAAGTTTAGAAATCTTATAACACCGTATTGGTGGACTAATAATAGAATAGCAATTGCTTAAAAAAATGGTACTCACCTTTAATAAATCTGCAGTGGTATATTGAGAAGAGGTGGTTAGTATTTAGGTCGAATTGTTAGCTAAGAAACTAAGGTGGGTGGAATGAAGAAAAACGTTATTTAAAATAAGCGCAAGGAGGTACAAGTGTACACATCCGATCCTTGGTTGTCACTTCCCTCTTCAATGACAACCAAGGATCGGATGTGTACACTTGTACCTCCTTGCGCTTATTTTAAATTCCGTTTTTCTTCATTTCCCCCCCCCCCCCTTAGTTTCTTAGCTAACAATTCGACCTAAATACAAACCACCTCTTCTCAATATACCACTGCAGATTTATTCAAGGTGAGTACAGTTTTTTAAGCAATTGCTATTCTATTAATTTGGTTTTTAAAACCCGGGGTTCATTTTTAGTTTGCCGCGAGATATTAACTGCTTAACGTGAGTTGGGGGGGGGACTGTTACAAGTCATCGCGTGAGCATGCCCCATTTCCTTTCGTGCTTGCTTGCGATTGCTTCCTGCATAGCAGTCTGTACGACTTCGATTATAATTAAGGATTTATCCAAATTAAAAAAGGAAACTATTAGACATTTGCCTTTTAATTTGACTCTTCAAAAAAATAATTTATTGGAACAAGCTGTTTTTAATTACGATATCTTCTTAGTTCAAGTTAAATTATAAAGAGCATATTTTTAATAATGTGTCGGTATTTCCGATGCACGGTTCTGGGTCAAATATAAGCAAATTTTGGGATGCCGTGCTAAGTGAGGCGTTTCTTCAAAAATCTAATGAGTTTAGTGGAAAAATATTTAAGCGATAATTTAGTACAATCGAGTAGGTAGTTAATATGGCATCCACAAGAACTATAAAGAATTCCAGGTTAAACGTTTATGATATATCGCTCACTTATTTATTGCACTCAGTTTTGAGTAGGATAACTACAGTATCTCCCTTGCTCCTTATTGCAATTAAGAATGTTTAGGTTGATGTAATGTTTTTATACTATCCATTTGGTACAGGGAAATGTTATGTTAATCTAACTGTATAAATAATTTCATTGGTTCTATGCAAAGGTCTAGTTCCCCACCACCCAGAAAATGGGGAGGGGGAAACAAACTTCTGCATAGAACCAATGCAGTTATTAACAATTGTTTCAATAAATAAATAATTAATTGCAATGCTGAAACTCGTGCTTATTCTTGGCAGTTTAATTTTTAAAAATAATAAATAAATATATAGCAAAATTACACGTCGACTATCGCTCATAGGAACGTAGTGGGCATACTACCAAACTAGCATTGTATGTTAGATCTGAACCGCCAAAATAGACTTAGTAACGCATACATAACTTTTACCGACTAATGAACTTTAGTTCAAAGCTACGATAGTGAAGAAAATTTCCATAAGCAGTTCATTAACTACTCCGTGACGCTTTCATGCTATAATTCCCTCCTTTTCAAACTACTGGTCTAAAATAAAGTCGGTACTACTAATTATATTGTGAAAGATAATCGGAATAAAAGAGAAGAGGGCAGCAAAAGATGACGTTCGACCACCTGTAGAACTTTTGTCCACTATGTTTTACTAGCACTTTGAAAACAAAAAGTTTCCCGAATTGTTTTATGCGTGCGGTCCAACGTGACTGCTAAAAGCTTCATGCATATCAAAACAGTGACCAGCACGAGTTATCGAAACAGAAAAACTTAACAGCTGGAAAGATGCAGTTTTATGCAGGAAGTTTTACAGATATTTTAAAAGGGGGGCGTTTTGAAGAACACCTAAATTCCATTTTGAAATAAAGAACAAATCGGTGCAAATCACTTTTACTAATAAGAAAATGAAATCTGTCTTCATTTTTTTATTATTAGTTTTAATTTAGCTTACGGGACATTTTTAGAAATCAACATGTGACTCTTAGGAGGAATACAACTATATATTTAAGGATCCTTTTTCACCATTATAATTGTTAGTTATGTCAAATTATATCGAGTAGCATTTTGTATCTCTAACTGAACAAAAAACCTTCCTGAAATAAGGCTTTAAATTTATATCTTAAAAGAACAACCAAGTAATGTCCTCACAAAACATTAAAGTTGATGATTTTAATATAAAAAATGTACCACATTCAGATGTCAATCAGTATTCAGCGCAACAAACAGAACGAAGTCAAAACACGAAAGTTTTGTTCTCCTTAAAGCAAAAATGCCCCTGCGATAAGTATTTCTTTTAGATACCAACCAAAAATTTTAAAATCAGAAAGAATAACAGGAAAAGAAAAACGCCAAAAAACTGCTGAAACACCGAAAAACTAGTGAAATACCGTTTCACTGGTTTTTAGCGAATAGAAAAAGAATAAAAATAACAGAAAAGGATTCTTTTTTCTATATGAACGTACTTTATTAAAATTTCAGCTATATTTTCTGTTTGATCGGTGTCGACAAGAATACTTATCGTATTTTACTCCCAACTTTGAAAAAAGTCCATTATTGCAGTCAATGCCCTGAATTTCCTAAACTCGTAAAAATAAAGAACTTACCCATTGTGAATCGCAGAACACAGTCCACTATAGAAAGTGGTCGTCCGAAATTGCCGTTTTTCCAAAAGTGAGAATGTGCAAATAACTAAACGGAAAGATGATGAGGAAAGTTTCATTGAGGTGTGAAGTGATAAGCACCTGTGCATGGAATGATAAAGATCTGTTTCCGACAGGCGGACGAACGGAAGGATGTTTACCTCACCTTTGCCTGCAACAAGAAAAAATAAGTAAAATAATATTAAATAAATAAATACAAAAAAGCTAAAAATGGCAGAAATTATCACATGTGATACTCCCACAAACTGAATGGCTCTGTAACCATAATTACTGCGTTGTATTCCAATTCTTTTAATGCTACGTGTTAATTTTAAATTCTGTCGTCTTCGAGTACCAGGATTAGTGTACTGATAGTGGAATTTCGAGGATTACTAGACTACTAACAGTGATAGGACAATTGCAAAACTCGAAATTACAGATTGATCAAAAGATTTTTGGCCCACCTCAATCAGATCCACACTACTTAATATTTGGAAATGTTTTCATACAAACAGCAAAAAACGTATAAACCTTTTGCTGCATATCCAGATCACTTTTTATAACACAAGTTTATACTTCATTCGATTGTTTTAATTCTGGTATTGTGTGTCGTAATGTAAATAATTAACTTTCTTATTTTAGGTAATTTAGTAATAGTAATAATTATACATCAGTTTACATAAAATGAGTGAGGGAAAAAAAATTGCCGTATTTTGAGCCTTGGTATTTAATATTTTTGAACATTGTTCTGTTTTACCTCATCTCGCATAATTGTTCCTCTGTGTTTCAATTAAAAAAAAAATTGGAAATAAGCGGCCAAAGGCTTTACAAGTATTTTTTTACACATTCAATAATTAGTAGAATATCTTAATGATTAATATTATCCAATATATCTTGATCTAGGAAATTAAAGATATTTGAAAGCCTTTACTTTTTATGTAAAGGTGCTGCTATATTCTAAAACTAAACAATTTAAGAAATTTTAAAAACCATGAATTTTTGCGCTCTTTTAGTCCATTACTTGTTCAGTAGGATTAGAAATTCGGCATAAATTGCGAAATCACCATTGTATAAGAGCTACCACTTCTATATAGCTGCGTAAGGCTTGGCAGATCGGCAGCTTAAATCCATAGCCCGGATAAATGGTGAGGGTTGACGTCAGGAAGGGCATCCCGTCGTAAAAACGATGCCAAAATAAAAGGTGATTGATGGAAAGTAGATGTGTCAGGGCTACCGAACAAAGGACTGGTCAGGTTAAAGAAGTTAGTTCAGCTAAAGATGGAGTTGAAAAGTGTTAGAATAGGAACGTGAGACGATGAATGGAAAGATGCCGACCCCCATATGAACGTGGAAAGAAGACGAGGACAAAGTAGTCCATTACTAGAAACATGGCCTACTTTGAACCGCCAAAAAAAAGCCTACAAGCCCGAAGCTGGACAAACTTTTCGACAAAGGATGTTACAAACACACACGAGGTGGGAAAAAGAGTAAAAATAAAGTACATACAAGCACAAAATGGAGTGAATAGGCTAAGCGGCCGGCCACTTTATAAACCTTTTGCGACATGTGTTCTCTACCCTAAAATAGAAAGCAGATGGACAGATCTGTAGGATGCTACATATGTACAATTTGCGAGAATGAGCATGACGAAACATTTGACTTTGAACATGATATGGTTAATGCCAGAAGGAGCATCTCTGAAACTACAACCCAGTTGAAGTTTTCACGTATGGATATCAAGATTCACTCCCCAACACACAGGGTGTTAAAGGTCCGGGTTCAAATCCCATTAATGAGGCAAGGAAATTATGGTTTTTTTTCCACTCTGTGGCTGAGGTAGCAGGTGGAGTTAGCAAGGTTCCCATCCCTCCCTCCCTCCAAAACAAAAGACAGGCCGAAGAAGTTCATGGGCATAATATACACAAATGAGCCAAAACATTATGACCAGCGAGTCGTTATGAAAATCGAAGTAACTGCAGATGAACTACGGCACGTGCGTCGGTCGGGACACGGTATAAAAAACACCTGATACTGAGCTCCGTTAATCAGTGTTAATCTTGTTCTTCAGATAGAAACCAGCAGCGGACTTAAGCGAGTTTGACAAAGGAAAAAATTGTAATGGCCAGACGACTGGGTCTGACCATATCCGAAACGGCACGGCTGGTGGAATGCTCACGGTCTGCTGTGGTTAGTACCTACCGAAAGTTGTCCGAGGAGGCAAAACCCGCGAACCGCCGGCGAGGTGTTGGAAGAGTTCGGCTCATCGATGCTCGAGGTGAGCGAAGGCTCTCCTGGATGGTACGTGGCAACATAAGGGCGACTGTGGCGCAACTCGCCGGTAATTGGAATGCTGGTGATGGGAGTAATGTCACAACACACAGAACATCAAACCCTGCTGAAAATGGGGCTGCATAGCTGCAGGCCGCTCTGAGTGTCCATGCTTACCACAATTCACCTACAATGGGCACGCGGAGCATCGAAACTGAACCTTGAGTGATTGGAAGAAGGTAGTCTGGTCCAATGAATCACGTTTCCTGCTGCACCATGTGGACGGCCGGGTACGTCGTTTATCTGGGGAGGTGATGGCGTCTGAATGCACCGTGGGATGAAAAAAAAAAGCCGCTGGCGGCGGTGTCATGCTTTGGGTGATGTTTTATCTAAATTCTAACAAACGCTAATGACTAACCTCGAGGTTTTTTTTTTTTTTAGGTCCTAGCCACTGAAATCCCTGGAAAATAGGTTGCAAGACCCACCAGAGTACTATATATTACTACAGGTAACACCCGGCCAGCCTCCCAGTGGAACGGTATGGTAATGTCAGATCCCATTAGGGACCCGGCGGCTAACAAAGGGCACAACATGCTACATACCACATGACCCATATACTTTTAAATCCTGGCTTGTCCGATAATGTACATACGCGGAGATGGGAGAAATCACAGGAGCCGTTAGACCCAAATATACCTACACCTCATTGCTGACCATTACACCCTTTCATGGCAACAGTCTTTCCCTCTGGCGGTGCCGTCTTTCAGCAGAATAATGCGCCAGGCCACACCGCCCGGATCGAGACTGGTTCGCGGAACATGAGGAATTCTTCCAGGTATTGCCCTGGCCTTCAAATTCCCCAGACATCAATCCCATCGAGCATCTGTGGTTTGTGTTGGAACAACAACTCTGATCTGCAGCATCTCAACAACGGACCTTGCAGGAGTTAAAAGACATGCTGGTTACGTGTTGGTACCAAATACCACAAGACACATTTAGAAATCTTGTAGCGTCCATGCCTCAACGGGTACGAGCTTTTTTGGCTGCACATGTAGGACCAGCATTGTATTAGGTAGGTGGGCAAAATGTTTTGGCTCATCGGTGTACATGGACAGATGAGGTTATTCTCGTGTCGGGTGCCCTAATAAGATTTTGTCCAGTAAATTGAATATTGAGTGGACTGGTCCATCAGTCATGTATCTAAATCGTGCTCTGCACTTTTTTCTCGTTTTGTGTGTAGTTTCTAAACCACCTTCGTTGAAGATTAAGGCGCAGTCTTACTGGTAGTTTCACTTCTGGTGAAAGTTCGGTGATAATCCACTGAAAGGTAATTAAGATGTTGATACGTGTCTTTTCTGAAACTCGTATACAAGGATTTCTTGCTACCATAGTTTTTCCTATAAGAGCTTTTTTCTACATCCTTAATGGATGTATTACATTACTCATGTCATTTATTTGACAAAGCAGAATCTGTGTCTTCATGCACGAAATATTCCAACTTGTTTTTCCCATCACCTTTCCTGGGGGTGGATTAGCTTAAGACGTTGTTAGGCGGGAATTCTAAAAGAATATATGCAATTTATTCTCTAAATTTGCGTATTATTTGGATGAACATTTGTTGTAGATTATGTATGGCGGTTCTCGAACGTTAGTTTAATTTCGCCGTGGTACTCCAGAAATAAGTAGTGCCAAGTTTGTGCAGCGTGTATTGTTAATTTGTTTCTGGCCATTTTGCTACTAGGAAGCAACAATGACTCAGGTGACCGCTGTCTCCCAGGACCCGCCCATGCCATGAGGAGA
The DNA here is from genome assembly GCF_048544385.1 of Mastigoproctus giganteus. Lineage (NCBI taxonomy): Eukaryota > Metazoa > Arthropoda > Arachnida > Uropygi > Thelyphonidae > Mastigoproctus > Mastigoproctus giganteus. The sequence continues at coordinate 140,573,182 of NC_143579.1, read as the reverse complement.
CTGGCTACAACAATGGATGTAACATCGACGAGGTGGGAGAGGGGATCAGATGAATAAGTGCCGATTCCCTATCAACGCCGAAACGAACATAGGGAATCAAGAAAATCTCACATATTGAGAGAAAGAAAAAAAAAGTTGATATCTCAATACAACCAGCAGGGGAAATAAATCGATCAACTGAGTGCCGGGCACTCAGGATGAAGGGTCCGTAGTCACGAGTGGTCATTAGTGTAGTATCTCAAATAGCTTTCTTTATGGTAACTGGGGAAAAAAAAAAATTCCAGTACCCCGGCTTGGCCTAAAACTGAGTAACTAACGAGAACGTTATTTGAGTTTTTCCAGTTGTGAATGGGAGAAACGACTCAGACTTCTTCCTGAATAAGCGATTAGTCTTGGGATGGGGGAAAGCGACTGGCAGGTGAGGGCCGTGCAAGACTCAGCTCAGAGTTTTCTTTAGAGAAGGCTACTTCAGTACAAACCTTTTGACTGATGTGTAAAAAAAAAGGTACGTTTATCAGAAACTTTCAACAAAAGAATATTCTGTTCTCTATAAGAATTAACACTAGAATCTTTAATACGGATGGAAGGAGACTCTACAAACACAATAGAAGGGGAAAGAAGTTTTCTCACAGCAGCGTATTCGCAGGAACCAAGTGAATCATTCACTTTTCTGGATTGTGGGGGGTAGTAGAACGAATAAACATTTTTTTCTTCCAAAAGAGCCTGCAACCCCCCTCATTTTCGAATAACTTATTGATAACATGCTCAATTTCCTTGGTAGCTAATTTCTCAAATTTACTTGTCAAACTAGTTTCCAAGTTTTCTTAGACGAGTAGCTGCTGCTTCTTGAAACATTCTCACGGATTGGTGACGAATTTTAACTAGTTAAATTTTAAATCAGCGGGAAGTTAGATGTAGCCAATAGTTGAAATCTGATCAGTATAACAATCACAAATCTGATTAATATACTCTGAAGATGCAAAAGATAACCAATGGAACAATATTTAGTACAAATAAGTGTACTCAGTATCGTTCCAAACTAATCTCTAGCTTACCACGACTATGTATAATGATGGAAAGCACATAAAGCCACAACTTTTGCGATAAAAAACCCTCACGACAGTCATTAGGTTTAATCCAGAACTCGCCTACCCATGTGTATTGCTTGTTTGGTTCGTTTTCCAAGATTAAAAATCCAAATCTCAGGTAGAAAAAGCGTTGCTATCATCACCCAACTAGTGTTGTGAAAAGAGACCTTAATGTCGAGGGTAATTACAGATCGGTTTCCTACGCATATTTTATTCTATTGTCACAAATATTTATCTTATATCGTATGCATAAATGTATTTAATTGAACGATTGAAATTCTGGCTTTAATTTAGCAATCACCGCCATATTTCGCACAACACTATCGTTCATAGTGACAGGATATTACTAGCTGGTGGGTGGCAATTGGCACGTTTCCAGTTTTCCTGTAATAATATTGCTTTTCTCCATGAAATTACATCTCTATTTCCTACACATAATACGTTTTAATCCTTTAGATCGGATCACATCAGATTACATTGAACAATTTGGATCATATCTTGTTACAGGCATGAAAATAAGTTTACTTCAGATTTTGGGATGCTGAACACGGAAATGGTGCTTAAAATGGCAGATTAGCTCTTGTTTTCGAAAAAAAAAAAAAAAAAAAAAATTTTTATATACGTGATATTTATATCGCAGTAAGATGTAGCTGCGAACATACCTGTATCAAAAACATGATCTTTTCGCCTTTCGCTTGTATTCAGCTTCGGCAGCATCTCTTTTCACTATTCAACAACAATCTGCTACTATGGCAGCAACTCAATTTGCTTTTGTATTATCGCTGCGATGTCCTGATGGAAGCATTCAACCATGTTCGTCGCTGACGTCACCACAGTTTGGCTGGCAGAAATCCAGGTGTGAGTACAAGAAATGCATCTTCAACGATATATTGCACCCCAGTTTTTCGTAAGTAGTAATGAGATCTTCCACAATCTACCTGTAGTTGCCGGCTTTCACACACCAGGTGGAAAGGCCCGGGTTCGAATCCCGTCGACGACGGGAGGAGCTTTAATGGGATTTTTTTCACTCCGTGGCTGAGTTAATCGGTCTCAGGCGTAGATAGCAAGATTTTTTTCCCCAGAAACGGGAATATTTTTCGTCCAGCAAAACAGGCAGACCAGAGAACACGCAATTTACAGACACAAACACTGTATATGTAAGAAATTAGCGGGTGACCATAATATAATAGTTTGGTTGTACTAAGTCTTGGATCTCACAGGACATGGATCTCATTGCAAAATTAAACGCGCTAAGAGCTAATGATCGGACTGAATTATTATGGCGCGTTGGAGGACTGGTCTCGTACTTCGTGTCTAGAGTATCAGGATCTTCGACAGAACTGGAATATCACGTGCAGGATGCAAGAGGGTAGGCCAGATTGTGAACATACTACGCTATTTCAGGAATTCACTTGTAAATATTTTTTAGAAGACTAATCTTGTTAGAAATTGAGCAGCTTTCAGTCTGCTGGAAAAAATGGTATTATTTGTGTGCTCATTAGGTGGTACTGTTAGTTGTTGTTGACGCATCGGCTTCTGTGGCCATAATGCACCTCCCAAGGTTTTTGCAGTACTCTGATCTAAGCCCGAGGCGTGATTCGAATCCCCGACCTTTGGGTTGCCAGGCAGGCACTTTACCCACCCGGCTAGCACGGTCGGCAGGTGGTACTATCTACAGTGACATCCATTATGCATGACAGATCATTGACAAGCCATGGACGGACTTAGGACTCTACAACAATTCGTTTGTTAACAGAGCATCTGTTAACAAACTGGCTTAATGATTAGGCCACCAAGCAGACTAAAATTGTGAGAGTTAAAGATGTAGGGAATCAGGATAATGCTTTTATTCGATTTAGTAAAAATCTTTATTGCAATAATAATAATAATAAGATGGATACATTGCAATAAGCCTTTCACAGCCACAAGGCCAGGGGTTAACAGTAATATTACAATATGTAAGAAAAAAGAAATTAATAAATTAAATATAAAAATGCATATGTGAACGAATAAAAGTAAATACAGCTCAACACTCAAAGTATAATACAATTATAAACATCACAATGTACAAAGAATATATAGGTGGAAAACTGGAAGGTTGGTTGGTAAACCATCTTCATGTCATATTGCTGGTTGCGGCATTAAGGTGAGCTTCAAGGAGAAGGATAAGGGAAGTACAATTTAAGGATGCGGCGCCTGTATTCCCTATCACAAGAAAACTTAAGGTCAGCATCCAAAGACTGGGCACATGAAAGTAGCTGAAATGGCAGAAACTTATCAAATAGGTGGAGACGGCTGAGATGTGGGCTCAGAGTTGGAGTCGCTCTGAGGGACTCTCCAAGAGCACAGGTCCCAGAAGGATGGTGCCGAGATCTTGCCAGTGATCATTTTTTACAGTTGTGGTAAGGCATTTCACCCTAATTAGCATGGGAAGCCTGTGAATGTTTATCAAACTAGCCATTTCAGTTGTCCTTAACTGTGGAGGAAGTTTGTTTATCAACCCCCAAATCAATGTTTCTTGACGATGGGAATAGGGGAATTGCATAGTGTTAAAAACTCAGTAGAAAAGAGTGGTCGAATTGTGCTACGGGCAGCAGATGCCCATACTTCTGCAGCATATAGAAGCGGAGAGTATACTGTGCTTTTTATATATCTTCTGGTGGTCGTTACTCCATTAATATAATGCAAATGCTGTTTGGCCATCCATCGGAGTCGAGCTGCTTGGGTGAGCAGCTTTTCCAAGTGGTTACCAAAGCAGAGCTTAGGATCAAAAACAACCCCCAAATCAATGTTTCTTGACGATGGGAATAGGGGAATTGCATAGTGTTATCTAAATATAGGAAGGCGTTTTCTTTAATGAGAATATCATAAATTCAGACTTTTCTGGATTTATTTTTAGTCCAAACTGGTTGAGGTAGTTTGCAAATTCCAGGAGTATATTGTTAATTGATGCTGTTATCATGCGGAGATCATCATGTGGAGAAATCTATGTGAGGAGTTTCATATCATCAGCATAACATTGTTGTATCATGCCTGGACTCAACAAGTGGCGAGATAAGAGCTCTAAACAAGAGCCCAGATAAGACATCACCCTGTGGCATGCCTGAAGAGACATCGCTTGTATGTTTGGCTGTGGACAGTAAGCCGGATTATTCTATTTTGAAGGAGTGAAGTGAGGAACTGGTGAGTGTCTCCCTTGATTTGATAATGGTCTGAAAGTAGCTTCAGCATTGCAGGAATGCTTGAGTCGAAAGCTGCTTCGAGGTCTACATAGGTGACTGCAAGCTCTTCATAAGATTCAAACGCAGAGAGGATAGAGCTGGTGGTGGTGGCGGCTAAGAAATTAGTTACAGTGGATCTATGAGGAAGAGAATAGTGGATTTGATGAAGCTGATGTGGAAGAAGTTTAGTTAGAATGGGGAGAAGTACCTTCTCTAGGAGTTTTAGAACACTTGAGGCGTTGGGATTGGCCTTAAGAAGAGTAGGAGATTGAATTTTTGGTATAGGCTTCACAAGGTAGGTGTTCCACTGCTGCGGAAAGAAATTACTTGACAAAATAACATAAAAAAATAGTTAGAAATGGACCCAAAATGTATGGGCTAAGACATTTAATAATGAATTGGGGTATTTCATCTGCACCTGCCTTAGCAGAAGCCGGTGTAGAATTTATAGCAGCAATAAGCTGTTCCCTGGAGATTGATACTGCAGATAGCGTGTCAGATGGGATTTCAGTTGTTGGTGTCTGAAGATCAGCACATTGTTCCGAGTTAAAGGCAGATCTAGATATAAAGTCTAGTCACTAGTCAGATTCAAGTTTTAGGGGGAAATCAGAAGGCCGTTCAAAGTAGGGGTTTTTCCTCTACGAAGGGTGGTGTCCATATAATTCTTAATTGCTTGAGATTTCAGCTTGTTGAATGTTGTACGGGCTCTAGAGTAGGCTATCCTGTCTTAAACACTTTGCGACTGCTTCCACATTTTGTGCAGTTGCTGTTTTAATCTGAAGCTCATATGAAAATGGGGAGTCCACCATGCTCTGGACCGAGGCATAATAGAAATTTTCTTTGATGCTGCAAATATCACAATCGTCTTAAGCCAATTAGTAAGCAGATTCACTGCAATTTCACGATCACTTTCTAGGACTGACCACGGGATGGCAGGGGCAGCCTCAACACATTTAGCAATGCTCAAAAATCTGGGACTAAATTACTCTGGTGTTAGTTGAATTCACAACATTGAAGTTTGGAGCAGGTATCTGTAAAAGAACAATAATTGGTTTGTGGTGAGAATTAAAATGTCTCTGGCATGTAATCAGGTGTGCAAGGAAAAGAGGCAAGGATGAGATCTAGTTGATTGTTACCTCTAGTCGGGAGGTCGTTGATCATTTGTAACCCTGTACAAGATAGGTTTGACAGGAGCATTTGTTGAAGGTTAGCTAGCTGGGGAGGAAGATTAAAGTCTTCACTGACAAAGTGAAAGGCTGAAGCTGGTTAATGATCCAGTTTGATATTTCATGGATGGCGTCATATGAAGGTGCTGGGGGTATATATATATATGGCAATTACATCTTATTTACGAGTAGCTTTTCGCCAATGAACACAGTACGGCACGATAGAGTAACTACCTTTTCCTATTACTACGCTGTATTTACGTGGAAAAGTTGCGCAAGTTGGACTTGTGAGTAATAGATTTGCCAAGCTGTTTCTATAGGTGAACTCTAACGAAAGGAAATTCTAAGAACTGGTTATGACGAACGACTTGATGAGTAACTTCTACAATGTATCGTATTCTCTTCTATTTTACTTTTCTCTTTCATTCTGTTTCTTTCCTATCCTCGCTTGCGTGTTCCTTTTTCGACGCTCCTCGCCATTTCTTAAACTATTGTACATGGCTGGAGGGTATAGATTACAGGTGCTAGATAGTAGATTCCTTGCTTGGCTCCACCTGCCAAGGATGGTAATTCACAACTTGCTGTAGCGGACTAGGCAAAGTGGCACAACACAACACAGAACTATATGGTGCATTGAGTGGCATTTATCAGTACGGTAGCTACACAATTCACGCGGATTTACCAGTTTGGTTAGGGCAGCAAAAACCAACAAATAAAAAAATGCACTGTCTTGGGAATTTATCCTGCAAGTATGTGAATGCAGGACCGTTTACTTCCAAAGCCCTCACGAAATTTTTCATGTGCCCCAGTTTGATGTGCAGTGGAAGAAGTACAAATTATGTGGATCTACCAGATGTTCCAATGCTACGTTCTTCATTCCAGGTGTTAATGATTTTCACCGAGGCCAATTTCTCTTCTCGTAGTACATATCCTTGGCACGACTATCCCCTCGCAGAGAAAACAATACTTAGTGTAGTCCTAATAAAATGGCGATTACCTTTTAAATCCCCACATATCTGCCATTTATAATTCGGAGAGCATACACCTAACAGGAAGTTCTCCATATTTACTATATATGTTTCTTTTTTCATTATGGACGGCATACTCAAGAGTTATTGAAGGCAGCATATTTCCATTTGTAATAATGGAATAACTTTAAGGCTAAACTTTAAAACCGTCTCTAAATAGTCGCTATTCTTCGGGAACGTGCCTCAAGTTCATTGCTGCCATTAGAATGATTAGACCATCAACATCCTTACAGACAAGGAGTTCACCTTCTGTTTGATAGAATTTATCATATTCTTTATTTCTATGAAATAGTTGTCACTTTCACAGAATGATTTGGAAGATTCCACTGTTGTAGCCTCGAGGCCAAAAGTTCTGCCATATTCTTCAGAAATTCGAGATTCCTGATGAGGTCATTAACCTTACTGTGATCTTATGTGGTTCAGAAGGATAAAGGTTTGGACAAAATGGTGGATTCCTTGACGTAGACGGCTGCTGCACTCAAATGTATATCAAAGTTTATGTTCAGTGTATTCATCTTCATCAGAGTGCACAGAAAAACAGTCGGGTGATTCAGGAATAGGTAATACTTCACCGTGAGGCACGGGCGAATTGCAGATTATTATTATATGGTATATCACTGTCCACGTTTTTCTTCATTGTCATCCCTTTTCTAATAGGAGGCACCATACAGTGTGACGCGATTTGTTGGCTCCCTCCATATCATGGGCACTGCAAAAGGCATAAAACGTCCTTTCAATTCACCCACGCGTTGAGTTGTGATAAACATGTAGAACAGCATATGTGTGGAGCCCAGTTCTTGTCCCGGTCGCCTACTATGCACACAAAATACAAGTCTTTTATGGCTCGAGTTAAGGGGCGCTTTCTTGAAGCTAACGTGACTTCTCCAAATATGTAACAAGTCATCCGGACTAGTCACACAATTACGGGGCATATTAACCTTACACGACACGTACTGCGCAAAAATCAGAAATCTCACAGAGAACCGTTAACTGACAACAAATCATCCAGTACCTCGCCGTATTCGAGGATTACTGCAACAGAGTTGAAGACTCATTTGAGGGGACAACTTATCACATGATCAGAGCGAGGCGACGGTTGCCGATCACGGGATAAGAGGGTGGGTTTTACTGAAATTGCGATGTTGCCATGCGTTTTGGTGAGAGCCGTGGTTTATGAGACAGACTAATTCGAAACAGGAATCGATCGAGAAAATTTAATGTGATTTTCGTGTTGAGCAGCATAATCATTAGTCAAGACTGGTTATCGTTTCCGCAACATTTTACGTGTTGACCAGTGTTATTTAAAAGTCCATAATTTTATTAAGGTTAACCTAAAACACCGATTCCAGAACGATTGAATCGTTCTCTTGTCCTAATTAACTAATCACCATATTTAGCATTCTTTGTTCTATACAATTCTCGCGCGGTTCTGTTTTAGTCGCTTGAAATTTCGATTTTCCGAAACCAAACACCATGTTCTAAATCTGTGGAGTTTCTCAGAGCACTAGCAGCTGCGGATCGGCACTCTGCGTGCTTACAATTTTCTTGGCATGACATGGAATTTCGAGAATAAATCCAGCTGTTATCTACACGCTATCGATTAATTGGTTTTAATCGATTCGATCCGACCATATTCCAGAAATTTATCTTAAATTATATCCTTAACTTTATTATGAGGTGAACCGAATCCACGCAGATTCCACAGATCTGTTCTCTCATACTAATGTAGCAATCACCATCATATTTAGCATAAGGATAACTTAACGTTCATTTTGCTACACAATTTCCGCAGGACTTTGAAATTTAATTTTTAGGAAACAAGACACCCTGTTGAAAAATCTGCACCACCTGATGGGAGGAATTTCGAAGTGGACGAGTTGGCAGTGGGCATGGTTGCAATTTTATTGTCTTGTATTATTGTTACTTCCCTGAAATTTGGAGAGCAAATGTAGCTCGGTGCTTCGCATTTGAATGGATTAAAACTCAGCGAATTTTAATCGAGTAAAACGCATGAAATAACAATTATCTAATATCATAACCGTAACTTCATCACTAGATTAACGAATGCACACAGATTCCAGGAACTGATGTTTTCTTTGCATACCAGTAAGATTATGCAACTTGCTTCTGCAGAGTATATAGGTTTTTCCTGTCTTTAACACTGGGCAGGTTTCCAGATGATCGCCTTCCTGGTGAAAAAAAAAAAAAAATGGCCAGAAACAACTAAACAGTACGCACTTCAAACTTAACACTGCAGACATTTCTGTCTTCGTCACAGTGTACCAAGGCGGAATTGAACTGACGATCAGACCATCCTACATAAGATACTATACATGTATCACTTTAGCAAACAAATTTTACTCTGTGCAAAGAGACAGACAATTGACAGACAATCAGACATGGAATCCCTCAAAGAGCGCTGCTTGGCACTGATCATTAACGACTCTGCCAATCTTTACGTCACCTGCAAATTTCGACATCTTCTACTCCTTCGATGTTATTTATGAAAATAGACAGTGGTTCAAGAACCAATCGTTGAGGGACCCACACCTGACATTACACCTATAGCACGCACGCAATCGAGGGTTGTGATTAATGGATCATCTGAGGAACATCCATTAATTACAACCCTCTGCTTTCTGCCCTGCAGCCACTTCGCAATCCATCTTAGAACCTAACGTAATCAGGACCTGTTTAAGCTTATACAGTAACTTCTCATGAGGGATCGGGTCAAATGCTTTGTCAAAATCCAAATAAACTATGCCGAAATTGTTCCCTAAATCCAGCTCATCCGTAACTGTGTCAAAATACTAAGTTGGCTAAACGTGACTTTTCCTTAAAGCCACGTCGTGTATTCTTCCGAATGCTTTGTCTATCTAGCACTCTTAATCATTGCCTCTAATATATATATTTTTTTTTTCAACCACTAAAATCAGACTAACCGAACCGTCACTCTCAGAACCACTTTCATGTATTGGCGATACATTGGCACTTATCCAATCCAAAGACTCCCTCATAATTAACCTGAATGGTTCAATACACTGCCTCGCGCTCTCCCTGAAATCTACAAGGTAGAATATCAACTCCGGCAGTCTTTTACTTGCCTTTATTCTGAAAAGTTTTTCTAATAAACAATCTGTAATTACGACATTAATTTCATACGGCTATCTCACTCGCACAGCCTCTTCTCAGCACGAAGGGTATTTCATTAGTAAAGACCAATGCAAAGTACCTATTCAATCCATTCAAGTTCAGCTGGGTTATCTAAGACTTTCCGCAACCACTGCATAAGGGTCTGATCTGATTAGCTTTCTTCGTTGTATTCATAGACATGAAAATTGTCCCTACTTTGCTCTTAGCCAATACTTTCTCATATGCAGCCTTGGCCTTCCGTGACCTTATTTCTTGTACTATAAGAAATCAACTTGAAGGATTTAGTACTCTTCATTGCTCTGTCTGATGCTATTTTTTTTTTTATTTTGCTCTATTTGACCAGCCAGCTCCGCAGTCATCCTCCTCCTGTAACATTTTCTTAAAGGTATGTACGCGTTCATTGCTTGGCTTTGCGTTTTTTTTTTTTTTTTTCTGAAGTTTAAACCGTGCCTTTAACTACTGCAGTTTTTTTTTTTTCATCTTCCAACTGATGATTTCATGATCACTTCCTGACAATGATTCCTGTACTCTAAGCCCCGTGATGTCATCTGATTCGTGATGAGGTCAAGAATCACTCACTCTTAGCACTTTCTCTAACATGTACAAATAATAATCATCTAGTTATTAAAAAAAAAAAAGTAATTTCCCCATGGAGTTTCACCTCCGACTGATCCTAATCAATTTGAGGCAGATTAAAGTCACCCATAATACATTCATGCTTGCTTCATAGAACAGTGTTGATTCAGAAAGAAAAGTGGCAATCTTGGCAAAGATTTGTACAATATAGTATGAGAAAAAATGTATGGTGGATATCATCTAAGAAGATATTCGAGAAATTAAGTTGAAAGTGTATATGACACAGTAGAAAAGGATGGAGTGAAGACTTATGATTGCGAGTGCTCCGTGAGTAGTGTGCTCTCCTCTGTTTCTTGAAGACAAAGAAAGATGAAAGTCACGAACAACGAAATATGAGGAAACTTAGATCCAAGTATGTGAGTGAAGAACTAAAAGAACTAAAAGTGAAGAACTAAAATGGTCTTGGGCAGGACACATAGCTCGAAGACATGACAGATGGACTAAGAAAATAACAGAATGGTACCCAAGAGGAGCTAGAAGAAAACCTGGAAGACAAAGGCGGAGATGGATAGATGAAATTCATGAGTTTGAGTAGTAAATGGATGGCCAGTGCTCAAAACAGAAGGAACTGGAAAGTTGCTGGAGAGGCCTTCATCCTGCAGTGGATTGAAAATGGCTGATGATGATGATGTGAGTGAAGACCAGAAAGAGAAATGTTCAACAGAAGAATTGTGAATAGCTCTGGGAAAGAAAAAAAATAGAAAGGCAGCTGGTAAAGATGGATTATTGCCAGAAATTAAGAGATTTGGGAAAATGTTTGAACAGGAGCTGTATAATGGTTGTTTAAGAAAGGTCTTTTCAGAACGATGGAAAGAGGCGTATATCAAGATTCTGTTGAAGAGTCCTGAAAAGGACGTACGAGATCCCTCCTGGTATAGGCCTGTTGCCGGTGTTGGGGAAAGTGTTTGAAAGACAGATCATGAATAGGGTAAATACTGCTTATGAAAGGCAAGGATTGGGCAGCGCTGTGCAGTATGGCTTTAGAAAGGATAGATCCACTGACGATGCTGTGTATTAGAGACTCTGGAGAATTATGTCCTGGGTATCTTTGACTTTAAGGAGGCATTTCAATGTTATGGTTAAAGAGTATATTTGAGTGTTTAAGAAATGTTCATAGCAGATATATGGTGTATTGAGAAGTTACTTCAGTAATAGAAAAGTTACTAAGGATGTAAAGTGTTCCTCAGGGATCCATCATGGGTCCCTTCAGTTAGAACATTGTTATAGACGAGCTGTTAAATCAACAATGGTCTGGCTGCAACCCGATCGCTTGTGCTGACGATTTAAATGTTATTGATTTATGGGCGGTCGAGGAAGCAGCTAGAATACAGGGCTCGAATTACATTGATCATGGTGGAGATCTGGATTGAGAGGCACATATTTAAAATATCAATATAGAAGATCCATATAATAATGCTCAATGGAAAGTTAAAGGAATGAAGATATCCACCTGATAGATTGTTTTCTAGCCACATATCATATGCCCCTTGGTCAAATACCTGGGAATAACCTCGATGAAAGACTGACATTCTTGCCCCATGCGAAGTATACTAAAAAAAAAGGTACGGTTAGTAAGTGTTAAGTTGAAAAAAAAGATAGTACGTGTTGAACGGAGATCAAGAGAAAATTCCTGGATCTCCTTTATAAATGCACTTTTACCAATAATGGACTTATTGCTTGTGTAGCACAGAGTGGAGATAGTTATGTCTGCAAAGTCTCCTGTCGGCAGACTCATACAGGTGGCAGGAAATTTTAGAAAATAGATAAATATGGTGTCATCCTGGATTTCGCAAATGCCGTTTGTGGAGGAAGGGAGGGCACTAGTGAACATGTTTTTTTTATGGAGTATTGAGTTCAAAGTTGTTTACAGTTGAATTTATGGAATTATATTATAAGAAAAAAAAGTTGGAGTTGTGATATTTTATATCGTTATACAAATTGTGAGTTTTACGTTGTATATTTTGATGGTTGTAAATACATTGGATTTGAATGCTAACGAGTCAAGTTAAAGTAAGATAGTAGAGATCCGCCTCCCCAGTGCAAGGGCGGTAACATGGTCCCCCCCTACATCTGATTTGTCAGACATAACTGATCCTTACTTAGAGCTAAGGATCAAATAAAATCTAAATTAATAGAGCCTATGCACGGATGAGCCTTAGGCTCAGGAAGCACTCTTCTGGAGAGATGTGGAAGATGAATGTAAAGACCCTCATCATACGTGGTATAGTGACCAGGATCCTGGGGTTTAATTCTCAGCATGGGAATATGCTTCTTTAACAGCCTTCATAGCCGAGTGGTCAAGCTCGAGGGTATACAAGTACAGATGCTTTGAGTGATCGGGATTCAAGTCTGTGACTGCTAAATATGGTGCTGTTTCTTATATTCTTTTGAACTCCTCTGACCGTGTGGCCGTCTTGGAGTACAAACAGAATTTATTTTATATTCTTAACAATCTCCTAATTAGATTACTCCACTCTAATCGTTCCTTTGCTTCCAACTAACTCGCACCACACAGATTCTATGATGACAGACGTAACTTCAAACTCAGCAAAAGTTCTTTCATGCTAGAGCTGCTTTTGATAAAACTAAGAATACAGATTATTTTCAGGTCTCAACAACAAGGAATTTATCTTTCAGGTTTAAAAAAAAAGTTTTACATCCCGTAATGTCTTCATCCCGCACACAAGTTTACCTTCCCAATTAAGACTCGCTATGCAACGCCACAATTAACATTACAAATATTCACTGTCACAACCGATACATTCAAAGACTACATCTAACCCTCCAATACCGGGTGAACTCATTATCTGAGAGGAAACGCCGAAGTCCCCCTGGACATCAACCACAGTTTGTGCCCCAACCCCAAAAGTAAAAATAAATTGAAAATTAAATTCTCAAATTGCAACTAACGCCATCTATTGAGAAAAAATAAACACCCGCAGAAAATATAAACCGATTCCCCCTCTGAGTGGCGAACCTACCGTACCGACATTCGGTTCATGCCTACACAAATTACTACTCTTAAAATTGTTGGCAGCATTTGAAACTTCGCATTGAAGGTGATTTTAGGCAAGCAAATATTTGAGTGTTTAAACAAACGTGAAAAACTCATGAACGATGTACATAAAACGCAGCATACAACAAAAAATAACCAAATATTTTACGAAATTTTTCTTAAAAGCTTACTACGATATTGTGCGCACCATGTAAGTAGTCATTTCGTAATATGAATCTATTAAGAAATTAATTGTTTTAAAAATGTTAGTTGCCATCTTTTACTATTTTTCTGAATGTTGAATTTCAGTATTTTTTTCATTGTTGAAAATGTCATTAACGAAATTTCTCCTTAACGAATATTTCCAAGAGAAACATCAATTTTGCTATTTAGAGGTTGATTGTATTTCAAGTTTTTTTTTTATAATGAAAAAAAAAAAATTTTTGTTAGCATATATTAATAGGTCATCCTTCCATGATGCATGGAAAGGCCCCCCCCCCCGTCACGTAGGCAGCTATTAAAAGCTTCAAGAAGGATCCCTGGTATCAGTCGATGAGCCCGTTTAATGACCTCTCCTTCAATGAGGTCCATCCCTGGGCATTTATTTCTTATGCGTTGTCCTGCATCACAGAGTTCAATAAGGCTAAAGGGATGCCAAATATGCCGCCTCTAAAAAAATCACAATCAGTCCATATACAAGACTTTGGTGGAATTCAGAACTCAAAATGAGTTTCCAGCTGAAGCAACAGCTCCATCGCACATGGAAACAGTCGCAAAATGTCAATGATCGCATCGTTTATTCAAGGGCACGGGCTCAATTTAATCGCATGAAATCTGAGGCAATCAAATTATATGTTAACCGAGATCTGGCTAAAGGAAAAATTCCATACAAGAAAGTGAACCTTCATTTTCCTCTGCAATTTGATCCTGAATTGTGGCTCGATTTCGTCACAAGATTTAATCGTAATCCTATGCCAAACTCAGATCTGGCTCTACTAACAGAGCCCACCCAGCAAGAAGTGTTGAGCACCATTCAGATCACAAAACAGCTGATCGTCGCCATCAATTCTCTACCTGCCTCGTCAACCGCTGGTGATGATGGAGTTCCCCAATTCATGCTCAAATGCCTAAGTCCGTACATTATTCAGCCACTTTTAATTATTTTCAACCAGTTACTCTCGAACCAGATTTTCCCACAGCAATGGGAAAACTATCTTATCAAACCTTTAGCCAAAGTTCAGTCGCCATCGAAACCTAAACATTTCCGACCCATCTCCAACTCCTCCAGCCTGCTGAAGCTCCTGGAGAAGACCTTACTCCCGATCCTCACCAAGCAGATCATGCCCAGTAATCCAGCCCAAATTCACTACTCCCTTCCAAACAGATCAACGATCACAAATCTGCTAGCCACAACGAATACTATCTTGTCAGCATTCGAGAAAAGGCACGAACTAGCTGTGACTTACTTAGACATTGAGGCTGCATTTGATGCCGTCCAAGTAAACCAACTACTCACTCTCCTGGAATGCCACTTCCAGATCACAGGGAACATTATGCTTTCTCTCCTCTCTTCTGAATAACAGAGTTATAAAGCTTCATACAGGAGATCGCACCCTTACTAGATCCGTCACCGCAGGAGTCCCACAAGGAGGGGTCCTTTCCGGCCTTCTGTTCTCATCTATTATCTTCCCACTGGTTGCACATTCTCGATGTCTACTGAGCTATGCAGATGATATCAAGATACTGACTCCCATCATCCCTGGTCAAGACCTTGATCTGGTAAAAACGGAAATTAACAACACTCTCACTGCAGTCACATCTTACCTCTGCCAGTTCGGGCTCAAGATCAATCCTGCTAAGTCCGAATTCATGGTGTATTCATTGAAGCAAACTCCTTCTCTCCAGCCTTCGGTCGGCAACATCCTCATCCCAATTGCATCCAGCCATCGTGATCTGGGCGTTGTATTCGACTCCAAACTTCGATTCAACGCCCACATAGACATGCTCCTCACACGTGCTTCAAGACTCCGGTGGATAGCAAAACAGCATCTCCTTCATATCAGAGATAAAAAGACAACCGTGAGGTACATAAGAGCAATCATCTTTCCACCTTTACTCTATGCTGCTGAAATTTGGGCGTCAGCGGCACCATCAATAAAGAAACCACTCTTTGCCACAGAATTCTGGCTCCTAAAGTGGGCCAACAGGAAGCACAACCTTCCAGCTCTGATTCACACCACGCAGCTTGCCAACTCTCTCGGGATTCCACGGCTTCCCACCTTAGTCGAAGACCAACGCCTCCTAGCAACAGTCAAGATGATAACAGGCATAATCGCAACACCTTCATTCTGGGATACCTGTGGCTGGAGGATCCCCCCTGCTGCCCTTAGGGCCAATCCCGAGCTCTACTCGCATTCAGCGCGACTCCATCTCTCGGACAGGTTCCTCCCTCAGCAGATGTTCAAGCAAACCCAGGCACTTGACGCCGACCTGAACAAATTCGCTATTGACCGGACTTACAGGAAAAAAATTATGTCTAGTAGGACTAATCTGCATTGACATGTGTACCTTGCATCTGTTCCTGTCTGATTGAGCTGGTGCTCTTATCTCGATGTTAAGTCAGCTCAATCAGACCTAACTCTCGTAAGGAGTTCTCTCCTTTGTATAAAATATGTTTTCTTTTGTAAAATTACCTGTTTTTGTAAATTAATTGTTCTATTTTCCCGGAAGTTTCGGGAAGTTGTACAAATGTAAACCCCTGGCTTTTTGGCCGTGAAGGGCATTAAAGATTATCTCTCTCTCTCTCTCTCTATCCTCGTCATGTACCCCAGAGGAAGCATGATTAAACCTTTTCATCAAAATCTGTTCATCGTCTTGCTCAGAGATAGTATCTCCAATGAGATGATCCAAAATCGCAGACATACTTACTCTCCAACTCGTACTTTCCTGGTCAACACCTCCAATAGAGTATGCTGTATCTCCATTATATTTTAGTCTTGCCAGTACATTGTTTATATACAAATTCCCATGGGTTCTCATTGCCCACTATTCTAACGTTCTACAGGCAGTTAATTTTGATATCATACTCACGTATGCACTTCGTATCCTCTGATACTCTACTTTAAGTAGATTTACTTCCTCCTCCCCATTGTTACGCTTACTTCTTTGGTACCTTTATAACCTGCTTCCGAAGTTAGCTAACTCACCATACCACCATTTAACTGGAATCCTATTACAGTTCTTTTGCTTCATAGATGTGTTGGAAGCCTCAGAGAGCGGTGAAGTAACTCCACTGCATTCTCTCCAGACATCTGACTGAATGCCCAAATACCCAAGTCGGACATGAATATATTCCTCAAACCTATTCCACTTTGCATTTTCGATAGCAAATCGTCGTAACTGTTCCTGAGACGGAGCTAGTTTTGTTATGTCCCTGACAGAAAATACAATGGCTCGATGATTAGAGCAGACCCAGTTTGCTCTTAATCGTCCACTATACCACCTACCCTTACGTTACAGATTGTCAAGTCAATATTTGATTCTCCATTAACAGTGAAGAAAGTACTATCTGAACTTGGTAGATTTTGTATAAACAATCCACAGCAAGCCAAAAATTCATCTAGTTGACGACCACGATCATTTGTAATTCTATCAAACCACGACACTGATCTTGCGTTAGAGTCCATCGCAAACGTTACTGAATTACTACCCAAGCGATTTTGAACCAGATCCATGTACCTGATGTAGAAATTAATGTCTGTTCAGTGATGATAATACATACAACATAGAATGTTCTGACTCTACCCCTATGCACACCATCTGTGAAGAGCACAACGAATTTATAACAGTAATAACTATGTCCTTATTAAACACTACAATTGCAGCTCTTAAGTCTGGTTCATCTGCACAGAGTACACGTAATAGTAGTGGCATGTGAAGCAAGAAAGCAAGTGTATGAGCTTATGCAGCATCAGCCAAAAAAAAAATACCATTCCCCCAAATGTCTGTCCAGTTCCTCCTTAAATTTATTCAACCTATCAACTTCCACAACGACAGATGAAAGTTCGTTCCAGCAATTAACCACCCGCTGGCTAAAGGCAAATTTCCGCACAATCTATTCTACATCTGTCTTTTCTTAATTTGAATTTATGCCCCTTTAGATTCGTAATCTGAACAAGTGGAAGGATCCCATCAGAATTCAGCGTGCTTAACCCATTCAAGGCCTTATACATCTCAATCACCGCACAGGTGACTAAGTCTCCAGCCACTGCAATTTGCAGAACGTAAGCCTCTCTTGGTAAGAAGATCCCTTCATTCCCCTCACCAATCATGTTTCCCTTCTCTGTACACGCTCAAGTAAATCTACGTCCTTCCTAAAATGAGGCCTCCAGACCTGTACGCAGTACTCAAGGCGTGGCCTGACCATTGCCTTATACAGAAGGACAATCACCTCCTTTTCCCTGCTAGAAAAATTCCTATATATCATTGACAAAACCCCATGACCTGCCCTGGCAGCCTGTCAGCATTGCTCAGAAAACTTCATATCTGACTGCACGATTACTCCCAGGTCTTTCATTTTCTACCAACCTTAAGTGTAGTACCACACAGTTGGTACTTTTCTCTCGGGTTACTTCTACCCATATGCAGTACTTTGCATTTGTCAAGGTTATACTTGAGTTGCCACTTCTTAACCCATCTGCCCAAATTATCTAGATCCTGTTGCAGTAGCACACTGCCATTACTGTCAATCTTTGTATCATCTGCAAACTTCGACACTAAGCCTGATATACGTGCTGAAAGTGAATATCCTGCAGGCTGATCTCTCACTAAGGATGGTTCCTGTATGCAGGCTATATCAATATTCTCTGCTGTATACTAGTCTAACTTGATCAGCCACCGATTTTGATCTCGGAGCATTAATCTGTAGTATACGTAGGTTACCATTCGATTTTGCATTGTGCTGATTAAGAATTAAGTGATTATCAATATCTGCCATTAACGTTATCAAATTGCCTTGCTCTTTCTTTGACCAACTTAAGTGCATTCAAGTATTCTGGACACTTGTTTACTCCTTACAGAATGATTTGCAGCTCGACTTTTGCCTTACAATTGGAACAGATCGGTTGTTCTCGCTGATGAATGTGTAGGAGTGTCCTATACCTGCACAGTGACTGCAGACAGGGTCTGTGCGATATGTTCTGGCTGTATGACCAAATCCCTGACAATTGTAGCACAAAGTAACTAAATGAACGTCATTGAACTTATACGACATGAAGCCAATGAAAATCCTACCATGCAGTAACAAATGACTTCTAATACGCCTTGACACCTGGAGAACTGAACTATTTCCTGTTTTTGCTTTATTAATACTACAAAAACGGACAAATCTTCATCTTCACTTCTTCCCTAGAGATGTTCATATTTAGTAAAATTTGTTGTATAAGTCTAACAGGTCTTCCTTGTTGATCGTTTTCCACATCATACAATATTTTTTGCCCTGGCTCTTTTGGGGTCGAGAGAATCATGCCCAATCGTTTAATGCTCTCTCATTCCTTTACCTCTTGTAGTTCCTTTTCTGTTTGCATCTCCAATACCACACCATTATCCTTAATCTTCCGAAGCCTCCTTATCCTAATTTTCTTTAAGCTGCTTTTAAGCTCTTTAGTTACCGCTAAACGCACCTCATCACTATTTTTGAATCGCGATCCCTGAGCTGCTTTCACTATCAGAACATGTCCTCCTGTCCCATCCAATGACGAGGAAGACAAGCACACCTGACTTTCATTTCTGCCCTTAGTTTGCCCTCGTCCCTCACCTGAGGTGTTCTATGCTGGATTACCTTACTATATAGTTCTTTTACCATATCACTATATTTTTCAGTCCTATTTTTTTTTGTTTGCATTCCTACAATTTCACCTCCAAGGATGTGTAATGTTATCCTTTAAGCATTTATTTTCTGCTCCCAACAAGGAAGCATTAAACAGTTCCTTAGTAAGCCAATCTTCCTTGATCTGGATCTCTGTTGTTTCTCATTCACATCTAGTACCCTTTAAGCCAGTGACCTCCTTTAGACGTTCATTTTCAATGTCATCATCATGTAGAGCACTTTCAAGTGTGCGCCATCTTGAAAGTACCCCATTTACAATCCTCATACCAACATCTTTTTTCTCTTGAAAAAAGAAAATCCTCCAGGTCCTTGGATGTCAGAGAGAAAGCTCAAAGTGTTTTAAGATATTTTCTCAGCTAAATCTACAGGATCCCTCGCACGATCTATGTAAAAATCCCCTTGAACTGTCATCCACTGGAGGTGCCAGTTTTTAAACTTATGTCCCATTTAGTTTAGTGCCACAAGCAGTTTCTCGAAAGAAAATGTTTTTTTTCATACCGCGAACAAAAAGACCATCCTCGTGATGGTCTGTTATCTGAACAGACAACTTTATTATTAGAAAATACTCGTGCAGGTTGAAAGTCTGTTATTTGTTAATGAGAACTTCTTAACAAAGGCACGTGCTTTTTTTTACTATTATCGATAATGTTTCAATTTTAGTATTCAATAACACTTTATTCATTATTAAAAAAAACTGTTTGGTATGTGTTCCTTTACTTTAGACCTGAAAACATTTAACTAGAGCTTGGATTTTAAGAAATCCAAATGTAACTTTAACCACAGCCAGAAAATTTATTTATATAAAGTTCTTTATATCACAGAAAGCATGTTTTTTAAAAGTTCGTAATTTCTTCTTACAACTTAAAATTACGTTGTATTAAAAAAAGAAAAAAAGTGAACTATTATTTTGCCCATTAAAACTTTCTGGAATAATTCCATTTAGAATATAAATGTTCTAAATTGAAATATTCCACTATTAAAAAGAAAACATGTCAAATTCCATTCGAATACAGATTTTCCATCACTAAAACTAGGTATCTCAGTAGCCTAATGGTTTGTGCTACTGAACCAAAACCACAAGTTGCATGTCACCCCAGAAACAATTTTAAATAAAAGTGGCGCCCCTTAGCGGCAAAGAAAAAAGCCCAATTACATGGTGGCTTAGTGCAATGTGCTGATGCAAACGTTCCTGGAAGACAAACTATAGTCAGGTGATCAGTGGCATCACCTGCTGATTATGTCAGCTCATACAAAGGATCATGGGAGGTCGTGTGTTCAATTGTTCAGTACTCAGAGGTATGTATTTCCTTGCCGTGTGAGGACATCCAGCTGGCCTTGCAATCACCAACACCACGAGAATTCAGCGCAAAGGAAGCAGCACAAGAATCGCTTTCACCACTGCTTGTAGCTGATGTTAAGCTATTATGTCTGTGTATCCTCCTCCCCAATCCAGCAGTTTACCTACCCGTTTAACACTGTTTGGTTACTATCAACAAATATTGTTGTCCTATTTAAATGCATATCTCCCTCCTTGTTTATAAACAAAAAAAAAAACAGCTCTTGTTAAAAAGCATGTCATACTGAAAAAAAATTCAATCCTGCGAGCCTTTAGTTTCTTCAGGGCGGAACTGATTGACAACAAGGCTATAGGTTAGTACTATATTACTAGTATAAAATAATGCAAGAAAACAAGTCTACAGTTCATCAGCAAAAAATTTAATCTCAAATCACCTCTCCATCCCTCTAATAATTTGTCTAGTTCTTACTTGAATTTATTCAAACTATCCACCAACAATAACAGATGGTAACTTTCCCCAACAATCAACCAGCCGCTGGCTGAAGAAGAAAATCTTCATTGTACAGTAAAAGATACAGATACAATAATGTGCCCGCCACAGCCAGGAGCTTGACAATGATATGGGGTAATATAAAAATATGTACAGTATAAAAATTTGTACATGTATAAAAGGTAACATAACAATTAAAAACGTAGCATTAGCCATTCAATAGATATGAGTATGTACATAGTTGTGAGGCAGACAGTACACCAAGGTATGTACGAGTTCATATGTACAAAGCACATACAAATTGTATTTAAGCATATTCACACAAGTCAGAATATTTCAGTGCCAAATTGATGTTCGGTATTGCATTTTCTTGTGAAAACAGTTCGATTTTCCTGTGACGTGCCGTTCTGCGCCTCATAGCAGATAGCAGGTGGAGGTATCGGTATCAGTCGACATCAGGGGCCAAACAAAAGGGGAACAAGTTCGGCCAACGAGCGCCTGTAATTGCGATCAGAAGCGAATTTCTGCAGGTCAACTCCGATCATTAGCAGGGCTTGTACTGTAGGAAGTACTTGTCCAGGTAGGAATCTGTCACTGATCTTCAGCCTGTTCTGTTGTAGCTGAAGAAGAGGGGTGGCTCGTAAGGCAGGAAGTGGAACATGCCACTGGCATATATCCCAGAAGTCAGGGGAGTTGATTTTGCCAACCAGCATTTTGACTGTGGTCACAGTTCTCCTCATGCTGATTATTTGAAGCAGCCGCGGGATTTGGAGTTGGTCGGCCATGCTGGTGGTCCTCTGCTGAGGGGGGAGTCGATGTTTGTGGGTTGCCCACTTCAATATCCAGTATTCACTGGCGAAGATGGGCTTCATGAGAGAAGGTACTGCGGATGCCCATATTTCAGAGGCATACAGAAAGGTAGGATACAGAACGGTTTCCAGATATCTGACTGTGGTTCTTGCATCTGTTATGAAGATGTTGACGGGCAATCCAGCGCATTCGGCTGATCTTGCGTAGAACACATTCGATGTGACAGTTGAACCTAAGGTTTGGGGTCGAAGGTTACACCGAGATCTTTGTGTTTAGTTACACTTGGAATAACTACACCCTGCAGTAAAGGTTGTATGGATGTGGGACACTTCTTCAGAGAAAAAACCATAATAACGGATGGTTGAGATGGCTAGAGAAAGCTGTGATCTTATTACAGATTTCCGATGTGATCACTCCCCTGTCGGCTGATGGTGGTATTTCCGTTAGGAACTTTATATCGTCGGCGTAGGTAATAACATCATCTCTGTTACACACAAACGGAATAAGGAGGGCGGTAAAAAGTAACCCTGATAAAACGCCACCTTGCGGCACACCTGCATTGATGGATCGGGTATAGCAGAATTTGCGATGAGTGAGGTACACTGTTCTATTCCAGAGGAGCGAGTGCAGAAAAGCGAAAACGTCACCTTTGATCCGAAAGAAATTGGTTAGGAGATTCAGAAGGGCTGAGATGTTGAGGCTATCAAAAGCAGCTTCGATATCGGCATAAACAACCGCCATTTCTGATCTGGCCTCAAATGCGTTTAGAATTTCCGTTTGGACTGCCAGAAGGTTGGAGACAGTTGATCTATTAGGGAGAACATAATGGAGTTGTTTTGATGATTGTGGAAGAAGATGGCGTGTTATATGCGGAAGAAGGACTTTTTCCAGTAGCTTTAGGAGCGTGGATGCAGTGGATATCGGTCTATAGTGCTTCGGCTGGCTTGGTAGTTGAACTTTAGGTAGTGGGCGAGAGCGTATTTGCTCCAGGATGCAGGAAACACTATGAGAGAGGATGGAGTTGAACAAGTAGAGCAGAGGATCAAGGATATATGGACTGAGGCACTTTACGATGAAATGCGGGACTTTATCGACGCCAGCGGTGCAGGACAGACGCAGCGAGTTGATGGCTTGACGGAGCTGCTGTCGATCGATTTGAATGGAAAACAGCTCTTCATCTGGACTAGAAATGGGATCTGGTTGGTAATCATATGGTTGTGTGATGTTGTCTTGGAATCTGGCTACATAGTTGATCCATTCAACTGGATTGAAATTGGAACCTGGTTCAGAGTTACGGGTATATGGCACTTTGCCTTTGGATAAGGTCTTGTCAGTATATTCTTTAATGGCTTGCGATTTCAGTCTGTTAAACAGTGCTCTAGCTTTGGAGTATTGAGTTCGGTCATATGCTGTACCAGACTGTTTCCACTGTTTATGGAGGGACTGTTTGCACCTGAAACTGTAATTTAGCTCCGAAGACCACCAAGCATTAGTTCTAGTGGAGATACTGACCTGTTTAGCTGCTGAGAACATGGTAACAGTGTGCAACCATCTAGTTAATGTCTAGAGCCAGTTCCGGATCTCCTGATTCGAGAACTTCCCAGGGAATTAATCTTGTTGCATAAAGGCACCTGTTCGGTTGTAGGAAGGTGGGAGAGATGATGATCTTCCTTTTGACATAGTGGGAGACATTAAAGTTGGGCGTTGAGAGCTGCAATAGGACTACGATGGGTTCATGATCTGATTCAAAGTGAGTTTCGGGTTTAATGTCGATGCTACAGGAACCAGACGATAATATGAGATCCAGGCGATGAAGACCTCTAGTTGGGCCTTCATTTATGATCCTGAGGCCACTAGGTGTAATCTTAGCCATAAGTGACTCATGAAGATGTTGGATATTTGGTGGTAAGTTAAAATCTCCACAGATGAGGTGGATAGCAGATGTGTGGAGCGTATTTATTAGCCAGGATGCAATATCATTGATTGTCTGAGCATCGGGGGTTGGGGGTATATATATTGCACCGAGATCCAATAACCAGGAGTTGATCTTTACCGTTACTATCAATGCTTCGAACAGATTGGATTTGCTGGAAACTACATGTACGAACTCAAGTCTACTGGCATTTATGATAACAGCAACGCCCCCGCCACAGGTATGAGATCGGGAGGTGAAGAAAGAGTTGTAACCAGCAGCTTGGGCAGAGGCAATTGATTCTTGTTGTGGTTCCAGCCAGGTTTCAGACATGCTGATGACATCAGCCATTTGGGACAGGAGCATCTGCTCAAGTGTTTCGAGCTTATTCCGAATACTACGAACATTTTGATAAAAAAAGATCTTGAGTGTAAGGTGACACGAGACCTTCAGGAGTGCTGATTCGAGGACAGGAGTTATTTTCTTTGTTGGCTTTTTAGCACGGTTGGTTACAATAGTTGGTATCAGCTGAGGGTGGATTTCATTGCAGCTGTAGTATTGCAGAGATTGATCAGAGGTTTTATCATCAGGGTATGTATAGGGCTCATCGTGTGACCCTGATTCCTGGTTTTGGGGCTTCTGAGAATAGGAATGTCTATCATGGCGTCACGCTTGGGAGTAGTCTTGGTGGGATGGCGCATTAGCCATGGCTAGACGTGGGGTGATATTGGATTTAGGTTCATAGTATGGCCTGAGTAGTGATCCAGACAGCCAGAGAGCAGTCGCTGATATGGAGCTGAAATTCTGTGCATCGCACTCAACTTTGAACGATGTATGCAGGGGTGTTTTCTTAAGAAGTGTGACGGACACAGTAAAGTGCAGCTCATGCATTATGTATGACTGGATATCATCTGGAGTTTTATTTGGGACCAGTCGGGAAACGAATAGACTTCGTCGAAGACGGACAGTTGGCGGATGCATCGCCTGCAGCCTGGAGGTGGCCGAGGTGTCCATTTTAAATGATCGCCTTTTCTTTAGTACATTTGGGGTTCCATTTTACCCTCTTCAGGGTGGCGAGGCTTACTGCAGTAACTCTGGGCCAGGATGGTTGTAATGTTAGCAGTGGGGGGCCGCAATTGTGGATTTCAGGTTTCTTCGGCATTGTAGCTTGATACACTCGGCTTGAGTACGAGTAAGGCTCGACGATAGTTTCAGGATTGGGTTTCCATTGCAATGTAGTAGATGGCCTCTGATTTGTGGAGTGGGACACTAAGTGGTTTATCTGGATTAGCTGATTCTTCCGTAGGATTGGCAGGGTTTCTGGTCTGGTTTTCCTGGCAAAGAAGTTCTTCGGCTATCTGAATCTCGGGGCAATTTAGTGTTTGGCCTGAATTCAGTACATTAGTGCTGTAGGATAAGTTATTGTGAGCCTGATTAGTAGCGCAGGTCTGAGTCATAGCGCATTTAATAGCTGGACCACCATCATTACATGTACACAAACTTAGATCTTGAGAAAAGTTATCAGCTATGGAGGATACGTAGTTATTAGTAGTGTAGAGCATGCGATGTTTGATATCTTCAAGTATTGATGTTATAATAATTAAGTGATTTACGGTTCTTGAAGAGGCACGTGGAGTGGCTAGGAAACAAAGATTCAGCAAGCGAAAAATCAGTTTGTGTAGACACATTAGTAAACGTGACAGAAGGTGGGGAGTTCCTTCTTTGGGCATCTGCATGCATTGTTGGCTGTGCATGCGGGATATTGGCGAAGTCTTCTGTTTGAGTTGCTACAGTGGCGACATTGCGATGGTGGGACTTATCCTTTGCGTCTGTTAAGTTAGAGAAGCTAGAGTCTTCATCATCAGGGTCAACCGAACAGGTTGCGGCGTTGGTGATATCACAATGGGAAATAAGCCGTTCGACGGATCCGGCCCTTATATCTGGGAAGCAGTCAGTTGTATGAAATGTATCAGCAGCTGAGGTGCTGGAAGTGGGTGATGTATCATTATCATCTGCTAATGGAACTGCGATCGCTTCACCAAGTTGATTATCTGTGCAACTGGTAAATTGCTCGCAGGACCTAAATTTTTTCGGCTGGTTGTTCTTGCAAGGAACAACCGTGAAATTCTTGCGTCGCTGGGCATTTAATTTATGTAGGGATTTTAGGCCCGAACATGATTCGCAAAGCATGGCGAAACATAATTTACACGAGACCGCTTCACTGACTTTTGTTGCAGCGGCTGCAAACGACAGTAGTCGTCTTTAGTTTATTTTTGGTGTTCCTGGACGGCACTGCAGTATGATGGAAAGCGACAATAATGATTTTAGTAGTTACCCTACCAGAGCGGAAAAACGAAGGCGAAGCAGAACACTTTTTGACAATTGCTATAAAGGGATTAGGCAAGGTGTTTGTGGTAGCACAGCTCCCTAGTTTATTTCAGGCGAAGTCTTTAAAACATTCGCCTGAAATAAACTAGCCGGAGGCAATGACCTAGATACCAAGAGGTGGGAGCACTTACAGTCGTCGAACACTGGTTGTCAATAGCCAACTGCTATTGTTCTATAATGGAAGTACTGTATCGTATTGATACAATCAGTCAAGAAATCATATAATAAAACATTACCTGAGGAAGATGCAGGCAATTTGGCATCATTACCGGATAGATCATCACGAGAGGAATTCTTTAGAACATCTTTCTCGAAAATCAAAACAGTATAACCGCACAAATTAGTAACTTTAATCGGAGCTCATTTGCAGGCTGCCACACACTATACGCGCACGCTCCCCAAGGCAAACTCCCATACATTTATCCTGCAACCATCCTTCCTCTATTTGAAAAGAGGCCACTCGTGTGTAGAGGCTGACCAAGAGGAAGAACGCCATTAGTATTGAGTTTTCTCAATCCATCCAGAGCCTTAAACACCTCAATCAAATCACCACAGGTGATTTGATTTGCTGTAATTTGCAGAACTAAAGCCTTTCTTGGCAAGATCACCGTTTCGTTCATTTCATCCATCTCGTTGTCCTTCTCTGCACCCGTTCCAGTAGATCTACATCCTAAAATGACGCCTTCAGACCTGCATGCAGTACAAGACATTGGGGATAATCTCCCTTTATCCCTGCTATCAAAGTTGTGCAAACTCACCTATACCCTCACAAGAGAGCAGAGACTTATGTTTAGTTTCCTAAACTTAGTATTTCGAACAAGGTAACAACTAAATGCCATGCAGGAATTGCGCAGCACAACTTCACTCGTTGCTGGAATTGGTGTGCATTTTGTTAACCTTGTAAACTTATGGATACAGTTTAAGATTTCTCTCCGAAGTTTGTCGGAATACCCAGTCTATCCACACGTCATAACCGAAAACGTGGGTTGTCAATCTAATGACGCTGCTCAGATGCACACTCCAGGCATCGTTGACAAATCATGGGTACCTTGACTGGGCGCCTACAGTGAAGGCCCATACGGAAGAGGGTTCTTTGGATTGTGGTCTTGGAAAAACACTGTTGGTCATCTCCTGGTTAAAGGAGATGGGCAGCGGTTTCACCGTTTTCCGGCTCGCACAAGGCTGGGCTTGCCTACCTTCACCACGACCATCGATGAAGCGTGGGTGCCCGCCGTTGGCCGAGTGACTGCTGCTCGGTTTACTATCCGTCCAACCTTAGAACCCTTAACTAGAGCACCCCGCAAACAGCTCACAAGTTTGCAATTTCCGTAGTACTGCCATTCTTCAACCAGTACCCGACAATCATTGTTTTCGGTTTCAATCAGATCCTGTAGCGTAGCTACCTTTTTCGGGCCGGAGGCAAAGAAAATGTTCGGGCTCCTACTTAATTAATGAAAATTGCAAAAAGAGGAGACAGCCAAAGACGCCGGTCCCATAAAGGGCCCGGGCGCAATTATCATCATCTGTTTATTCCAGAAAAGGAAACCACCCCGGGACGACAAAGTGCCAGGAGGGTGCTAAGTACATATCAGGGTACGAGATGCTACGTGCAGTGGGTTACATATACTGAACACGTAGTCTCGTCCCGAAATATAATATACGAATTTTATGTTTAATATATACAATATTTACACATTAGTGATTCTGTACATACATTATACAAATCATATATTTACAATTCACTAATAATTCCATCTATAACTTACATATCTGTTAGAGAAGGTATATTTTTCCAGTCAACAGCTTACCAAATTATTATTGTGCTTAAAGCAGAAAGTTTAACTTTTACTCAATTCTTTGGTACTTTGCAGCCGATTCATATTTCGGTAAGTCTGTACGAATTCTGGAAGATCTCGTTCCGGGTATGTTGCATCCTCACACAGTTTTCGGCATCTATGTGTAGTGAGTTAAATATTTTTGCTGCATTTGATGGGAAGAATCTTTGCAGGCTACTGAGATTGTTCAGGACTGGACGCAGTGGATTATTTACTTCTCCGCAACGTCTAGCAGTGGCATGCGGTTTGACTAGAATATTATCCAGGACGGGAGCATCTACTCTGCCTGTGAGCATTTGAGCGAGAGTGTGTATGTTCCTGTTAATTGTCCCTGCATCCAGGGTGTGATGTTAAGGTTTGAGTAGAGAACGGCACTTGAGATAGTAAAAGGTTGGCCAGCAACTCTGTTAAGCCATCGCAAGAACCAGTACTCGGTCCCAAGGACGGACCTATGTGAATCTGAAGACCAGATTTGCGAGGCATGCATTGCAATTGGCAGGACACACATCAAAATGTACTTGATCGCTAGCTGAGGATGTCTAATTCCTACCAGTTGTCTAGTGGCCCCAAAAAGCAGCGAATATTTTTGTCTTCATGTGAGCAAAGGTGAGTGTCATCCCACTTAAGACCCAGGTCCTGGTGAGAGTGCACTTTTCCACACTAGACCCATTCACAGAGATCGAGATGTCATTTTTATTCTTCTTGTAAGTTATGGTCATTTGGGCAGACTTCTGTGCATTAATACGGAGCCCGATGCAATCCAGATAGCTCTCAAATTCTCGGATTGTGCCATCTGGCAAATACCTTCTGCTGGTTCATGGTCTTTGGAAGTGATGAAGAATTTTACATCGTCAGCATATGTTATAAAATTGTAGTACCGTGCAAGAAACGGCTCCAGGGCGGCCGAAAGAACTGCCTTTCCTGCCTAAATGGTAGCTACACCACTAATCAGATCCTTGTCTATGTCGATCAAGTACTTCGTGTGGACCGCATGCACGACCCTACACTATCACATTTACCGGTTCTCAATGTAACATGGGGGAGATTAGGCGGAGCAGAGTGACCGATTGCAAAAACACGGGGGTGGTGATATTGTTTTGACTGGACGGTGCATATAGATGCATATTAGTCGGTTTGAAATTTTATTCAGATAATTTGCAAGTTTAGAAACTGAATTTTCGAAATTGCTAGATTTAAAAAAAAAAACACTAGAAAGTGTGAAAGTGTCAATTCATAAACTTCACAAAAATAATTACAAGAATTGCAGAGAACAACCCTGTCAAACTACTCATGTACTTCCCGCTATTTACTTGAAGACCCCTGAAATGTTCCTTTCAGACTCAGGCGGTGTCGTAAGTTGCAGAGAGTAAGAATGGATAACCTTCAACTAGAAAGGCAATCGTCCGATACACAATCGAAATATAAACATGAAACGCGAGCGGGGGTGTGGGTTGGCGGCGCCCAGTAAGCACAAAAAGTTACAAAAGAGCTCGCAGCACCTGTCAGATTTTTTACACTATTACTCTCTGAAAGATAGAAGACTGCCGTAGCCTAGTGGTCAGGCGCGCGGGTGCATAAGTACACGTGCCTTGAGTGACCGGGGTTCAAGCCCGTGACTACTGAATACGGTGCTATTTCTTGTATTCTGTCTATCTTGTTAACTCCTCTGACCGTTTGGTCAGAGGAGCTAACAACATAGACAGATTGAAAACAACTTCATCTATATTTAGGAAAGATGAGAAATTCAGTCGTTAAATTTGAACGAACAATTAACACGCAAACTTGCTCGCGAATTAACATAAAACGCTTTAAACCAATGAATGGAAAGCTAACAAAAATTGTGTAACTTTATTTTGTGCAGGGCCTTTTTCGCACTATTACTGCATTTTCTTTCATGGTGTTAGTAAGAACGTGTGTAAGCTGGATTAAATACGCGGACCCCAAGATATCGATAAGTGGAGAAAGATTTTTCCCCTTATGCAGAAGTTAAGGGGGGGGGGAATCCCCATACACTTCAATCTCTAAATTAAAAAAATAAAATCATTGTGTTCAAACTTACTATTAACATGCAAAACTTTTAAATGGTCATTAAAATAGTTTCTGCGACAGATATCGCAAACTTCATGTTAGAATGGAGGCGAACAAATCCGGAAGCTGCAAAATTAAGAGCAATGGGATATTTTCGTGTAGTGGAGCAACATGCAAAGTGAATACGGCGTTACTATTACCTTTAATTTATACGCGTACAAATAATAAAATAGTATTGCCTTGTTTGAATCCGGGCACTTAAATTGGGACAGGGCCTAGCCGGCATTGGTATATGTGCCAGAATAACAAGAAAATAGATTTGAACGTGTTGCGCCTTTGCTACGTTAGATATGCACAATAAGGCAATTCCGCGAGTAACTCGTTGTTTCTAAATCCCTACAATATATAAATCGGCCTACAACACACCTGTAGGACATAATACAACGTTAACTATATAAACCAGCGTAGTATGGCCAAAGCACGGGGGTTGTTCTATGAAGAATGATCGTTCGCAACAAACCTTTAATCATTTGATGAAATGCACTTACTCCAACGTTTTTCGCACATTTCAAAAACACGGTGGAAGCCAGTTCTTTCACGTGCGTTTGAGAATCGCCTCCGATGTACAGTATTTACAACTTTTTCTGACAACTAAAAAACGTTTTCCCTCTAACTTTGGAAGTTAAAAAAAAAAAAAAATCTCAGGGTGCAAGGTCAGGACTGTACAGCAGATGAACACATTTGACATTAATGCCGGCTAAGTACTCGATGGATGACAGTATGAGCAATGTAAGGTCGGCCAAACGGCCTCCGTAGCCGAGTGGGCAGGAGCGGGAGTGCAGTAGCACACGCTCTTTGAGTAGACCGGGGTTCAAGCCCCTGCCTGCTGAATACGGTCGATCTGCCAACCCGCACTGGACCAGCGTGGCAGATTATGGTCCATTTCCCTCAGCATGAATTGTTGAGGAGGCTTCCACCCTGCAGTGGGTTGATAATGGTTGCACTTTACTTTTTTTTTTTTAAGGTCGGGCATTTTCGTGACGCAGCATCAACCCACCTGATTGCAGTTGTGGTCGTTTATGACGAATGTGATCCCGCAAAAAGCTACTGTTGTTAATGAAAAATTACGATCATTCTTTATTGAACAGTCCTCGTAGGAATACTCCGAAATTGCTCAGCGCAGAAATTTCAAAATAAAGTAGCGTAAAACATTCAAAATTTGCGAGAATTATTCAACAGGCTAACTGCTTGATTATCATCATTAGGGGACCCACAAGAAGTTTTCCGGTGGCCCCATCTGCCGCGAGGATTCATTGTATCCGGATTTAATTTCATTTATTTAATTACAATTATTTTATAATTGTTTGCATTACTGTAATATTGTGAATTAAAAAACAGTATTACACTTACGTAATTCTCAGTAAGTTTCCTTAATTTCGTAAATAAAATGAAATTTTACTTATATTCTTTCACTTATTGTTAATTTCACACCGTAACAACAAAGGTGACTTTGAACTAAGTTACAATAATTTGAAACAGTAACCAAAGAACTTGCTTATGCTGCCCAGCTCAAAGCTACGCCAATGCTGTTTTCGTATACACAGAATGATTACTGAATTATGACCACCTACCTAATAGTGTTGGGCCGCTGTTCGCACGGATAACAGTTGCTATTTGTTTAGACTGACTCCACTGGGTGTCCGAAGATGTCGTAAAGACCTGCAGTCACGCTGCCTGCGAGGCTTTCCACAACGGCGGAATAGATGACGGTTGCGTGTCCATACGCCTCACTTCCCGTTCCAAAACATACCACGGGTATTTAATTAGACTGAGATCAGCCAAACTGCGATATCTTCACTATGCTCCTCGAGCCTCACCATATGACAAGGCGCATTATTGTCTTGGAAGATCCCGTTTCTGTCTGGAAAAAATGCAACACGGCAGGTGCATATGGTTTTCTAAGAGCAGCCAGTAGACCTTACCAGTGAAATGTTAGTACATAAGCACATAGGACCTAGTTCTTGCCAGCAAAACATGCCCCATATTAAGCAACCACTGCCACCTGCCTGGATGCACATGGGTCCATAGGTCTCACTTGAAATAGTTGAGCGCTGTTGTTTGCGCCACACACGAAGGCGTCCGTCGGCGTGTTGCACCAAGAATTTGGACATCCGACCAACACACTGGTTTGCAGCCCTCCAGCGACCAACCAACGTGTTGTTAACACCACAGCATTCGCTGTCGACGATGATCAGCACTGAGTAGAGGGTGATTGATTCTTGGTTCGTCTGCTGTGGACACCCATACTTTTGAGTAAGCTGCGCATCGTCATTTGGTATATAGTTCTTGCGTTCCCCCCACTGTATTGCGAAGTCTACTCTGTTGCCCAGTGACATGCCGTTCAGCCCATACAAATCACTGCACCCATCTTTAGCAATCCTTTACAGTTCTCTCGGAGGGAAGTCGTTTGACCTGTCCTGTTCGACACTGTTGTTTGTATACCTTAACCATAGGGAACAGTGAGCAACCAACAGGACATGCCGTTTCCGATACAGAAGCACCTGACACCCGAGCTTCCAAATTCATGTCGCTTTGAAGCTCCATCCCATAATTGTTACTTTGACTTTTCCAACAAATAAAAATTAGCGCTGGTAGCTGTTCAGCTTTTATACTGCGAGTCATTCGGCATAGTCTATTATGGATGGGGATGGTCATAATTCAGTGATCACTGAGTGCAGTAACAAAAGGAAATTGAGAGTAAAGAACATTATTTCCCCATCCCAAGTCACATTAAATCTACTAATCATTGATTAACAATAATTAACAGATGAACATCTTTGCCCACCCCGTGTAATGTTTGTCTTTCGTGCCATACTAGATGTTAGCATGGCACGAAAAATCTTAGCGCATGCTCTGATCACGTGGTATTACTTTTCTTGAAGCGTCACTGTGTATATATATAGCTATTCCATAAATTATACGCAGATGTAATAGGTGGACCTTTACGCACGTGAAAAGTGTTTTTCCCCCCCTCCCCCACTTCTTTTCTCTCTCTTTGTGAAATGGGATCTGGTAGTAGCGAACCAGCTGTTTTTAAAATGAGCCGAATGAGAATTCTGTCTCCAGACACGAGAACCTGTTTGTGGGCCTCATCTGAAGTAGTTGAGCACTGTTCGGAATTGCACGTGATTCTGCCGGCATGGACCATTCATGCCATTCCCTTGTACATGGAAATCGACTTCTACAGTTCGGCGGAACACTTTGCCCCTCGGATAGAACAACTTGCTTTACTGAATGGCCGATCAGTATTTACTTGTAATAAGAATCTGCGAACTGTGAGAGCTGATACCAATACGACTTTTGTCTTTGAGTGCGCCTTGCACCCCGCGGATCACAGTCTGGCAGAGGAAATTATGAGCGGCCCATTTACGATAGAGACGAGGTTTTTCGACATTTGTGACCTTCTTTTTCTAAACTGGCTTCACATTCATTATACAGGGGAACTCTGTTACGAAATGTAATTTATATTTACTTTGGGCCCCTCTGCTTTTAATCGAAAAAAAAAAAAAAAAAATCCTGAAATTCCATTTTTAAGGAAACTTTTTTTTTCATACTTCTCTGTGGAATGTTTTATGAATACTCACGCCATTAGAGAAAAGCAA
Organism: Mastigoproctus giganteus; assembly: GCF_048544385.1. NCBI lineage: Eukaryota > Metazoa > Arthropoda > Arachnida > Uropygi > Thelyphonidae > Mastigoproctus > Mastigoproctus giganteus. The sequence continues at coordinate 140,539,586 of NC_143579.1, read as the reverse complement.
CCCTGTTCTTTTAGTGTACGCAGGATAAATTTGTTTTATTCGAAGTGATTTTAATTTTTTTTTTCTACATAATCTAGAACATTCCAATTGGTACTGTTCATAACGCATTTAAGATTATGGATTTGGTTTGTATTATGGCTTGCTGTGTTGTTTTATTAATAAATTGTCTTTTTTTTAATGATTCTTTAGTATTTTGTAAAGATGGCTTTTATCTTTAAAAAAAAATAAGCTTTAAAAAATACATAGTTAATTCATTTTAAATGAATGTTGGCTTTATTATTATTATATATATATATATTTTTTTTTTTTTTTTTCTAGCATTCGTTCTGTGTCGACTTGGCACATATTTCAGGGTTCTCATTTTTATATGCTCACCCGACACTTTCTAGCAAGACACCTCCGATGATAAACAGCCGACAAGATTACCTCTTTGAGCTGTACCAACTGTGTCAAAGGTATCTCAAACACGTTTAACTTGATGGCAGGGACTCTCTCATAATAAATTTCCTGTTTATACTCGGCGACGACCAAACGGTCAGAGGAGTTCACAAGATAGACAGAATACAAGAAACAGCACCGTATTCAGCAGTCACGGGCTTGAACCCCGGTCACTCAAGGCACGTGTACTTATGCACACGAGCGCCTGACCACTAGGCTACGGCGGCCATATTAATAATGAGTGATCAGAATTCCAAGTACACAAGTTCGCTGCAATGTGAAATTTGGAACTTCCAATGTCCAAGCAAGCTTATTTATTCAAATAAAATTGCTACATATGGAATGTACTGTATATTCATTCATTTGGCACCTGTTCATTTGTATTGGTTATGCAGATGACAAGTTTTTGAATCTCTGGCAGACGTGCAATCGATCATTAATGAAATGGAAGGGCCCCTCAAATATCACTGAATAGCTTCTGCTTTAAAATAGGATGACTGTCGGGTAGAGACACCCCAAAGAACAAATTTTAGTGTAGAAAGCAGTAAATTTGCCAATATCAGTCAAACATATGATTGGATTGCAAATGTTGAAGTGAATGACAGGTTCCCTTTATTATTATTAAAATCAGTTTATTTCCCAAGAAACCTTGGGTCACCCCTGTACGGCTCTGTGCCAGAAGGATGTGAATATTTACAGACTAAGGTGCGAGGAACACAATGTACAGTAAACAAGAGTATATGCGTGCTCGATCCGAGACTTTTACAGGATTAAATATATAATGTACAAAATATATGATTGCATGAAGACAGTATTTGTCATATACAAATAGGCAAGTTAAAAAAAAAAAAACAATCTGTCATGTCCAGGAGCAGGTGAGTATTATAAGTTCATTATCTGGTAGCAGTTCTCGAGGATTTCCTTCCTGTAGGTTCTGTGAAGACAAGCCCTATCAGGGTCGATCCTAAATTTACTGAAGATCCGAAGACAATTGGCTGGAAACATGTTTCTCAGGGAATCAATGCTTGACAATGTAAGACGCAGAGGGAGACAGGAGTCGGGTGCTCCCCCTCTTGCCCTCCTAGGGCCAGAGATTAATGTGGATACCGATGGAGAATCAATTCGCCTCGTTATAAGCCGTGCAAGCGTGAGGACTTTTTGTCATGATATGTCTCCAGGGAGTGGTGCCCAGATTTGCTTGTAGGATAGATCTGGAGATAGTTAGGGGGTGGCCTACCACCCTGTTCATCCATATAAGCAACCAGTACTCTAAACTGAGATACTTCTGATGGTATGAGGCAGGGGCAGATGACCAAATTTCTGAAGCATAGAGAGGAATCGGCGTAATACACCTCAGGATGTGCCGAACAAGCAGCGCTGGCTGATGCACACCAACGAGCTCTTGACGCACTGCCCAAAGAGCAGCGTACGTCTTCTGCCTCATCCTGGCAAAGTGAGGCTGAAATGTGAGCCCAACATCCCAGGCGAGGCCAAGATCAGTATGAGAGGTCACCCTTTGCACCGGTTCCCCACTAACAAATATTGGGATATCATTTTTGACTTTCTTCTTGGTTATTCTTTATGTCGAGGAATATGATATCAATCTGTGATTTTGTTAAGGGTGCGCTGAATTCTGAAGAGGGTATCAAGAAGATTGGTAGTTGTCGATCTCTTTTGTAGAACGGTATACAGGTACTCGGGCCTGTGTGCAAAGCAATGCTGGGCAATTGTTGGCTGAATTACTTTCTCAAAAAGTGAGTAAAGAACAACTGATGGATATTGGTCGCAGGTGTTTAGGAGATTTGGGTTTCTTCATCTCTGACCTTTCGTAAAGGGAGTAGTACCCTTTCTCTTTAATTACAATTATATTATTAATTAAAGGGTCAACGGATTTCTCCGTGTGTGGCCTCTAATCAACCAACTGCACTTTGGTTTGCCATAAATTCGCAAGTGGGCAACAGTTAAGATAAATTTCGCTTTTATATAATAAGCAAACGCTCGGTTTGAAATATGTTAACATTTCGATTTGTTTTCAGATTTTTTGTTTTATTTATTTTACTACATAAATAGTGTCAATTATCAGTTGTAATTGCATTTTTAACGTTAAAAACGTTTTTACTGGCTTTATTCCAAACATTTTGAGACTGAAAAGCGTTACGAAATTTTATTCCAATTTAATTTATCTTCTACTAGACCAAATTTAATGAAATTTTGCGCCGAGCTTCACCTTAGCTCTATACGAGAGGAAAAACTTTCAAACCTCTGAAAACTGCAGTAGTTTTTCCAGGATAGTGGAAAATATGAACATGTGATCGAGGAAATTTTCTCATATAATAAACGGGATAATGTGGACGTACAGAATATCGTTGAGAAACTAAGGAATTTAGAAACAGAAATATTAGTTTTAAGATACAAATAAACTTTCGGAAAATGGGAAATTCGTTAATTCGAAAATGCACCTGGTTTCAAGTTACCTGGTGTTTTCAGATTGAACGTAAATTTTTTTTTTCCTTTACAATTCTGAGGCTGGAAAAGTTCAGCACATTTATGAAAACATTCTTCAACTTGGACATGTCATCAGATCTTTCGATAAATACTACACGTAATGGAACAACTACAGTTGGTGTATTTAGTCATGAACTAAAATATCTTCAATGTAAAAATAATATCCTACTTTAGTCATCAAAGACCAATACTTTCGGTCACCGATATGTAATCTTTCTATACATTAAAATAATTTTCCTCCTAACGATATTTATTCAGCCAATGGGAGAAGAGAGAGATGCGGGTTACGTGGTCATACGTAACAGAAGCTTGTTTTTTCTGTGGCAAAAAACTTGTAAGTTTGGTCACGCGCTATGTTTATATAACATAACCACGCGGTACAATTCTTGATTTCCATATGTAACGTATTTATTTAAATAAACTAAATGTATAAAGCACAATACTTTAAGATTTTCTATCTATATAATATCGGTGTAGATACATCATAGACAACTCTTAAATAAAAACTATGAACGTAGTGTGAAAGGCACCCACCGATGAAAAGCCAACTAGCTTTGAAACGGTGCCATCTGGGTGGTGGTGCCCACGAGAATAAGTGACAATAGTCTTCTCTATTCTATTAGTGAAGCGTTATTTATTTGAGGTAGCGCAATACTTGGTAACTCGTTGTGAAGGATGAGCACAATATGAGATACAGATGAAATGATGCCTTTCACACTAGGATCATAGTTTTTCTTTAAGAGTTGTCTATAGTGTATCTATACCGATATTATATAGATATAGTAACGTATTAATAGCTGAGGAAGAGGCACACAGTCGAAAGCGTCTGTAAGTATTTTCTTTTATCAAAAGAAATGAGCAGGAGGAAAAGTCCCCCCCCCCTAGTTATTATTAATAAAAAAAAACATTGTTATATTATTATCCATGAGTCTGAAAATTAAACCGTTTTTAACGCCGGCCGATAACTTAAATGTCAATCACGTTAAATATGCTAGCGACAGGACACATTATGGTAATTTCTTTTTTTTTTTTTTTTGCACTAACCATCAAAAATTTAATTTACACAATAACAATCCCTCTACGAGCCGTTATGGAATATAAATATTTTTTTCCTGTTTTTTTATTTCGGAACCACCGTAAAGTCAGAGGAATTCACAAGATAGAGAGAAAGATACAATAACATAGCATACTAAGTAGTCACGCGGCCTTGAACCACTATCATTCAGAATGCACGGATTTCAGCACCCTCTAGCATGAACACTCGGAAACCCTGTACACCTCTTTCTAGTTACAATAAAAGATGATCTATTTGTAATCGTTGGAGTTAAAATATGACGCCGGTATGCATTAGAATTGCTATTAAAATAATTCTTCCAAAACCGGTGGCGTAACTATAAAACACTTACTGTCAATGCCATGGTAGATCGAGGATCTCCTTCCTTGTGTAATGATGTATATTCTTTGCCAGATTTATCTAGGAGGATGCTTGTAAGCAGTGCGGTGTAGATTTTCACTGCTGGCTTCCACTTGCGAATGAAATGGGTAATCGTAATAAGATATGGTAAATTACCATAAAACAAATTTCACTTATACGCAGGAAGGCACCGTACCTATAAAACAACTAATAATTATACAGTTATTTTAACATATCTCAAACAGGCTGATAACCTTTTTAAGGGTCGATTTTCGCATAACCATATTGTGTCAGTGATGGAGCTGTGATTTTAATATTGTCCAGTGAAAGGTCGTTCCAGGGTGTATTGCCGCCGTATTAAAAAGGATGAACAAACTTTTTTGTTCATCCTTTTTAATAAAAAGGAAAGTTACATATTTTTTAAAGCTTTTCATTTACAATTAACAGGCACGTGGATAACATTTGGGTTTTATTTTATTTGAGACTCAAAAAAATGTTTGTTGAAAGTAAAAAAAAAAAGTAAATTTAACCATAAATTAAAATACATTGTTTTTGTATTAGTAAATATTAAACAGTTACGATATTATAAAATGTAATAAATATTTTATACATATAAAAAATTTTTTTTAATTAATGACAAACGCCACGGTGCAGTGAGTGCACCACTGGGTTGGCACGGCCCTGGTGCAGTGTATTTTCAATGCATGTATTTCCTTGCCGTACTTTCAATATTGTCGTCAACAATGAAGTTTTAGGTCTTTTCTAAAGGAAAGGAACTAAAACAGTGTCAGAGGAATTGTTAAGTTTTAATTATGTTGCAATTAAAAAAAAAATTCACGTTATTTTAATCAAAAGGGACTTTAGCCTAGGACTGCTAGTCATTTACCTCAACAGGAGACTTCGAGCAAACGATAACTAGTATACATATAGTAACACGTAGACTGGAACTACTTCCAAATGAACTATTCCGCCTCCAGCTCCCCCACCGATAACAGCAGGCCTCAACCACAACTTTGCCAAACAATTGGACCACTTTTAGCCAATCTTCAGATGATATTGTGCAAACAACCAGGGGCGATCCCATGATTTTCCAAAGGAGGGGTTAAAGCAGCGTTCCGGGAAATATTAAGCTTTAGTCATCATATAGCAGTTAAAAAAAAAAAAAAAAAACATTATAAAAACTCATGGGAGAGCTATAGTCCTTTTAGCTCTCCCATGAGATTTTCACCTGGGATCACCTCTGCAAACAATCGCGCAAAATGGCGCCTCCGTAGCCAGGTGGGAAGGAGCAGCAGTGCGTAGCACATGCTTCTTGATTAGACCGTAGTTCGAGCCCGTCACCACCAAATACGGAAGATACGGAAAGGTCAGGGAATGACCACCGCATATCCCGGAGCAATATGGCCTTAGTTGCTAATGCTCCTAAAACACCAAATAACAACAACAACAATCGCGCAAAACTGTGAAAAAACATATTTCTTATTTCGGACTTTTCTTTATACCAATTTCGTTACAAGGATTTATTTTTCCAGACGAGATGAATTTTATTTTGCTATTTTAGTTGAATGGTGGCTAGCAAGGAACATTCTTATTATTTAGATTAAGTTATTTCGTTATACTGAATATTTCCTTAGCGTTTCATTATACATAGGGACATTTTTCTGTATACAGGGTGTATTAAAAGGCACCAGCATGTTTATCGTCTGGACCTTTTGTGTTATATTTGGAAGGAATTTTTTCGAGTTGATATTAAATTTAGACTTAAGTATTCCGGCTTAGATTTTGCCTAATAAGCTGCTTTTTGCTCAAGCAGAAAGTCGTTCCAAACTGTTTCCCATCCTTGGTTTAGTCTAAAATCGTCCCTGCTATTACTTGGCAAACCAATGTAAGTCGATTTTATTTGAAGAAAAGAGAAGAAAAAAAAAATCGAACGAAATGTTTTTAAACATGAAGGCATGACATGTAACTGTCTTGGTACAACTACATGCATGTATTGAGGAAAAAACATCACATAACGGTTCTCTCTATCACACACACACAAATAAAATCGATTTGCATTTGTTTCTAGAAGTACAGCAATGATATATTTCAGACGAAACCGGTGGTAGGGAAAAAATTTCCCATGGAGAAAATAACAGTTGTTTAGGCAGAATTTAAAATTAGAAATCATGAAATATAAACGGGAATACTTTAGTGTAATTTTGACATTAATTTCAAAATATTCAGCCCAAATATAACGATAAAAGGTTCTAGGGTTAAAGGTTCAGACGAGAAATAGCCTAAACCTAAAAATAAGCGGGTTGTGGGGGGGGGAGAGAGAGAGAATAGATCCCGATGCATTTTAAGGAAGTAAGATACAGTATATTTCTAGGTTTAGCTGTCTTGATTGTGAAGAATTTGGGTGAGAAGGGTCATGAGCTCGCGGGTGAACGCCGCATAACAGAAGAAAGAGATGAGCATTCCTGAACCCAGGTGATACAAACAAATCTAAAAGGAAGTAGAGGAAAGTGATGTAGAGACAGAAGTAGCGTGAAGTATAAACACAGAGTTGCATAATCTATGGCAAAGACTGCTAAATATTCATTGCAATTATAGTTCCTTCTGTTCTTGCAGTTAATTATTATGTCAATTACAACTTATACAGATAATGATTAAATTCTTACAGCAATATTACCATGTTCATGCTCGTCAATTGATGAAAATAAATAAATGATGTCAAAATTTGTCAACTTTTAGCCAACAAAAGGACTTCACTGAACATCAGTCTGTAGTTGCGGTGAAAGAAAAAGAAATTGTACTTCTACAGTTCCTTGGCAGTTATTGTAATTAACCTTTTACACGTCTATTTCGGGTTCGATCTCATACGGCTGAGTTCGTTGTCTCCCTAGCTCACTCATCTGAAGTTTGGCTTTCGAATAAGTTCTTCCATTGTAGCCCTCGTCGGTAGTATAGTTGGAAGAATCGCCATCCTTTCCCTACCGGGTGGAAACGTTTCCTTAAGTTCGAGACCAGTCGATAACATGAGGAATTTTTAGGGGCCTTTTTTCACATCACTGAGTTAGTCATTCTCAAGCGAGGACAGCGTGGTTTTTCCCTTCGGGAAACGCGGGTATTTCGTCCAGAAAACAGAAAATCGACAACAGAGCACACGCAATTTAAAGACAGTATACGGAGTAATATGGCCTTAGTCACTGATGCTCTTAAAAAGTCTGCTACAACAACTTCCCATGTCTATCTCTATTATCTGGAAATTCAGTGTACCAACTTATGCTTCAATGCCTGTATTTCGATATCACTTGCGTTGCCTCTGTTTAGATCTGTCTGGGTCACCAAGGTTCGGGAATGTTCGCCTGCTTCTTGTCTCTGTGCCAACAGGGTTCAGGAACTCTCGCATGCTTCTATCTGTGTCACTATGGTTCGCGAATGCTCGCCTGCATTCGCGAACGAATTCATGTCCGATGAACAGGAAGGCCATTCCATGGTGGTAAAATCTATGGAATCCTCTTCGAACCATGTTCTAATCACCATAGCTCTGTGGGAAGGCGCATTGTCCTGCTGGAATAGTCGATTGCCCTGTGGATGCACAATGACTATGAAGGGATGCAGATGGTCTGCAAGGATGGACACGTAGCCTGGACCTTCCAGAGATGCCTCTAGACGTACCGAAGGTTCCAGCGTGTGCCAGTTGAACACGCCCCAAACTATTACCGACCGTCCACCTGCCTGATCAGTTCCTTGTTGACATGACAGGTGCATAGCTTTGTACGGTTCTGCCAGATACGCACCCTCCCGTCCGCTCGAAATAACTAGAAACGAGACTCATCGGACCAGGAGCCCGTCTCCAATCATCCAAGGTCCAGTGTCGTTGTGCTTTTGCACAGTTGAGGCGTAGAGTCCTGTGTCGTGGTGTTAGCAACGGAGCACTGGTGGGTGGCGGCTCCCATAACCTATTACGGCTAATGATCGCCTGATGGTCTTGGCGGAGATGTTTCTGACACCTCTCTCGTTGAAGTCGGCGGTGATTTTTGCCGCTGTCGCTCTCCTGCTGACAGAAATAATGCGAGACAGACTTCCACGGCCACGTTCATCCACCACCTTTCTTCTCTCACAGCGCTGTCCACGATGAGATGTTATTCCGGAAATGGCGTATTCCCGATACACTCTTGATACTGTCGAATGGAGATAGTGCAATTTCTGTACCATTTCCGCGACAGAGTGGCCCATGCGTCGGGCACCCGCTATCATCCCTCTTTCACAGTCGGTTAACTCACGACGTTTATCCACACTGACATCGATTTACCGTCTACGTGAATGCAGTGTACCTATATACCTGCCAATCGGTAGGTCATCCACTACCAAGAGGGATGACAGCGTCGCGTTGCCCAGGAACCAGATGTGCCATGAATTCTGTTCTTTCAGTGTAATATGGAGTTCTATGAGCACTGCAGACAGGCGGCCAGGTTATACAGGAGTTTTGCTAACGGCAATAAGGAGGTGATTATCTCGTTGTATAAGACAATGGTCAGGCCACATCTTGAGTACCGCATGCATACAGGTCTGGAAACCTCTTTTTAGAAATGATGTAGCCCTGCTGGAACTGGTACCCAAAAAGGACAACAGCATTGTTGAGGGGGAACAAAGAGGTGCTCTTACCAAGAAAGACTTCAGTTCTGAAATTGCAGCGTCTGGAGACTAGAAAATTGCGGGTTCCTATTTTCCTTAAACACCTCAATCAGATCACCTGCGAAGTGATCTGACTCAGGCTTTTAAGGCTCGGAGTGGCTTGAGAAAATTCAATGCTGGTGGGAGTCTTCCTCTTCCTGAGACTATGCACATGAGAAGACAAATTCAAATTGACGAAGGATAGTTGCAAAATGCGGATATTTGCCTTCAGACAGCGAGTAATGGATTGTTGGAAAAGCTTCCATCCGTTCGTTGTTGTTGAAGCAGATAGTTTGAATAAGTTCAAAAATAAGTAACTTGTATAGGTCTAATGACTCTGATACGTACAACGAACAACTGTACAGAGAAATCGAATGGGCCAGTAAATCAGAATGTCTTATAATGGGGATTTTAACATTCCATGTCTTGACTGGAACTTGTGCGTTGGTCACTCGCACACTAGCAAGACTTTTGTAGATTTATTGGATGACTGTTTTCTACAGCAGCATGTTCGAGAGACAATCATATCAGCAGAAATTATTCGTTCATTAAGAATCTGCAGAGAAAGCATCCACTAGGTGGCAATGATCACAGTGTAATCATATGGGATTTACTTAAAGATTTGACAACTATCGGGGTAAAGGGAAGGATTTTTGCTTCCGTAAAGGTGACTATGGTGGTCTCAGACAGCTTTTAAATTCTATATAGTGGGACCAACTGGTGGTATTACCAACAGCAATTCTAAATAGGAAGCATTCTAGGATTCACCCTAGTAGCTTCCAGAACTGAGTGCTGGAAGCTACTGGGCTTTTCATACCAACTAAGAAATAGTGTTCAAGGTTTGGGCTTAAATGGATGTCAGATGAACTAATGAGACTCGTGGCAGAGAAGAAAAATGCGTGGGATGCATATAAATTTTCAGGTAACACAGTAGGCTATAGGTAGATATAAGCTAGTCTGTACTCGAGTCACAAAGGAGGAGGTTAGGCAAGCGAAGTTAGATTACGAGAAATCCTTGGAAAAGCATGCAAAGAAAAACAGCAGACTTCTTTATTTATGCAAACTCTAGAAGGAAGGGAATGAATCAGAGTGGTCCACTTGATATCGATGGTTCCACTTGATATCGATGAACCAACTCAGGTAGCTAACAAACTGGATGAGTATTTTGCATCTACATTCACACAGGAGGAATTCTGTAGGCAACTGGACGCCAGAAGTTTATCAAACTCTGACAGGGAGTTAAATGATTTTGCAATAACTGAGAGGAAAGTGGAGGAGAAATTGTTGAAGTTAAACATAAGAAAGACACCTGGGGTGGACTGGATCTATCCAGGTATATTATATTAGGAAGGCAGCAAAGGAAGTAAGCAAACCCTTATCCACGATTATGAGAGCATCCTTGGATTCAGTGGAGGTCCCCATGGACTGGAGATGTGGAAATATATCCCCAGTTCACAAAGGGAGATCAGAGGGTGACACGAATAATTACAGACCTGTGAGTTTAACTTCTATTCCGGGGAAAATAATGGAGTCACTGGTTTAAAGAAGCAATGCAGGATCATCTAGAGTCTAGATTCTAGACATAACTGCAGTTATAGTTCAGACACAGCATCGGTTTGTTAAGTGGAAAACTTGCCTCACCAATTTGATTGGATAATAAGATGTGATCACCAAGGAACTGGATGCAAAACATAATTTTCATATCATATACCGGGCGGTTATAAAATAAGTTTCCCTATTCATGAGACCCTAGTGTCAAAACGGTTAGAGACAACGCTGTGAAACGGGGAAGCGATTTGTAGAAGAAAAAATATTAGTTCAAATTTCCGCCAAAAGAGGAGAAATTGGCACTGTAAACATGAGATGGAGTACTTAACTTAGGATTAGATTTTAATGTCAGAACTGGGAAATCTACAAATATTTTTCTATGTGCTTTCCTTCACTTGAAATGACATTCTGAAAATGGAGGACTGCGTGCGACAAAGTTTCACGTAGCATCTCATTGGGGATGTTGGCTACATGCTGTTTAATGCTTGCTCTTAAATCGAGAAGTCTGTATGCCGCCACGGTAAACTCTGTCTTTCAGGTATGCCCATAACTAGAAATCACAGGGATTGAGAGCTGCTGATCGGGCTGGGCAGAACTGCGGAAAGTCTCTAGAAATGATGCGATCATTTCGGAATGTTGAACGGAGCAGTTCCTTCATTTGTCGATCAGCGTGGGGGGCACCATCTTGCATAAACACTACGGTCTATATGCATTGCCTTTCTTGCAGAGCGAGAATAATGTGATCTCTTACAAGAGCGCAGTAGCGTGCACTAGTTATCGTACACCTTACGGGGCCATGAGGTGTAGACTCTTCAAATAAGAAAGGTCCGATTATAAACTCTGCTGGGAATCTACACAATAGCTTAACGTATGGACTTGGTAGTTGTCTTACATGCACAGCAGATGGACGAGAACATTGGGCAGTTTTGTGCATTTACAGCCCCATGAAGAGTGAAATGTGCCTCATCAGACCACAAGATCATTCGAGCCCATGTATCGTCATTTCATACAAGCCAGATATCGTAGTGCAAAGTCTATTCGTTCTTGCTGATCACAAGACTTTAGTTGTTGCACTACCGTGAATTTTGTATTGGAACCAGAGTAAAATTATTCGAAGCACTTTACATACAGTAGACCAGGGAAAGTTCAAGTCTGTTGACACACGTCTGGCACTAGTGACTGGTAGTGTTTCGCATTCTGACCAATGCAACCGCCACTTCATCCACTACCTCCGTTCGAATACGTGGTCGTCCCCTGCCTGGAATTACACCTAACTCCCCTGTCGCTTCTAATTTCTTTATTAGTTTTCTTAGCCCCACTGACGTCAAAGGTCCTTTACGCAAAACTTTTAAGTTTCCGATATTCACGTAGTGCTGCATTAGCGTTACTATTATTCTGGTAGAACAGTTTTACTGAAAAAACACGTTCCTTTTTTGTAAGAGCCATAATGGTTACTGACAGTGGCGTTGGCCTTTCTGCTTTTATCAACAAGGATGTCAATTGCGTAAGCAGCGTGTCTTGAAGTAAATGACAACTTTTAAATACAGTATGTGCAAAGCCTTTTTTTTTCCCCTGGTGACGGAAATTTGAAATTTTTTTTTTCTTCTACAAATCGTTTCCCCATACCCTAAATGACATACCCACCGATTTTCACAGCGCTAACTTTAACCATTTTGACACTAGGGTCTTTTTTCCTGAATAGGGAAATTTATTTTATAACCACCCGGTACTTGGACTTCAGGAAAGCTCATGTGGTCTTGTCAACGATATACAAGAACTTTGCTAGCAGAAATAAGCAGGTGATTATCCCTTTTTCGGGCGGAATCTTGACTATAAAGGTCTTTCCAGACCTGCAAACAGGTCTGGAAGCCTCATTTTAGGAAGGATATAGAGCTGCTGGAATGAGTACACAGAAAGTGTATAAGTTAAGTGCAAATGCATTATTAATACACAGCCAATTCTAAATTATGATGCATCGATATTAATGATGCATTTGCACTTAACTTATACATAGTCTAGACTTTCTCGCAGCCTGAGGCATTAGCCCTAAACGCATTATAGTACACAGAAAAGCAACGAGATCGGTGAGGGTGAAAAAGGGGTGATCTTACAAGAAAGGTAAATTCTGCAAATTGCAGCGTCTGGATACTAGGTATTCGAGAGGTGATCTGATGGAGGTGTATAAGGCTTTGAATGGTTTGAGCAAGCTTAGTGCTGATGAGATTCTTCATCTTGCTCAGATTAGGCACTTGAGTGTGAAGTTTTTGTAGTAGTAGGTTTTAGGAGCATCAGCGACTAAGGCCATATTGCTCCGTGTATACTGTCTGTAAGAAAATTGCATGTGTTCTGAGGTCAATTTTCTGTTTGCTGGACAATATCTAGAGTCAGTCTCAGGCGAGTTAGTATGATTTTTCCTCCCGGAAACTCTGGAGAAAAACCATATTACACTCGCCTGAAGCGGACTAACTCAGCCACGTTGAGAAAAAAGGCCCATAAAAATTCCTCCCTTCATCGACGGAACTCGAACTTTCTACCTGGTGTGGGAAGGAAAGCGTCCTACCAACTGTGCTACCACGAGGGCACTTGAGGGGGCATGAATTCAAATCGAGGAAAGACAGTTGTAGAATAGGTGTGCGGAAATTTGCCTTTAGCCACAAGTGATTGATTGCTGGAACAAACTTCCATTTGTTGTTGTGGAAGTTGATAGCTTAAACAGATTCAAGGAAGGACTGAACAAGCCTTTGGGTGAGTGGATGGGTGAAAGGGTTGGTTTTTCCTTATTCTTTTTTTTTTTTTTTTTTTGTGGCAGATGCTGTATAAACTTGCTTTCTTGCATCATATGCTACTGCTAATGTTAATGCCAATGCTGACTATTCGAGGGGATGGATAAGTGAAATAGTACTTTTTGGCTGATGCTGTATAAGCTTGTTTTCTTACATCATTTGCAACTATTAATCTTCTTCTTCTTCTTCTTCTTCTTCCAGTCATGTAGCTCTCTGAGGAGCTGTTGTGACCACCAACAGATGCCTCCAACTGCATCGATCTTGTATTGTACGAGCGGCATCGCAAAATTTCATGGCCAGAAGTTCACTGATCCCATCCTTCCACCTAGTTGCCGGTCTTTCTCTGTTCCTTTTTCCCCTCGATTTTGCCTTCCTTTATATTCTTCAACAGAAAGTTTTCCAACCTTACTATGTGTGCAAAAAATTTGAGTTTTCTTCTGTTGAAACTATGAAGAAGAATTTTAGGCGTGCCAATTTCATTCAATACCCACTCGGTTTTGCTTCGATCAAGGTAAGAACGCATTATTCTCCTGTAACATCACAATTCAAATGCCTCAATTTTCTTCCTATCAACTCTTCTCAGATTCCATCCTTCACATCCATAAGTGGCAACTGGAAAAGTTAAAGAATCAATGATTCTCAGTTTCGTCTTTAGCGGAAGATCTTGATTTCTCCATAATTTCGTCAGTTCAATGACTACTGTTTTAGAAATTGCCTGTCGTCTCCTTGCATTACTATTTTTATTTATTCTTGACCCTAAGTAATCAAATTCATCAACTTCTTCTATATCTTATCCATTAACCTTCACTTTACTGGAACCGAGATTATCACCAGTCACTATAATTTTACATACACACATTCAGAAACAGTCATTTTACAACGAAACACAGTATCATCTGCATAACGAAAGTTGTTTATCTTCAGTCCTCCAATTTTGATGCCAGTCTCTAAATCTTCCAAAGCTTCATGCATGATATCTTTGGTATAAAGATTAAAAAGGTGAGGTGACAAAATGGAGCCCTGCCTCACACCTTTACTGATTTTGAGAAAGCCTGTGTGTCCCATGTTGGTTCTCACAGTTTCTTCCTGTTCCTGGTATAGTAGCTTAATCAGCTGAATCAGGTGGATTGGGAATCCCATATTAGTCATCGTTTCCCGAAGTTTCTCACGTTGAGCACAATCAAACGCTTTTGAATAATCTATAAAACACAAAACGACTGGAACATTTTTTCAATAATCAGTCGTAGACTTAAGATCTGATCTCTAGTTCCTCTGTCCTTTCTGAAACCAGCTTGCACATCTGGCATTTTTTCTACAAGTTTTCTTGAAATTCTGTTTAGTATGATTTTAAGAGGAATCTTGCTAGCATGAGAAATTAGGCCAATAGTCCTGTAAAGAAAATTTTTAGATCTCCTTTTTTTTTTTTTTTTGGTAAGGGAATGAAATTTGATTTCTTCCAATCTGATGGCCACTTTCCCGTTTCTTAAATTTTTACAATCAATTTATGAAAAAAAGTCGGTGCCCTTCACACCTGTAGCTTTAATCAATTCTACTGGGATTTCATCAATTTCAGGTTACTTGTCACACTTCAGTTCTCTGATGGCGTTTTCAGCTTCTTCCCTCAGTGGAACTGGTTCATGATCACACTCTTGAAAGAGGAGTGGCAGATTATTAGTGTCAATAGATGCTATGAAGAGCTACTCAAAGTATTCTTTCCACCTTCCTTTAATTATATTCTCCTCTTAATGACCATTTCTGTTAATTTACGCCCCTGGATTCCTTAATTACATTAAGTTTTGGACGGAACTTTTGTTTTAAGGATTTAATAACATCATACATCTGCTTAGTGTTGTTCCTTTTGTTGCGGTATTAGATTTCTTTTCACTCCGATTGATATAATCCTGTTATCCTGGCTTAAACAACGCTTAATGGCTTTGCTCAGTTCCTGATACTTTTCATTTCCATGTGCAGCTCTTCTCTGTTCAATAAGTTTAAAAGTGGCTTCTGTAATCGATGGCTTCCTAATCTTTTTCCTTTCGCTAATGTAGCTATTTGCTGAATCCTTAATAATGTTTTTTGTATTTTCCCACATTTCCTCAGGTAGCAGTTCTTCATCTAATTCTAATAGAGCTTGAAAACGATTGCGTGTTTCAATTATATAATCGTTGGGAATACTTTCTACGTCCAGTCATCTAGGAAAATCGCATTCATGAACTTTTTCATCTTCAGCTTGATAATGATGTGAAGTAACTGATGATCACTGCCACAATCTGCACCAAGAAGTGTTTTTGCTGTGATAACACTGGAACGCCATCTTTGCTGAATAAGGATGTAATCAATTTTATTCCTTGTTTTATGATCAGGAGATTTCCATGTGTAGAGTCTTCTCGGATGTTACTGAAAGCAGGTGTTACATATGACAAGACTGTTCAGATGACAAAATTCAATTAATCTTTCTCCCTGTTCATTTCTAGTGCCGAGACCTACCACATTCCGGACTAGAAGAGACTGTCTTTCCTACTTTTGCATTGAAATCACCGATGAGTATAAAAACATCCTTACTTAGGACCAGGTCAAGAGTTGCTTGGAGATTTTCATAATAAACTTCCATATCTTCATTTGTGGCTGTTGATGTCGGTGCATATGCAACTAAAACTCTGAGATTTACTGGTTGGCTCTGAAGTCTAACCGTCATTCTGCTATCAATAGGATTGTATCCAAGAAGAGACCTTGAACATTCTTTATTCAAAATAACAGTGACACCGTGCTCTTTTACTTGGTCACTTCCAGAAAAAACAACCAAAGACCCATTCTAGTGTTGAAATGACCTTGTCCTGACCACAGGATATCCGTTGCTCCTAAAATATCAATTTTTTACCTATCCATGGGCCTCAGTGGGAAGCCACTATTGGCTCCCCATCCAGGCGCCACTCATTTTTGAAAATATCACATGGCTAAATTCTTGTGTAGTGTTTATTTGGCCAAGGTTGGTCAAAACTAATATGGTTTAAAATTTAAAGCCTATGGAATTTATTTCTATCAATTCCATATAGTTGCACCAAGCCAATAATAGTAGTAGTAATCGCCATATAGTGCAAGGAAGCCACAAGCTTTTGCTGCACTGGCAAAAAAAAAAAAAACACCAAGCAGATAAAAAAATACAAATAATTGTATTTTTATTAAAGTACAAATTATTATATTGGTTCCCCGTAACTTAATACATAAACCGTATTTTTGTCTGTAAATCTTCTCATACAGTTGATCCCCGAATTTGCTCAAACTGTCAACTTCAAATACCTTCGAGAGCAAATAGTTACAGCAATCAACGACTAGCCGGCTAAAAGAAAACTTCCTACAGTTTAATCTAAACCTCAACCCCCTGTAATTTGAATTAATAGCCCCTAGTTGTGGAATTATTTATAAGTGAAATATATATATATCTAACTGTAGCTAGATATATCTAGCTAGATATATATATATATATATATATAAATATATATATATATATATATATATATCTAGCTTCATTCATTTTATGGAATTATCCATAAAATGAATGAAGTTGAAAATTCCACCTTCATTCATTTTACTAATCCCCCTCATTAATATACAAACCTCAATCAGGTCACCTCGGAAGTCTCTGGTTGCCAATCTCTGTAGCCCACATAATCAGAGTCTTTCCTCATACAGTAGTCCTTTTGCCGATCTTACCATTCGAGTTGCTCGTCTTTGGACCCTGTCAAGAAGCTCAATGTGTTCTTTCAGATGAGATCTCCATACTTGAACACAGTATTCCAAATGTGGTTCTACAAGTGCTTTGTACAATGGGATTATGACCTACCTATCTCTATAGGATAATGTTCGATAAATCATCGAAAGGACACCATGGGCTCTCCTGGCTGCCTGTTTACACTGTTCAGGAAATTTATATCTGCCCATAACTCTCAGATCCCTTTCTTCGGCTACTGTTTTTAATTCAACTCCATCGAGTGTATAATTGATTTTGGAGTTGCTCTTCCCTAAATGCATTTTACTGCATTAAAACTTAGCTGTCACTTTTCTGACCATTCCTGACGCTTGTTCATTCCATTCTGAAGATGCGCTTCTTGGGACTGATCATTAACAACCCTACCAATCTTTACGTTGTCTGCAAATTTTAATATCAGGCCTTATATCCCTTCGTCTATGTCATTTCTGAAAATGAGAAACAACAGTGGTCCAAGAACTGATTCTTGAGGGATCCCACTCCTGACGTTACACCGATATGAAGAATATTCATTAATCATAACCTTGTGCCTTCTGCCCTTCAGAAACCCAACAATCCATCTTAGAAACTTACTAGTGATCCCAACTCGTTCAAACTTATACAGTAATCTCTCATGAGAGACCGAGTCAAATTCTTTGCTAAAATCCAAATAAAGTATGCGGAAATTATTCAGTACATCCTGCTGATGAGTAACTGTGTCAAAATAGCCTACTAATTTAGTTAATCATGATTTTCCCTTAACAAACCTTTCATAATTCTTTCAGAATGTCCCTAAATTTGCATCCTTCATTATTGTCTCTAAGATTTTTCCTATCACTGAAGCCAGACTAACCGGTCTGTAGTTATCAACTTCACTTTTAGAACAGCTTTTATGTATTGGTGATACTTGGCACTTCTCCAAACCCTTGAATCCAAATATGCCCGCATAATTAACCTCGATGGTTCAATACATTCTTTTCAAAACTACGGGGTATGGCCACAGGACCGGCTCCAAAATTTGAGGAACTCTGTTCAAGAATTACTTGCGGGCCCTGTGCAAAACTTATACGGGGTGTTTTTGTAATAATTTATTTTTTACATTTTTGGGGTAAGTTGTTGTTTTCAATTTTTTTTTTTACATTTTTTAATTTTATTTTACAGAAACTAAGAAATAATTTTATATTATACTGAACAAAAATTTTAAATACGAATATTTTTAACACACGAATCAACGACATTGTTTAACAATTACCATCATCTCATAAAAATAGGAATGTGAATAAATAATAATAGGAACTAATAATCACTCAAACAATACAGATATTATTGAAAGTGAATATAATATAAAAATTACATTTTTAAATAACGTCCTATGTTCGATATCAAACGAAACATACACATTGAGAATGAAGGATACGCTCTACTTCCAGCAATTTGGCCACCATTCTGGAGGGTGCACATATTCTAAATTTACCTTAACTTTGATATGTTCAAAGTTAAGGTAAACTTTGAACGTATTAAAGAATGGTATTATATCAAAGAAATGACTTAAAAATGCAAGAATAAAACAATCTTATACTATAGTTGAATTAATATGAATAATATCAATGAAAATTTCTTAGGTTAATAACGTCTTTGATAGAGCTTATTGTGTCAGGTTAAATTAAATGTGTAAAGTGAAATTTCGATGTAAAATTTAGTTAAACTGATAAAGTTAAATGCTAAATCTTAATGATATTGAAAATGTATATTGAGATATTAATGTTTCAAATTAAATGAAAAAAAAAAGTTAAAAAAACATTATAATAAAAATGATACTGAAAATATTAAATGTTAAAGCTTAAGGAATGTCTCAAGTTAAATAAAAATCTAAAGTTAAAACTTAATATGTACTTAGCTCTAAGAAATAAACACTCATTTCTGAAAAAAATGCTTTATTCCGATGAACCACCAATGTGTCAAGAAATATTTGAGGTAAGTTCCTCTTTTCTGACGCTACTAAGATCCAATGAACTCTCTCAGGCTGCAGGAAAACGCTCATTTCCAATGTCTCTGTAAAATTCATCTTAGTTCCTCTGACTCAGCACTTCCCAGCGCTCTGAGATGCCGGAATTACCACCACACAGGAGTACGTTTCTGTGCTGGGGAGAAAATCTCACTCCGCAAGCGTGCCGCGCATGTGCATTGGTTGATGTTGAGCAGCGTCTGATTGGTTGATGCTGAACAGCGCCTGTTTCTAATAAAGAATATTGGAACGATTTCTGCATCTGACTGAACTTTATCAGCCATGCTAGTGACCAGCGCTTAACTGTACTGTAGCTGTGATTAACTCGCAATGTCTCAATCTGTTGACGAGCCACAGGCACTTGTAGCAGGCTTCGCCAAAAATTATCTGTCTGAAAACTCCATGGACATACAGTACTGTTTTCATCACTTACCTCAGTATTACCGAACACTTATTTTTATCAATCACCTATCTATCAACACATATAAAATCAATTACTATTTTCATCACCTTACATTATAATTTTCTTTTCTTTCTTCCTTACTCCTTAGTACCCTTATATCATATCATAGTCATTACCTTTATCTATAATCTAACCCAATTTAATAACTTAATTTTGTACATTGCATAAAAGATTTCCTTTGAAAGATTTCCAAACAATTTCTCACAGAGTTTCGATTAGAAGTCTATGAGTTCGGGGTTCAATAAAACTGGAACACACGTCCCAAAATGGCCCGCTACTCCAATTCCTTTGCACTCTGGTTTTCCTCTGTGACAAACGGATGTGAGAAGGATTCTCACATCCGTTTCAAATCTTTATGGCAGTCTATCCCTTCTTCTGCGGCTCTTGGACTGGACACTTCTTCTCACGTAGATGTTTCGACTCACATATCTGCATACTTGGCTCATTCTCTTAGGGTCCGGATCTAGACGCAAATGTAGCTTCCTACATGATTATACTTCAGAAATACAGCATGCGATTTCGTTGCTATACACGCCGATCACCCGACTGAGGGCCAACTCTGCCAATACTTTAGAACATATGATCCCGCTCATTCACAAGTCCAAAAAAAAAAACCCTCCACCACTCTCTCTCTCTCTCTCTCTCTCTCTCGTTTCTTTTTTCATCCCTTTTCTTACATTTCACCTTTCTGACCGGAACTCATTACTTCCTTACCTTCTCTCCGCCTCACTCCCCCCCCCCCTTTTTTTTTTCTCTTCATCTCACTTCCTCAAATTCCGAACTTTCTTTATCCAATACAACACTTAAATTTTTCACTCCTTCCTATTTGCTAAACAAAACTTACCGTCTCCACGCGCCTCCGTAGCCAGGTGGAAAGGAGCAGCAGTGCGTAGGAGCAGCACACGCTTCTTGATTAGACCGGGATTCGAGCCCGTCACCACCAAATACGGCGGATGCGAAAAGGTCAGGGAATGACTACCGCATATTCACGTAGCAATATCTCCTTAGTTGCTAATGCTCCTAAAAACCAAATAACAACAACAAACAACCGTCTCCCTCGTGCAAAAAACGAAACGCCTCTCTTGTAATTTTCTTGGTTACTTCGTTTATTTCGCATCTTGCATTACAACTCTTATGTATGACATCACCTCCAACAATACCAATTTTCGTGTTTTGACATTACCGTTACAATGTTGCCCTTACCTAAATCTGCCACAGTGGCTCTGTCCGAATGACAGACTGTCCACTCAATAGCTGTTTACTTCAAAAGTGGCATAGATCAAAGGTGCTTCACAACTCGGTCCTATTGTCTAGCTTCTAGTAAACCTTTCTCTCCGGTTCACAAATTCCACTCCTTCTCTAGTACGGGCTACTGTTTTGTTTATTCTCAGTTCCCCTCTTTGACCTACTTGTTGCTTCTGGTCTCCATTTAACTTCTATTTTAATTCACACATTTATAACCCCCCCCCTATTTCTAAATCTAGAATATCGGATTTAGAAATAGGGAGATTATAAATGTGTGAATATGGTAAATATTAAAGTTGGAAAATATTCCAACCTTAATATTTCCCATATTCAAAACTTTATATTCAAACCTCAGAAATTAGATACGTATATAGATTTTACCTGTGTATGCAAATATATCCCCAAGATCACCACAAGTAATTCCCAGTAATATCAACTATTATCATGGGGCATATTTCGGGATATCCCATGCTCCAGTGCTAGCCGCTGAAAAGCTTTTTTTGCTTGTTTTACCATTAACTGCAGATATTTGGTATATCCTCTCTGCAGTGAATGCGCAATCCAGCAACAATCTCATTGTGTTCATAAGGAACACAATGAATTAAAGAGGATAGTGAGAGTCCATTGGCATATTAATGGTAGATCCCTAGAAATGCTGTATAAATGCATTTTTATTCCAATCGTAACTTATGCGTGCCGAGCATGGTTAGCTGTGGTCGAAAATTTACTGATTAGAAAACATCTTCAGGCGGCACAAAGGTCTGACTTTCTGAGTGTAACGAGAGCTTGTCGGACGGTCTCCAACGACGCACTTCAGATTATTGCAAGGCAAAAACCAGTAGATTTATTATTGTAGAAAGATAAACAAATCAGAGTCCTGAAGTAATGGTAATTAGGTCCTGCCCAGAAATAGAGAAGTTTTATAATAAGAATGATGAAGTGAAAAAGAAGAAAAGATTAGAAATGGAGACTATGGAAGAATATAGAGAGACTATACAATATAGGAAGAATAACATACCAGATGGTTCCTGAGGTGAGATCTATATAAATAATAAAGTGGCCTATTTTAGGCCTGCATCAGACAATGGTTGATTGGCCATGGATTGAGGGCAAGATTATTTGACGATAATGGTAATTTTGGTTGGGGGAGTTTAGAAACAACAGAGAACATAATTTGGGAATGCCAAAGGTATGATGTTCAAGAAATAAGTTGAGATAGAGTATTGGAATCCTCTCTCCTCTGGAGCCTTTTTGAAACTAAAGAGAATTACACTGAAAGGACAGAATTTATGGAATGCCTGGTTCCTGGGCAGTGCGACGCTGTCACCCTTCTCACAAGTGAACAAACCCACAGCAGGTATATAGGTAGACTACATCATTGCATTCACGTAGACGGTAATTCGATGTCAGTATGGATAAACGTCGTGAGTTAACCGACTTTGAAAAAAGGGATAATAGTGGGTGCCCGACGCATGGATCACTCTATCGCGGAGGTGGTACAGAAATTGCACTATCCCCGTTCGACAGTATCAAGAGTGTATCAGGAATACACCCACCCATTTCCGGAATAACATCTCATCGTGGACAGCGCTGTGGGCGGAGAATGTGGTGGATGAACGTGGCCGTCGATGCCTCTCTCGCATTGTTTTAGCCAACCGGAGAGAGAGAGACAGTGGCACAAATCACCGCTGACTTCAACGAAGGAGGTTCCAGAAACGTCTCCACCAAGACCATCAGCCGCAATAAGTTATGGGAGCCACCGACCCATTGCTAACACCACGACACCAGGACTCAACACCTCAACTGGTCGAAAGAACATAGGCCCTGGACTTTGGATGATTGGAGACGGGTCTCCTGATCCTATAAGTCCCGTTTCCAGTTATTTCGAGCGGACGGGAGGGTGCATATCTGGTGGAAACCGCACGAAGCTATGCACCCGTCGTGACAAGGAAGTCACTGTTCAGGCAGGTGGACGGTCAGTAATGGTCTGGGGGTGTGTTCAACTGGTATACGTTACGACCTCTGGTATGTCTAGACGCATCTAGACTTTCACGTCGATGCAATCTACGCAGATATATCTAAGGCATTTGATAAAGTCCCCGCACGAACGACTTCTGGAAAAACTTAGCAATATGGTATCCATGACCCTTTGCTCTCATGGCTACGCAGCTATATTACGCATCGTTCCTTGAGCGTTATGGTCAATCAAGTGAACTCGGACAGTTTTATACCACTAAGGAGAGTACCTCAAGGCTCTACCCTAGGTCCTCTACTTTACTTTTCATTGTTTTCATAAATGATCTTCCTTCTTTCATCTGCACCTTTAATATTCAAGTTGCTCTCTATGCAAATGATCTCAAGATCTACTTAGCAGTGAAGGAGATAACAGATTCTCAACAGCTTCGATGCGCCATCAATAAATTCTCTCTGTGGCTATCTCTGAATGGATTGTCTGCTAACCCCGCGAAGTGCAAAGTAATCTCTTTCTCATCCTGCAGATCTCCACAACTAATAAATACTGAGTACACTATTAACTCTGTGATCATCGAAAGGTGTGACCAAGTTAACGACTTGGGGATTCTGTATTCCAGCAATGCTAAATTTGATGCCCATGTCCTTAAAATCACCAGCAAAGCATTCAAAACACTGGGATTTATCAAACGGAACAGCCACAAGTTCGAAAACTACAGATATGCTGTCATCCTTTATAAAACTATAGTTCTCCCAATTCTTGAATTCAGCTCACCCATCTGGAATCCTCACACGAAAACTTTAAGAAAATTGAAGCAGTCCAAAAAAATTTTGTCCGTTACCATACGTTCCAATAATCCTCTATTTTATCACACAGTGTACTATGAATCACTGTGTGATTACTTTCATCTGAGGCCAGGCCTCTGTGCACTAGAAGAATTATTGCTGACATCACTCTTCTAGCCAAAGTAATCATAGTGTGCATAGTGTTAGGGTCGGGCGCCACCTGTGTTTTCCCACATCTGCACCATATGTACACCGAAGAAATACAGAACACTGTAAATGCCAGAAAAAGTGTAGTGTGTTGGGTTCTGTTGTGTGTCCTGGCATTTGGCCGCGGGATCCCTGATCGGACCACACGTTGCCCGCACACACCACTAGGAGGTAGCCAGGCTGCCCATTATTCTCTGGCAGGTCTCCGTCAGAATCGCCTGAGCTTCCTGAACGGAGACCAATTAAAAAAAAAAATAATAAATAAAATAATCATAATAAATAATAATAATAAAAAATAAATAAATAATAAGGTAGAGTGCAGCAGTACAGGGTGTACGGAAGAAGATGGGAGATGAAAGAAAGAGTAAGGGGATGTAGGTTAGCGCATCCCCTAAATTGACAGTGGAGTGTATGCCCCACCAGGAGAAAAGGGGGGAGGGGATAACTCCAGAAGAGTAGAAAAGCCACTCAGCGAGAGTGCTGAGTGTGACTTATATTTTGCGGTGGGGTGGTCAAGACCACTGGAGCCTACCGAACCATGTGGGTGAGTTAGCAGGTAATCCTACCCTGTAGCCAAAATAATCATTGAAACTTATGAAGCATCTGATATCCTTGGTAAAATCAACTTCAATGCCCCTTGTAGACAAGTCAGTAACCTTACATTGTTTCGCCTTGACTCTGCCACCACGGACTTTATGAAGTTCAGTCCACTGAACAGAATCAGCAAATGACTCTCTCATTGACTTCTTTGACAACTCCCAATCACTGATGAACTCCGTCCACAAGTTAGCCTCTTCTCTTAAACTGCAAAGTGACTAGCTCACATCTAATTATTGTAGTTCATTATTTTTAAAATTATTTTTCATTTAAATAAATTAAATTATTAATTTATTATTTGTTTTACCAGTAACTTAACTTAATGCAATCCTCTTTTTTACATATGATTTTTTTTTAAAAATCTATATCAATATTTATCTTCCTGTTGGATTTTATATTATTGTTATCAATTGCGTTCATCGTTCTGCTCTCAGATAGTGTATAGTGTGTTTAGAGTCTAACAGCATCAGGGGTTTCCCCCATCTCCGCGTAGTATACATTGTGGTATGATACAGAACACGGTAGAGGCCAGAGGTTTAAAACTGTATGGATATTGTGGGGTGTAATGTTTTGTCCCGTTGTTCATCTGGTATTTTAGCCGTTGGGTCTCAAATGAGGCCCACCGTTGCCCACACTATACCTCGTGGAGGCAGACAAGGTACACCAGTATTTTAGAGATTTACTATTTACTCTGGCAGGTCCTGCCACCTAATTTCCTGAGATTTCAGTGGCTAGGACCTAAAAAAAAAAAAAAAAAAGTGGGGGGAGGGAAGAAACGCTAGAAATTGGGTTAGGCCGAAAGAGATATAAGTTATGCGAGGTAGAGTTAATTTTTTTTTTTTTTTTTTTTTTGAGTGTGGGGCTTGTGTAGTTTTGACAAGGATCAAATGCTAGTCGCAAGGTAGCTAGAGAGGGAAGGAAGACTGAAGACTGGGGGGGGAAAGACAGAAATATGAGGTAAATAGTAAAGATAACCCCAAAAGTCAGTGGGGCAGGCTCATGCCTCACCAAGTGAAGATAGGGGATGGCAGGGGGAGGGTACAGAGTAACCATCTCTCTGCCAAGGGAAGGGATGGAAAGTGAACCGAGTGAGAGTACCCGGTTCAGATCGCCTAATGATGTTTCGGCATCAAACTGCACAATATCTTTGTCGGGTCTTTGTATGCCATTCCTGGGACATGTTGTCTCGTCCGTGTGAGTGGTCAAGTCCAGATAATGGCTCCAGTTTAAGCCAGTGGTCAGATCCAGGTTAAGTTAATGATTAGTTGTTCTTCAGATTGTAGCTGTTAGGGTTTTGTTTGGTTTACACATCTAAGGATCTTTATTCTGGATAACGAGTGGTTAGTTTCTGCTAAGGTTGTGGGTATGTTCTTCTAGTAAAAAGATCCTGTGCAAACTGCGTTAAGGCTTTATAATTGTCCTCGCTCTCCACAAGATATTGTTCTTGGTTTATTGGCGAGAAACGTATTCTGGTTATTAAGAGGCAGCGGAGGTCTTCGTATAGTTGGCAGTGGTGCATGAGGTGCTCCCACGTCTCTGGCTGTCCACAGTGGCAGAGAGGGGTGTCACTCAAACCGAAACTGGAGAATTTTGCTCTTATTGCGCCGTGTCCCGTGAGTAGGCAAGATATCAGCAGTCCCGGTAAAAACCAGTTTGGGCTTTTGGGAAACACTAGTTGATTATCCGGTATGAATCTTCGGGTGACTCCCCCTTTTGTCGAAGTCGTCCAGCGGGTTTGCCAGGCCTGCTATAGGTAATTGAGAAGGCGTTTTTTCTCGAGTTGACGATCGTTCGCCGGATCAGTTGTGTAGTCTAGGCAGGTGATTGCTCTGCCTTTGGACAGTTGATAAAGCAACCCACAGCGGACGATCTCTAGGTCCAGGGAAAGAGCGCCCAAGAGAACCTGGAGGGCGTGGGTGCTTACAGTACAGCAGGCTCTCGAGATTGTCAGTACAACTGAACGTTGAATGGTTATGAATACTGGGTAATGGTTACATGCTGTGTATCTTGTTGTTAATAAAATAAATAAAAAATCTCTGAAAGGTCCAGGTTATGCGCCCATCCTTGCAGACCATCTAAATCCCTTCATGGTCATCGTGCACCCACAGGGCAATGGACTCTTCCAGCAGGACAATGGGTCTCCCCACAGAGCCGTGGTGAGTAGAACATGATTCGAAGAGCATTCTGCAGATTTTACCACCATGGAATGGCCTCCCCGCTCACCAACATGAACCCTGTGGAGCATCTTTGGTATGCTCTGGAAAGGTCAGTTCGAGCTTTGGATCCTCTACCAGGAATGCGAAGGAATTATGGAGAGCGGTGCAGCAAGCATGGATGGAAATACTAGTGGAACGCTTTCGTAAACTAGTGGACTCAATGCCTCGCCGTGTGACTGCCCTTATCCAGGCGAAAGGTGGGCCTATCCATTACTGGGTAGGTATCACATGATTTCTGTCCACTCAGTGTATATTGTATTTATTGAGTTTGTTAAAGAAGTGTTTCAGAGGTATGATGCCCCAAGAAATAAGCTGAGACAGAATTGGAATATTGGAATCCTCCCTCTGGAGCTGTGGGGCCTTTTTTTGAAACTAAAGAGAATTATATTGTATTTATTGATTTTGTTAAAGAAGTTTCAATTGAAAAGATTTTAGTGATTTTATATATATGTGAGTTTTATGATATACAGTTATTTATTTGTAAACAGTGTACATAGAAGTGTAAATAATGTAAATAGAGTTGTATATGATTTTAGATGTACATGTTTTTAGACCTCCCTCCACCTGCCTCTTTTTTAGGTGGAGGGAGGCAAAGGCTAAGAAGGTCGTTTTCAAATTTTGAAATTTTATTGGGTGGATGAACGGTAGGTTTAGGAAACAATTTTTTTGTGATTTTATATATGATGATGTGTTCATAAAGACCGGGCTTCTCAGGTGCGTGATGCACATTGGAATTAGATCTTGTACGTGAAAAGGAATATGAGAAGTTAGAATTTTATGACGTGTGGCACTTTGACAAGAAGCATGAAATTTTATTCAGTGGATTTTGTACATTTCTCATTAATTTGTTTAGCAATAGCGTATGGCAGCAGTACTCACCTGTATTGACACATTCATAAAAATAAAACAATAGGCATCAGGATGGCCCCCCGAAATATATCTCAAATCTTTTAAAAAAAAAAAAAAAGAAAGAAAGA
This sequence comes from Mastigoproctus giganteus, assembly GCF_048544385.1. Taxonomy (NCBI): domain Eukaryota; kingdom Metazoa; phylum Arthropoda; class Arachnida; order Uropygi; family Thelyphonidae; genus Mastigoproctus; species Mastigoproctus giganteus. The sequence continues at coordinate 140,512,024 of NC_143579.1, read as the reverse complement.
AAGCATTCCTCTAGATAGTAATCAAAATACGAAAAACCCATCCAAAAGGGCCTTTGCAAGAAAACTGTGTCATAACTTGTTATAGAGCAGACTAACCTCTTTCTGGACGGTACTAAGAACATTCATGATGCTAGGGCTGAAACCATGATTGCTTAAAAATAGATGAGGGATACTGCCAGAGAAACGCAATAATTGGCACGTTTATGGTCGCCTGTGGATGCAAGTGCTATAGGGCAATGGACCAGTTAAAAGAGAGGTAAATCTATCGCAACAGACAGCCCAATTTACACATACAAGACAGGAGAGTCATACCATCTTTAAGGCCCTTCACTAGGGGCGCTAACTTCTGAACTTGTCTCAAGTGGCAATATTGTTGAATTTGTCACAACGGAACACAAATCATCATACTGACATTAAACACGGTATAATTTTAACAAAATGTAAATGTACCCTAAATGCAAAACACAGTCAACTCATTAATTTGAATGTAACAACAGTCGCCGGTAAAGGGAAGGATATAAATAAATTTTCTGTTTATACTCCGGGACGACCAAACGGTCAGAGGAGTTCACAAATAGACAGAATACAAGAAACAGCACCGTATTCAGCAGTCACGGGCTTGAACCCCGGTCACTCAAGGCACGTGTACTTATGCACCCGCGCGCCTGACCACTAGGCTACGGCGGCCTATTCTAGAAGTAATGGTATATGTACCTTTTTCTGTAAAAATTATGGATGTATCTCTTTCTGTAAAAAAGGGATAAGTGGGCGGCCTATAAACCTCTAGAATTTATGAAACTAAATGGTGCGGATTCACATACACTAAAAGACGGTCACATTTTATTTTTATTTTTTTTATTTTTATTACTAACAAGATACACAACAGGTAACCATTAACAGTGTATCTGAGATCAGTACAATAAATATAACAATAATATGAAATCCAACAGAAAGATAAACATTGATATAGATTCAAACATTAAAATCATATGTACAAAAGAGGATTGCATTAAGTTAAGTTACCAGTAAAACAAGTAATAATTAATCAGTTAGAGAATAGAAAAATAATAAAACACATAATAATAATAAATTAGAATAATTAGATCAGAGCTAGTCACTTTGCAGTTTAAGAGAAGAGGCAACCTTGTGGATGGAGTTCATCAGTGATTGTGCGTTGTCAAAGAAGTCAATGAGAGAGTTATTTGCTGATTTTCATATTCTGTTCAGTGGACTGAACTTCATAAAGTCCGTGGTGGCAGAGTCAAGGCGAAACGGTGTAAGGTTCCTGACTTGTCTACAAGGAGCATTGAAGTTGATTTTGCTAAGGATAACAGATGCTTCATAAGTTCCAGTGATTACTTTGGCTAGAAGGGCGATGTCAGCAGTAACTCTTCTAGTGCACAGTGGCCTGAGATGAAAGTAATCACACAGCGATTCATAATACACTGAGTGATAGAATAGAGGATTACGGTACGTAAGGTAACGAACAAAATTTTTTTGGACTGCTTCAATTTTGTTAATTAATGTCTTTGCGTGAGGATTTCAGATCGGTGAGCTGAATTCAAGGATTGACAGAACAATAGTTTTATAAAGGATAATGGCATATCTGTAGTTTTTGAACTTGTATATGTTCCGTTTGATAAATCCCAGTGTTTTGAATGCTTTGCTGGTAATTTTAAACACATGGGCATCAGATTTAGCACTGCTGGAGAAGAGAGTCTCTAAGTCGTTAACTTGGTCACACCTTTCGATGATCACAAAGTTAATAGTGTACTCCGTATTTATAAGTTGTTGAGATCTGCAGGATGAGAAAGAGATTACTTTGCACTTTGAGGGATTAGCAGACAAGCCATTCAGAGTTAGCCACAGAGAGAATTTATTGAGGATGCATTGAAACTGTTGAGAATTGGTTATCTGCTTCTCTGCTGAGTAGATCTTAAGATCATCTGCATAGAGAGCAACTTGAACACTGGTGGTGCAGATGAAAGAAGGAAGATTATTTATGAACACACAGCGAAAAGTAGAGGACCTAGGGGAAATCTTGAGGTACTCCACTTAGTGGTATGAAATGGTCCAAGATCACATGATCGATGATAAAGCTCAAGGAACGATGAGTAATATAGCTGCGTAGCCATGAGAGCAAAAGGTCACGGATACCATATAGCTTAAGTTTTTCCAGAAGTTGTTTGTGCAGGACTTTATCAAATGCCTTAAATATATCTGTGTAGACTGCATCAATTTGAAGGTGGTTATCAAGAGCTTGAGAGGTGTATTGCCAGAAAGGAAGCAAATTTGTGACTACTGACTTGCCACTGCAGAAACCATGTTGATTTTGATCAATAAAAGGCCTGAAGGATTCGAAGAGATGTTTGTGTTGAAGAGTTTAGCCAGGCTGTTTTGCAAGGTTATGGGTCTGTAATCAGTTACATCATTTTTATCATCTTTTTTGAAAATAGGAACTATATTGACTTGCTTAAAGTGCTTAGGATACTTCCCCAGCCTGAGAGACAAGTTGAAGATCCGCAGTATGAGGGGTTTTAAGGTAGCGACAGTCATTTTCCAAAATAAGCCTGAAATGTCATCTGCACATCTTGACTCTACTTTAGTCATTTCTCATGCTTTTTAATGCCGAATTTAAATCTTCATCAGTGATAAAGAGGTTAATGAGGATATCATCTTTAACACGAGTGAAGTCAGGAAATGAGGCCGGTCTCAATGTATCATTTGTTTGAATTCTGGAAAAATGTTTGGCAAACTCTTGAGCAATACTGAATTCGTCCGATAAGAGAATTCCATCTGCGTTATGGAGTTGTAACTTTCTACTGGTTATATTCTTATGCTTCATGAAATTCCAGAATAGTTTGATATCTCTGTGGGTAAGCAGACTATCCTGAACTGACTCTGTATACATATTGTAAGAGTTTAATATAAGCGTTTTCACTTCTTTGCGGAGTTGGCTGAATATTTAATAGTATTGACTGTTATCTGATTGCTTATACTTGTTTCTATAGAATTCTTTGGATTTAATTTTATGTATTAGTTCGCTGTTATACCAGTGCGGGTAGGTAGAGCGTGCGGTCAGATGGGATTGAGGAACAATATCAGATATAACTGAGTGGACACAGTTGATCAGGTTGCTCGTGAGCACATCGATGTCATCCATAGCGTCAAAGAGCTGCTTGTCTATGTTGCTGAGAGCTAGGTTGAGCAGAGGCCAGTCAGCCATTCTGAAATTGAATCGTGGAGAACGGGAGCTGTATTTGAAGTTATGAGAAGTCACAGTGACGTCAAAGGTAATTGACGAATGATCCGAGTGAAATATAGGGTGTCATTGTGAATATTATGTCAAGGTAGGCATTTTCTCTAGTTGGAAAATTGCAAATTTGTTCAAGACCATAGCTGTGAAGAATATTAAACATATTATACCTGCACATGCAAAGCATATTATACATGCACGCACGTATCCAAATGGTTATTTCAAAGCAGACAGTTAAATCTCTCTCTCTCTCTCTCTCTCTCTTTATATATACATGGTGCCCCAGGAGGAAAGGTCAATATTCCAGGAGGTGAAAGGAAGTTCATATAAACATGTGCCCTATCCCAAATGGTTTCAGAGATAGAGCTACTTTAATGTACATTTGTTTTGAAATTGGAGCGCAATATTTTCCTTCCCTCCCATCAGACTGCGCCATTTGATTATCAGTTGATTGTTGTGACTGTAGAAGTGAATCAGTGAGTAGCGTCAGTTGTCAGTTCTAATTGTAGAAGTGTTTGTTAAAAATGCCGCACATCTTCACCAATGCCGAATATGCAGATATGCTTACGGCTTCTGCGATGGTAGTGTCCCTGCTGCTGTTGAAGAATACCGTCGGCGCTTTCATACACGTCGAATTCCGGATCGTAGAGTGTTTTCCAAAGTTTTCAACACATTGCGTGAAAGTGGTATGCTTCCCAGTGCTCATGTTACATCTGAACAAGGACGTCAAGAAAATGTGCAGGAACGGGAACACATTCTGAACATGGTTCAGCGTAGTCCTACAATTAGCACGCGAAGACTTTCTGCACATCTCGGTGTTTCACGAAGACGTGTATGGCGAACACTACGTGAAGAGAGCTTGTACCCGTTTCACCCACAGCGTGTGCAAAATCTTCACATAGAGAACAGTGCCACGCGTCTTGAATTTTGTCATTGGTTAAATGCCAATCGCGAAGTGCTTCCATCTATACTATTTATTGATGAAGCCACGTTTACCCGGAATGGAATCAATACACGTAACACCGATCGATGGTCTTACGAGAATCCACACGGTACAGTGGAAAAAAATTTCCAAGTTCGTTTCTCAATCAATGTGTGGTGCGGTATGATCGATAACCTGTTTATAGGTCTAGTTGTTTTAGAACATCGAATGACAGGACACAATTACCTTCAATTTTTGTAAAATACATTAGGTGAAAAACTAGAGGACGTTCTTTTGGCCACATGGTGTGCTATGTACTTTCAGCATGACGGGACCCCTTCCCATTCTACCAGACGTGTGAAGCAACAACTGGACCGAATTTTCCCTAATTGGTGGATTGGTCGTGGTGGTACCATTAACTGGCCACCAAGATCTCCAGACCAAACCCTATTAGAATTTTGTTTATGGGGTTGGATGAAGAGTGAAGTGTACAGAGGAAAGGTGGATGCAAGAGATGATCTGCTAGCTCGTATCATGGACGATGTTGCCCATATAAAGGAACGTGAAAATACACTTAGACAAGCAACACGCCATGTTCTCATGAGAGTAGAAAATTGCATTGAAGTTTATGGTGGTATTTTTGAAAATTCATTATAAACTGTTCCAAATTTGTCACTTGAAAAATAAATATTCAAATGCCTCTATCTCGGAAACTATTCTCGATAGGGCACATGTTTATACGAACCTTTTTGCTCAAAATGACCTATCCTTTCATCTCCTGGAATATTGACCTTTCCTCCTGGGACACCCTGTATATATAAAGTAGAAAGGTTATACCAGTCCTTACTTAGTGGTTGTTATACCTGTCTTACTTAGTGGTTGTTATACATGTATAATTGATTAATTAATCATATTATAACCAAATTTTTCCATTATAACTCAAATTTTGCCTTTAAATTTAAATTAGACCTGCATTTTGCCTGCATTTATATTTAAATTAGAGTAATGAATATTTAGTATCATCTACCACCTGCAACCAATATATTCAGCAGCAAATACGCAGTTGCTGTGTTTTCTGGGTGTATGTGGTAAATTTATATTTGTATTTCTATTGTATTATACTGTATAATGCATACCCGTGGGGCTTTGGGTTCCGATCCCACTGAACTCTATGCAGCGATTATAGGTTGAAAATAAAATTAGATTTCGGTCTCAAATTTTATCATAAAAATTTATATTTTGTTAAAAGCACAAGAGCTTGTGCTTTTAACGGTACTCACCTCAATCCCTATGGTTGGAAGACACAGAGTTTAAAGCTTTCACTTTAAATTCTGTTCTTCGAACCATACTAATTAAGAGGCGAGTACCGTAAAAAGTACTTGCTAAAACTTAATGATGAAAATAATCGGTACCATAAGTCCTTTCTATAAATAATTTGCATATGAAATGAATTAAGTTTAGTAAAACGGGCACACTAAAATTGAGACACCGAAATGGGCATGCATGAGCCATTCATAACGTTTGGCTATCTGTTCACTCAAAGTTACTGAGGGGTAGTGGAGTGATGGCCATGTGGATGAATGGATTACTGTTAATTCTAGTTACTATTATTAAAGTTGATATAATTGTTTAGTTTAGTATAGCAATAGCGTTGTTGTTTTAGGGTTTTAGGAGCATCAGCGACTAAGGCCAAAAAATAATAGCATTAGTGATAAAGTCATTTTTAAACCTAGGCCAATATGCTGCTGTTCACTAGAATTCTTAGTCAGTACCATTATGCTCAAAATTCCTGAAATATAACCGTGGTATACTTGCATTCTCTCCTAGAAAGGGTTCCATAGTTAATTATATAGGATCCAATACAAAGGAATTAAGTTAAATCATGTGTGTGCAATGTATAAGTTTTAAAGAATATTCTTATTATTATTGTAGCAATAGTATTAATGCGACATAATAATAGCTCATATTAACAATTTAAACTCATCTTAATAGCTCATCTTAACAATCAAACATAATAAATAGAATTATTTAGCTGTATTTTAAAATTTTAATTAATTATATAATGTCGGTGTAGATATACCATAGTTTACCCATAAATTTAAACTAACAATTGGTATATTTACACCGACATTACATAGTTAATTACTTAAAACCCATATATAATTATGCCTTGTGCATTCACCTTTAAATTAAAAATTGGATAAACAACGTATATAAAAGTAGAACATATACACACACTTTAAACATGTTTCTTCATCCCATTCACAAATTTTTTTACAGGAAGATGCAACCTGGGAATACTACATTTGCATTTTTTTTAATTAAACCTCTGACCGTTAAATTTTCTATTTATGCTCTGGTCATCCCAGAGCATAAATAGAAAATTTATTTTATTTTTAATATTGCCACCACCAGAAAGACTCGTTTACTGCTATTCTGAATACCAGGAAAAATTTGGTCATTATTATCCCTAAGTTGATTTAGTTAAAGGGTTCCCTCCACCAGAATTCAATCTTCCTAAAACCAACTTACATCAGATGACCTAATCCATCAGGCTACAGAAAACACTTCAGAAATAGCTGAAATTTTTATAAATGGCTCCCACCACAGGAATCTTAGCACAATTTTAATAGAAAATTTATTCTGGCAAGAATCTCAATTCAGAACTATTAGTTTAAATTCGAATTATTAATTAATTATATTTTAAAAATCGAGGAGATTCTGGCCTCACAATTGTACCTGGGTCGCTCACAGCGTCTTGTGGATTATAAGGGCGCAACAACCCATACCAACTAATTGGCTTCGGGCAGTCAGCACCTGAATAATTTCAATGCGCACGCGCGTGTTCCCACAGGAGCCCCCCTTCCACCACAGAAAAAATCCATCGTGGCTGAAAGAGTCAGAAAACATTGCCGGTTTGGACAATTTTTTTCTGACGCCAACTCAGACAGGTTACAGCAGTTTTAAAGACCGCCTCTCTCTCGCAAACCACCACTGCCTGCAAGATTTATAAGAATCTTCTGACAGGTAACGTTTCTGTTCTTGCCATTAGATGGCAAAGGCTGCGAAAAAATAAAAGAATTTTAAGAATATTGGCTGTCAAGAAACTGCCCTCCAAAACAGGTGAGAAACTGACTTGCCAGCATGGTGGCGCTATATTCCAGCTTTTAGGAAGCGGGGATATAGCGCCTTATCTTACCTCTAATTGCATCCCTAATTGAACAAAGAGGGTATAGCTCCAGGAGAAGATAAAAATTATCTACAGGCATTAAATGCGTTTTAGGCTTAAAGAAAAGCATGGATCCAGTGGTAGAGGAGGTCGAAGCCCCCCCCCCCCAATCGTGGAAACCTCTGCGACCTCACCTAAACTCCTCTCAAGGTAAAGCCTGAAAGAAAGACCATTACTTTGACGTCTCCACGTCGGCTGAGAGCTGCTGACAAAAAAATTCATTGGATTGGCATGCATTTTTCTTTTATTAGTTATAAGTGGTTATTGGGTTTGATTCAGGCATATGTTTTTAATTAATAATGCTATTTTCTTTTAATTTTTTATTAGTTATTAAATGACCAGCTACAAACATAGTAACATACATCATTCAGTAAAACGTTTTCAGAATAGCAGGATTTAACAATACAATGCTGAGTTAAATTTTTTAATGGTACACAAAAGGTACCGTTTTTAACGGTACATCTCAAAGCTGAGAAAAATATATAATGTAATACGAGTGGCGGCTCGTGACTCTGATGTATGCGGATGCTGCTTCTTAAAGTTACATTAAATTGCCTTGGTTATAAGACATGTAGACATAGATAGTAATAATAATAAGCAAGTTAAAAATACTACAAAACATTAACACTTACCATTGTTAATTTCGACTTGGGTAATCTCGAAATTTTGTTTAAAAATAAATCCATTATTCGGTTTTTATTTGTTGAAAATAGATTAATAACTTTTTTATTCAAGTTTGATGCACTGTTCAAGTCGGCACTGCTCGCTCCACAGTTCCTTTGACTGATTTTATCACCTCTAAAAAATGCGTATTGGCAACCTGCCAACTAGGCATTGACTCAACCATTGCGGCCAAAAATGAGGAACTGTGTAGCACGCAGTTCCACCAACGGTTAAACTTCAAATTTTAAAACGATTTAGTGTTTTTATTCGTTTATTATTGAAATGATTAGTGGAGATAGAGGATGAGTATACTAATGCGGGACCTGTTAATTAAAATATTTAATTGCGTTGCATTGTTCTTCACAAAATTTCATATAACTCTGTTGACTGTATATTTAGATTTAGAAAGCTGGAGTGCTGCAGTTGCGGGGTGCCTACCAAAGAGCCGCCCATGGGTATTACACAAGTTATACAGTCCCAGGGTTAGGACCATTATAAGTCCATTTTCTGTTTTGTTTCTTGAGGAAAGTGGCAAAGTGTGACGGCAGTGGTCTTTCAAAACTCTCAAAATATTGACTTTCATTTTTACCTAGAAACATAGCGATCCAGAGTCCAGATGGAAGTAAAGATCGGCTTTAGCAATTAGAAGTGCAGTTTAATGATTTCTACGGGTCTGTAGAAACACTCGTGTTTTGGCAAATTCCTGGCGACTTTATCACTTTGTAAGATTTGAAGCATGCCTTTTAGTGTTCGTAGTTCAGCAGTACTGATATTTTCTTAGTGATAGAATGTTTTCGAACCCTGAATACAAAATCACTATTATATATTTTCTGACATTGGCACTGAATATTTGAGGTGTATTCGAATGCTTCCACGATGCATGTTGCTTTTATAGTCTCGCTATACAAACTCCCTGGGGGGGAGGGTAATGACTACCCAAGGTCAAATGACAACAACTTGGGAACAATCGGTGGACAACATCTTGAATGTCATATTCATGGAACTGGCAGTCCCAACTCTACATATTGATATTTATTACTTAAAACGGTCCCAGCCAACCAATGGCAACCCCGCTGTCAGTTACACATAATTTAGCAGTACTTTTATATACTCCCTCTCCTGTTTGCCCAAGTACAGGGAGGGAAAAAACCTGCCATGACCAAAAAAGATTGATATGAACAAATTTAAAATAATCAAATTAAAAAATAAAATATACATATAATTAAATTTCAGACAAATCCAAACTTCATTGGAAAGATCTGTATCTGTTCACAGTCTGTTGGAAAGCCGGCAGCGCTAAGAGCCACCGAGAAGAGACGTACCAGCCCCAGGAGCTGCCAAGAGAAGAAATTCCAGTACAAGGGGCTGCCGAAAACAGAAATGCCAGCACAAGGAGCTGGAGTTGCTGATACAGCAGACTCAAGCCTCCACGATTTCACAGAATTCTAGGTAATTCGCCATACACCATACCGCATTACAAATCCAAGGCTTCCAGATGCAGAAGAGTCTTCTGCCTAAGAAATATTGCAGTTGCAAAGGCTTGGAAAGCCAAGAAGTTCTTCTGTTTATCAACTAGAATTGTCTCGCAGCCTTCTGCCGTAAGACTGAGATCACTAACCCGAGATACCAATTCAATTCGTAGAATCGCAGTACCCTCACAGTTGTATATAATATGTTCCCATGGTTCTCTTTCGCTACAATGGCAACTAGATCTTTCATTAATTCCTAAATCATGCAACTTTGCATTAATCGAACCACGACCAGTTAATAAAAACATAGGTTGTAAGTTTGGGGAAAACCATTTAGGGAAAACATTTTGTGTAATCTGCCCTTTATCACAAACATTCCAACGCTCTTGCCAGACTTTTACCAAAGCATCCCAGATTCTTGTCCTTTCTTTCCTGGGATCTGCCAAAATGTACACCTGTGTATTCAGAAAACAACAGGGAATGCCATGGCGGATAAAGTAAGCCAATGCACAATACAATAAATGCAGATCAATATGCAATTTTCCAGTCACAATCTGCAAAGCTGGGGTCGACACAGTTCTGCATGCCATGCACATCCTAAGGAACATTACTCTTTGAATGGAACTGAGCTTTCTAGTAAATACTTTTCCACTTACACATTCAAACCAAATTGGTGCACCATACGTTACCATGGGGATAAATACACATTCATATAGCAAGTTCAGCACCTTACATTTTATTCCCCAGCCAACTCTAGTGATTCGAGTAATCATCCCAATAAATTTCCTCACCTGTTCTAATAGGTAACATGTGAGTTGAGAGTCAAAGATCCGTCAAATATAATGCCTAGATATTTTAATTGCCTTGCCGATTTTAGGCTCGACCCATTCATTCTAACAACCAGGGGTATTCTACTCGAAAATTGATCCTTAAAGACCATTGCCCTTGTTTTGGTTCCTGATAGTCGGATTATGTAACCTACACCAGTTATTAAGTTCAAACAAAACCTGCTGTGACCTGGTTTCTAGTTGCATCCATGTATTTCCTTCAATAAACAGCGCAAGATCATCGGCATATGCTACCATCTCTGTATGCTCAAAGTCCCTACGCAACCAATCCTCCAAAACTAGGTTCCACATTAGTGGTACGAAAACTGATCCTTATGGGCATCCCCTGGTCACCTCTCGTACAATAGAATCAACCGACGACTTAAGTCACTGTACAGTGTGTGAAGTAGTCCTTTACCACCCTAAAGATCTTAGTTGAACAGCCTGCAGATTTCAATATCATAAGAACGCTACTCCATTGAATGGAGTCAAAAGCTCATCCAAAGTCAATAAAGACTTCAAGGACATACTTACTATTCGAGCGTAATATATAGTTTCGCGTTGCCCGAAGCGCATCTTCTGTTCTACGACCTGGAGTAATACCATATTGTCTGCCAGACCAACGTAAGTTTTTTTCAGTATAGTCAGTAATCCGTCTCGCCAGCATCCTTTCAAACACCTTTCCTAATCCAGGGAGGAGGGCAATAGGTCAATAAGATCGTGGATCATTCTTTGGCCTAGATGGTTCCTTCAGTATCAGCTTTAATAGGGCATCCTTCCACGGTGATGGAAAGGCCCCCGTCACGCAGGCAGCTATTAAAAGCTTCAAGAAGGACCCCTGGTATCAGTCGATGAGCCCGTTTAATGACCCCTTCTTCAATGAGGTCCATCCCTGGGCATTTGTTTCTTATGCATTGTCCTGCATTACAGAGTTCAATCACGCTAAAGGGATCCTCGTCATGTACCCCAGAGGACGCATGATTAAACCTTTTTCTTCAAAATCTGTTCATCGTCTTGCTCAGAGATAGAATCTCCAATGAGATGATCCAAAATCGCAGACATACTTTCTCTCCAACTCGTATTTTCCTGGTCAACACCTCCAATAGAGTATACTGTATCTCCATTATATATTTTAGCCTTGCCAGTATGTAGCTTATATACAATTTTCCATGGGTTCTCATTGCCAACTGTTCTAACTAACGTTCTCCAGGCATTTAATTTTGATTTAGATATCACGTATGCACTCTGTACCCTCTGATACTCTACTAGAAGTACATTAACTTCCTCCTCCCCATTGTTACACTTCTTTGGTATCTTTTCCGCTCTTTATGAACCTGCTTCCGAAGTTGGCTTAACTCACCAGACCACCATTTATCTGGAATCCTATAACAACTCTTTTGCTTCATAGATGTGCGAAGCCTCAAAGAGAGCTCTGAAGTAATTCCACTGCATTCTCTCCAGACATCTGACTGAATGCCCAAATACCCAGATTCTCAAGTGGGACATGAATATATTCGTCAAACCTATTCCACTTTGCATTTTCTATAGCAAATCGTCGTAACTGTTCCTGAGACGGAGCTAGTTTTGTTATGTCCCTGACAGAAAATACAATGACCTGATGATCAGAGCAGACCCAGTCTGATCTTAATCGCCAATCGTCCACGATACCAGCTGCCCTTACGTTACAGATTTTCAAGTCAATATTTGATTCTCCATTAACAGTGAAGAAAGTACTATCTGAACTTGGTAGATTTTGTATAAACAATCCATATCACGCCAAGAATTCATCTAGTTGACGACCATGATTCATCTCGTTGATGACCAATCTCAGAAAATTAGGTGGCAGGTCCTGCCAGAGTATATATATAAGCTACTGGGTTCCTGGTCTGCGTCCACGGGGCGTAAGTGGGGCAATGCTGGGCCCCAACTGGGATTCAGCAGCTAAACGACCAGAAGAACAACGGCACACGACACTAAACGATCCAAGACCCACACACTTTTAAATCTCTGGCATTTACAGCGTACTCTAACACATCACAATATAAACTATACGGAGATGGGGGAAACACCCCTGGTGCGGGCGCTTGACCATAAACACTTACATTTGCCGCCGCTCTTGTAAAATAAAATTTTACTGGGATTGGTGTTTGCCTTAGAAACTCTTGACTGGATACTTCACACGTTTATTTAGACTTGGATGTTTAATAGCCTATATATAACCATGAGTTTTGCCAAGAATCCTTTGTTCCCCGCTATATTGCTTTCTACTAGTTGCTCTAAATATTTATTTCTGAGAATATTTTTGGCACCCTCTGCATTCTAGTTGCCTTTGGAGAAAACTACAACTTGACTTCTACTTCGCATAATGAGATTTTGACACTTGATAACGTTGCCTCAACGCTGGATAGTGACTGAGGCCCAACTATTCCCACCAAACTGAATGTAATTTACTGGAAATAATGAAATCTCTGTTCCCCTCACCTCCTTTACCATAAACTGACTTGGTGAGAAGCTGTTCTCTGTTCCTGTGTTAATTTCAGCAAAAACAATGCCGCCAACTTCTTCGCCATAATAAAAAAACCCCACAAGAAATTAACCCCGTTCTCCTAGGGGGATTTTCATACTAGGGGGATTTTCATTCTCCTAGGGGGATTTTCATCCCCACCCCCTAAAGTGTCAGTGGGGATAGTCTAAATCTACTAAGGCACACCAGAAGTCTTCAAATTAAACCACGAACTTGTGGCAGGCACCATTCGCCAGCTTTTTTTACAGCTATATCCGACCATTGCAAATTAAACCCGATAATCCGAACTCTCCCGGTTATCCGGAATACAAGTACGGAAGGAAGAGCTGAAAAAATCTAAGGACTCCCAGGAAATGAATGACAATCCAGTCATAACGGACCTCCAGAACGAAGTGGAGGTTCCCCGTTCTGGATCCCAACTAGGGATCGTCTTTTTCCTGGATTTCGGTAATCCCGGGATCCGGGGATAAATATGTTCTTTTCCCAGAATTTCCCGGGATTATTGTAGGTGGAATTAAAACTGAAAATTTCACAGCATTTTATTTATTCATATATATATAAACTACAAATTGAAACGAATTCAAAACTTACTTTTGTTCTTTTTAAACCTTGACAGACTAGTGACTACATTGTTAAACAAAAATTTATTTCACTTTAGTTTATTTTGAAACTGATTTGGCAATTGACATGTAATATGAACGTAAGAAACACAGGCAATTTACACTTTTATCGCTAAGTCTAGTTCTAGGTTTGGTTATAAACAGTACTGCAGCTGAAAAGGACCTTTCAGCTTCTTACACTTGTTGGTGGTATGGATTCAAGAGCGTCCATTAATTTTAATACATTTGTTTTTTCCCAAGTTGCCTCAAAAATTTCGACCACCTTGGATATATTCTTTGCAAGTGATTGACCTTCAGCTTCATATTGAGGGTCTTTAGAAACACATTCAGTTTGTTTTTTGATTTAACGTGCCAATTTCTCACAAAGCGTCTGCTGTCTTTCGCTCTCACTGTCACACTCTTTCTCGGAGTCGGAATGTGATGAATCAGATTGCGATGATTCAGAAGAGGAAAACCCAAGACGAGTTATTATTCGTTTTGCTGTAACCAACAAGGCTGACTTGCTTGAAAATGGTTGCAACTCGGTTTCTAATATTTTTCTATTTCTTTTGATAAACATCTGTCCCTCTCATCCTTGAATAACTCAACATGTGTAAATATAGATATAGAATACTTATTTAGTTTGCCAGCTATTTGAGAATGATCATCTACAGTCGAAACATTGATATCTTTGATATTGACCAATCTGATTCATCCCTTCCTTTTAGTTTCTATAAGTAAAGAAGTCAGCTGTTTTTATTTGCATTCTTTGCCAAAGATTTTTCATAATCTGCCTTCACTTGCCTAACTTCCTGTGACTTGATTACAGACTAGCTTTTATCTGCCTAAGGATTCTGTCACCTGATTTATTATATTTATATGCATCCTATGCATTTTTCTTATATGCCACGAATCCCATTAGTTCATCTGACATCCATTTGGGCCTAAACCTAGAACAGTATTTCTTAGTTGGAACAAAAAGCCTAGTAGGTTCCAAGATTATTTCCTTGAATGCTCGCCATTTACAATTTGCTGTTGGTAACATCATCAGCAAGTCCCACTGTATAGAATTAAAAAAAAAAAAAATTCTGAGACCACTGTAGTCATCTTTTTGAAAGCAAAAATCCTTCCCTTTACCTCTGATGGGAATTAAGTCTTTTAAGTATATCCCACATCAGTATACTGTGATCACTACCACCTTGTGGTTCCATTATCTGTATATTTTTAATGCATGAATAATCACTGCAGATAATCACATCAAGAGTGTTGGTTATCTCTCTAACATGCTGCTTTAGAAAACAATCATCCAATAAATCCACAAAAGCCTTGCTAGTGTGCGAGTGACCAATCACAAGTTCCAGTCAATATCTGGGAAGTTAAAACACCCATTATAAGACACTTTGATTTACTGGCCCACTATTTCTCTGTATAATTTTTACCATTGTACTCATCAGTCATTAGGCCTATAACAAACTCCTACCGTCATTTTTGATTTCCCCGTGCTTAGGTCACACTAAACTGACTCAACACTGCACTGTCCATCTATGTCAATGGGATGCACTTACTTAGATTTATGTCATTTAACTAACAGCAAAACCCCTCCTCCCTTCCTATGCTGTCTATCCTT